>NC_056743.1:726640672-726940672 GCF_019279795.1 Protopterus annectens
CTATTCATAGGCTCATAGAAGGTTACTAGGCTAAAGGCGAACATCTCACATTTCCCAAATTCCAGATTATCTTTCCTCCCCAAAGTTCCTCTGTTTGTAATCTTTCATTTGTTAAAAATCTTGTCTTTAATACAATTACATCTACATCACATGTATTACACCACTCCAAAATTGCTATTCTTCTTATTACTATATTCTTAATACTATTCACACTTACAGAAATCACTCTAAAATGTTAATTTTTATAGATTCATGGTTTTACAAGTTCATAGCTAATTACTAGGCTAGCTTTCTCAATAGGCCAGTTTAAGCCTAACCAATTCTCTTTCCAAAGGAGAGAATCAAACACTGTGCCATGTGTCTATGAGCAAACACCTTAACAGTTACACCAAGCCCCAATCTTTAACTGTATATATTCTTTTTCATCCATTTCCTTTCTTTTTTCTTTTCTACTTCTCCCTTTAAATTTTCTTTTTCTGTCCTTTATCCTTTTACAAATAGGAGTCTTTATTTCCTTCTTACTACCTCCCAGTTTATGTCTTCATCAGCTATTTCAGAATCTTCTTCTATGTCCTCTATTTTTTCTCTCATCTAATTATCCTTTTTACTACAAAATTTCTTCACTTTCTTCTTCGTTTTTCCTTACTGTTATTTTCATTTTTGCAATCCATCCATAAATGTCCAATTTTGTTACGTCATATTTCAAGTCACATTTTTTTTTTTTTTTTGCATTGTCACATTTCCTCACAAATATGACATTTTCTTTTGTCACGGTTACTTATCAAATGTTCTTTTCCACACAAAAAAAGACGTTTTGGGTTGTCCCCAGTATTTTACAACACCCCATTCCCCTCCACATTTATCATACTTGATATATTTATAATGTTTTCTCTTTCTATTTTTAACATTACCCCAGCCACCATTCCATAAATCCATTTTGTCATAAACTTTTGCAATATCCAGTACTTATTTGCATAAAGATTTCAAAGGTCCTTTCAAAGTTTCTCTTTCTACCTCTGAAACTGTACATGAATCTTTTTTTGTTTCTCCATTAAACGCTTTTATCACAAAAATTCCATGGGTTACAGTCTTTTTTTCATAATTGCTAAGAAAATTTTCCATTGAAAAACAAATATAATTTCACAGAATGTCTCTTTTAATAAGAACAAATGCTCTTACCTCATGTGTTTTTACACCGAAATGAGGTATTAAATTATCCCATACTTATCCATTTTTTGTCTTCTTTACTTTGAATCCTTACCATGTACTTCTGTTTTTCATTTTCTTCTGTCTTCTTTTCTGTTACTCCACTTTTGCCTTCTACTACTTTCTCTCTGCATATTTCTTTGCCATCTCACCACTATTCTTCAGGATTGCCTCTGCGTTGTCCTTTTGTATTTTCTCCATAATGTCCTCCCAGGAAACATCTCCTTCATTTTCTAGCTCACTCAGGACCACCATTTCTTTAATTAAATCATCCAGCAACCCCCCTGACTTGAGGGTTGTAATTATACATCCATCATTTGCTGACTCATTTCCATCGAACAAGGTTTGTTGAAATGTTTCTTCAGAATCCTGTACCCATTCTCCTGTCTCTATATTTGCTTTCTACTTTATTTCTTTCACTACACCATCATCTCTTGTTCTCTCCATCTGCCTCCCTGTTTCTCAGGGCCGCTCGGAGTCGGCACCTGGAAAGGAAACAGGAAGTGCTCCTCCAAAATGGTTCCCACTCGCAAAGATGATGACTAGGGGAAGCTCTCTGATGTCCTGGCCAAATTTCAACTAGTAGCATAAATACCACTTCAGGTTTCCCCTGAAGAGAATTCACTAGTGGAGGTTTAATTTTAATACCCTTTTAATGGTATTAGTGGATCAATTTGACTTGAGACAAGATACAGGAGGATCAAGGAAGATGGATTCCTTGATGGCACTGAAATCAAGATGTAGATCACCCTGCAAGAGTCTATAAGAAAATGAGCACAGACACAGCACTTTAAGCCTTTCTTTGCATCCAATGGATTTTAGGACAACAATCTTCTTTGTTAGAAACCTTCAGGACCTTTACAGTTACTTAATATGCCTAGATAGGTACACCCAGAAGGGGGGTATGTACTCGATAATTGGTCTAATTAGGGTAGTAAATGCATGGGCAACTTTTTTTCACCTGGATGACATGCCTATAGATATTACAAGCAGAAGAGTTTTCTGACTATGAATGCTACGTGGTTGTCAAAGGGGAGGGAATTATTGAAACAGATTTCAAGATCCCGAACTACCTTATTTTGAACTGGGATGTTGCAATAAAACTACCTTTTGAGGGACAGAGTAGTTTACCACGTGACAATACTACACTTTTTTGCATTTAGTTTTAGCCCATTTTGTGTACACTACTTAATTACGAAGGTCAGTTCCTGCAGTAATGAATGGATATCGAAATGAGATTGGACAATAAATGTCCACTTTGTAGTCTTCTTCAAATTCGGTTAACCAAAGTCCCAAATTCCTGTCCTGGAAATCTGAGAAGCAGATTAACAAAAACGAGAGGCTCCAGTTTTGAGCTCCCGGGCACAAGATGGCTCCCCCATTAACTATGTGGGTTACATTTTTTATCCATTTAATAATCCAATTCACCATGCACGAATTTCCGTTTATGGCATTTAAATTACTTAGCAATGCCAGTGTGGGGGACAGAGCCGAATGCTTTGTAAAGATGAGTGAACAGAATAAAAGCTGTTTACAGCCTGTATGTCCTTCTAAAAGAAGCTAGCTAAATTGAGTAGGCAGAATCTACCTATAACAAAGCCAAACTGACATGGCTCTGGCCTAAGGATTTTTACATAATTGTTAATACGGTCAGGTATGCCCTAGGATTCAGAATGACCTTTACAGCTCATGTAAATTGCCCATTACAGGTAGGTCAATTTATACAATAAGAAAATGTGATTAAAAGACAGCTATGGCCGCAATGAGAAAGATCTCACAATCAGCGCATTAGTATGTCTCTGAATAGTACTTTTCCAATATTGGCACTTGTCAGGTCTGGGGGTGGCACCATTTTCTCTGACAACCAACACATTGCGTTAGCAAACACACCCCCTACACTTACACATTCAAACATCCTCGAACATGTATGCACACACAAACACCCATCAAAAAGCCCCCTCCAAAATTTGATCACATTCATCCACACTCGTACACCAGCAGACACACATTCAACCCAAACTTCCAATTCCCTTCCCCCCCTACTGCAACCACCCATGCAAACACATACAAACACCCACATATAGCTTCATTCATGCTCCTACAGTTATGTGTACACATCCAAACACCATGATTACTTTGAGAGGAGTGAACAGATGACTGCTACAACAGTATAAAGTTACACAGCCAAGTGATTCTCTGAATTGTTCTGCAGCATTTTGGGGGGAGGACATATGGCCAACATTACCACTCCCCCGGACTGCCACATTAACATAGGATTCTTCCTATGAGACTGTCCTCTGTGCACAGTCTCCCACTAGCAGGACATCTTAGACAGACAGTTGTCTGAGAATAAGAAAATTTTACTACAAGTTGGAAATCATCTGTGTTAAGGCTTCTTGGTCCTGATAAGCCTTTCTGAAGCCCAGGGATGATGTGTTCCACGGCACTGCAAATCAAACTAGTCAAGCTAAATGTCTATAATCTTGCAGGTCCATGGTTGGCAATCCTCAAAAATCCCATAATGAAGCTCAAGTTAAACAATTTAAGGATGGGTTCTACACAGGTATATTTAATGCTCTTTATTACATATCCATGTAAATGATATTGCCCCATGGAAGTAATATTTTTGAACTTGGAGAGCACTTTCAGTTTGTATTCCTTTGTGACATTAGAAAGTCTATTTCAGGAATTTGAAGAATTAAGGTAGTTGTTTCAGGGCTAAAAATATGTCTGCAATCATATATATTTGTTATGTCTACTGGGTTTGAATGGTTGTTACCAATATGTATAGGTTCATAAAACTTCCAAGCATTTCTTAGTTTATTAATGTAACTAAATGATTACTTAAATTAGGTAATGAAACCAAGGATGGTTATAAGTTCATGATTTACCTTATTAGCCCCAATAGCATCTTTTTGTTCCTTAATAATATTTATCATGGAATCTTTAATATGAAGAATTTTATTTCTGTTCTAGGACTGAAGAAATATTAGTCTCTTCTTATTGAGATAATTTAAGCTGGTAGACTACCAGGGTGATATTTTCTTAAACATCCCATTATATTTGGCTCCAGTAGGGATACTCAGGTCTAGGCACTTATCTAAGTGGGAAAATAACTGCTTTGTATTAACAGCTAATGTGTCTGCCTTGGGTCTGGCAATGTCACAAGTGAATCTGGCTAGCTCTTCACAGAGTTTGAGGAGTTTTGTCCATATGAAATCCTTGAATTCAGAATTACTCACAGCAGGGAGTTTAGAGATTTTAAATTAGAAGGTTATACAGTCAGACTTACAAGGATGGAGAATCTAGAATCTCTGCGTCATCCCTAGCTGACTGAAATCTGGACATCAGGGTATAAGGAAAGTGTCTGTCAGCACCATCTTAACATCTTTCTAAGCAGTGAACAAGCAGTCTGATGCCGGAGGACAGCGCTACCTTCCCAGTTGTCAATCTGAATGAAAAGTAGGAAAGTTATAGGAGGCAGAGAAGACTATCTGCAGAGAACTCCTCTACACTTTGCACCCAGGAAGGGGGTGACAAGTAATCGACAGATGGTGGGATGGGAGGGTGGGAATATGCACTACAGCACTGATTTACTTGGTCACCTACAATTATGGTACGTGGGAATTACGTTACTATGTTCTTCACAGTCAGTGTTACAGTACTGATTCCTGACAGGACTCCTAAAGCTAACCGGTGGGAAGTAGGTCATCTGCATGACCACAGAAAATAAGATTTAGTAGGATGGAAGCAGCAAAACCTGCTCTGGCCCTGGAGACATTGTGCAGGTTATAATGTGTTGTAAAGCTGTGCACAGAGATCCATGTGGCTTCTTCTAGAATGGCCTATGGGAGGATCTCCTTTGAGAAAAGTAGGGGTTGTTCCAAAAACCTGGTGAAGTGGGCTTTAATATGCCCAGCTAGATCTTTTCCACGGTGTGAGTAAAGTACAGTTGTGTACACTTACCATAAATGTTGACATTTGAGTATATTCACTGTTGAAGTCATCACCTGTGGGTTATCCCTGCTTTGGTAGACCTTGGCTGGCCAGAACACCAGACTCGGTGTTTTTCTGCATCAGCTGCTGTCGCTTGTTGTCAGACGTCAGGTCGTCAGTGCTATAAAGGAAGGCAGCCGACACCATTACATCAGTTTTTCTTGTCCTAACCAGTCAGAGGCCCAAATAAATATGGTAAAGTGGTCCTGCAACTTATATCTCCCTAAAGAAAGAAGATACAAGGGGGAAGGAGGGTGGGAAACCAGGACTGTGACAGTGAATACACTCGAACATCTACATTTATGATAAGTGTACACAAGTGTACTATGTTTTTCGTGTTTCACTATTGCAATCATCACCTGTGGGAGGATTCCGAAAGCTGAGGAAAGGGATGGTAGGATTAGTAGGAGATCTAGGAATGGGCCAGCAAGCTCTGCAGAAGTGCACAGGCAAACCTTGCCCTAGCCTTCAAAAATAGAGGTAGGTGGTAATACTTGGTAAAGGTATGGACAGAAGTCCAGGTGGCAGCTTCCAGGATGTCCCTGGTGGGAACTCCTCGCAGGAATACTGTGGAAGTGAAGGCTGCCCTAGTGGAATGGGTTCGAAAAGACTTGGGGGTGGGGGGGTTTCCATGCAATGTGTAGCAGAAATGGATACGGCGTGATATCCATTTGGAAATGGTTTGTTTGGAAATGGGCTTCCCCTTTGCCCTTGGGGCAAAGCTGACAAGTAGGGGGTCTGTTTTCCTGAATGGTTTAGTGCGGTCCAGATAGTATCTGAGCTGTCTGTGAACGTCTAGTGAGTGCAGAATTCTTTTCCCCTTGTTTTGAGGGTTAGAAAAGAAGGTGGGTAGATGTATGGCCTGATTGAGAGTTATATTACATACCACCTTGGGCATAAAGGAGGGATTAGTCCTCAGGGAGACCTTGTCTGCATGGAAGATGATGAAGGGCTCAATGGCCATCAGTGCCTGAAGTTCTGAAACCCTTCTGACTGAGGTGATAGCTAGGAGAAAAGTAGTCTTCCAGGAGAGGTAGCTTAA
The DNA here is from genome assembly GCF_019279795.1 of Protopterus annectens. Classification (NCBI taxonomy): domain Eukaryota; kingdom Metazoa; phylum Chordata; order Ceratodontiformes; family Protopteridae; genus Protopterus; species Protopterus annectens. Next base: position 726,646,917 of record NC_056743.1, read on the forward strand.
TTCTGCTGAAGCAGTAGGTCGAAGTGTGGTAAAGTTAGTTTTTCTACAACATAATTCAGGTCCCAGGCTGGAGTGGGTGGCCTTCTGGGAGTTCTGATATTAGAAACCTCTCTGAGAAATTGCTTAATCAAAGGATGGGAGAACAGAGGCTGTTCTGTATCAAAATAAACTGAAATGGCTGAGGCGTGGATTTTAATAGAGGAGGAGGAGAGGCCACTATTAAGTAGCTCCGCTGGGTAGTCCAGGATATGAGGGATGGAAAGCTTTGAGGTATTGTCCCCCCTCTGGACTGGCTCCAGGAGCAGAATCTCTTCCGTTTTCCTGTGTAAGATTTTCTGGTGCTGGGCCATCTGGCCTCTGTGATGATGTCTAGGACCTGTTTGCTTAACAGGGGCCCCCTGTTAGCCTTTAAGAGTATTAAACATCCTGATAAATTGAGAGTTTGCAAGTCTGGGTGCAGCATTTCCCCCCCAACCTGAGTTAAGAGGTCTGAAATCAGGGGAAGCTGCCTGGGAGGCTGTAAGGTCAGGCTGCGCAGTAAGGGGTACCAATGTTGTCTGGGCCAATTTGGAGCAATGAGGATGGCCTTTGGTCTCTCCTCCCTTACTTTGATCAGTACCTTGGGAATAAGAGCAAAGGAGGGAATGGGTACACAAGGAGGGTATTCCAGGAAAGGTCAAGGCATCCACCTTCCACGCTAGGTGGTGATACTCCCTGGTACAGAATTTTTCCAGCTGATGGTTGAGATGCAAAGCAAAGAGATCAAGCTCCGGAGTCTCCCACGCCAGAGTGATTTATAAAAAGATTTTTCTCTGGAGCTGCCATTCGTGAGGGTCCAGTAAGTTTCTGCTTAAGTGGTCTGCCAGGGAGTTATTGATCCCTGGTAGGTATTGAGCTATCAGGTGTAGTCCCATGGAACAGGCTGTCAAGCCAGAGGTTCATGGCTAGCCTGTACAGAGGATAAGATTGGGTCCCTCCCTGTTTGTTGATGTACCACATTACTGTGGTGGTATCTGTTTTGATAAAGATAACCTCTGGCTTGAGATGGGGTTTGAAGGATGTCAGAGCCTTTAATACTGCCATTATTTCCTTCTGGTTGATGTGTAAGGGAAGGTGTTGGGCATCCCAAAAACCTTGGGTGCACCTGCCTTCAAGGTGAGCAACCCAAGCTATGTCTGAGGTGTCAGTGGTAATGGCCTGCCTGGTTGGGTGGAGGGTGAAGGGAAGACCCTTGTTTTGGGCACAGGCCCCTGCCCACCAGAGAAACTCAGCCCTTATATAAAGTATGAGAGGTAGAGAGGTCTCATGAGGTTGAGTGTGCTGACACCAAAGGTTCTGTAGGCACCACTGAAGTTCTCTCATGTGAAACCTGGCCAGAGGAATTAGAAGGATGCAAGATGCCATGTACCCCAAGCTTGCAGAAACTTCCTCACAGTGATGCGACTTCTGGAAGCCATCTGGGTAAAATAGAGAGGCAGGAACTTTACTTTTCTGAGGATAGGAAGGCCATTTTGGATGCTGTGTCCAGCAGTGCTCCCAAGAAAATGATCTTCCTGGAGGATGTTTGCCTTGAATTCTTCTCGTTGATGGTGTACCCTAAGGAGGTTAGGAGGGTTTTGATAAAGAGGAGGTCCTTGAGGAGCTTTTCTTTGCAATCTGCCTGAATGAGGCAGCCATCCAGATAAGGGTAAATTTGTATACGTTTCTGTCTGCAAAAGGTAATGGCTGGGCTAAGCATTTGGTGAATACCCTGGGAGCAGTAGATAAGCCAAAGAGTAGCGCAGAGAACTGAAAGTGTTGTGAGCCTGCTCTGAAGAGCAGGAATTTCCTGCAGGATTCCCTTATGGGGATGTGGAGGTAGGCATCTTTTAGATCTAGAGTAACTAACCAGGCATTTTTGTCAGCATAGGCAGCAGCTGCTGCAAGGTTAGCATTTTGAATTTGGGAACCACCAAGAAGGTGTTCAGAATGGATAGATCCAGGATGGAGTGCCAAGTACCCTCTTTTCTGGGAAAAAGGAATAGTCTGCAATAACAGCCTTTGCCTGTTTGATCTGAGGGGACAGGTACTACTGCCCCTTGGGATATGAGAGTTTGGACTATTTTCAATGCCTCTGCCCACTGATTTGGAGGCAAGTCTGGGTATCCTCTTGGAATTGGGAGCGTGTTGGAGAATTTCTATCCCTGAAAAGTGATCTTTAAGACCCATTGGTCCTTTGTTACAGAAAGTCAATTTTCTTTGCAGAGAGAGAGCATTCTTCCTAGTTTTTGGTGAGTGAAAAGAGGGCAGAGGGGGGAGGGGGAGTCATTGAGAGTTTTTGCCATAAAGGGATGGCTTAGAACTCCCTGCCTTTGGAGTGGAAGTGGTCCACTGTTTGGTTCTCTGCTGTCCCTGCAGGGCTTACCTTGCCATTGTCTGTTAGGCTCAGTAGAGGACCAGTGTTTTGAGGGAAAATTCCTGCTGAACCTAGGAGGTTGTACCCGAAGGAAATCTTTTACTGTTTGCATAGATTTTGCTTTGTCTTCCATCTTTTTAAGCACCTCTTCTACTTTTACTCCTAACAAGCAGTCCTTATCCAAGGGTGCATCAAGTAATTTAGATTCGACATGATCAGGGAGAAGTTGTTCCTTCAATCATGCATGTCTCCTGATTACAGATCCTGACACTGCTGCATTACTTGAGGCTTCTAGGGTGTCCTATCCACAGTGTAATGAGTGTTTAGCCACTTGACAAGCAGAGTGCAGTAAATCTGCTAACTCTTTCAAATCGGCACATTCAGGAAAGGTTGAAATCTTTTGTTTTAATAGTTCCAAAGTGTGTTGTTGATATTTTAACATGTGGAAAGTACAGTTTTGTACCTACCATAAATGTAGATGTCCGATAGATATGCAACTGCAGTCCTGACATATGGGTTGTCCTGCCTCAGGCAGCCCTCGGTCGGCCAGATTCCAAAGTCTGGGTCTGGCGTCGGCCGATGTCGCCTCCTCTCCGTCAGAATGGCTGGAGTATAAAGGCATCCGCCGACGCCATCTTCTTCAGTGTTTCTTGCCCCAGATGCCAGGTGCCCTCCAAGGAAGACAAAATTTTGTGAATGGATAAACAGACTTGCACAACAGTAATAAACAGATACACCATGACATAGAACCCCAGCAGATAGGTGAGGGGAGAAAGGACCCAAAGGAAAAACAGAGAGGTAGGAGGGAGGGAAAACCCGACTGCAGTTGCATATCTATCGGACATCTACATTTATGGTAGGTACAAAACTGTACTATGTCCTTCAAGAATGCAACTGCAGTCCTGACATATGGGTTGAATACCATAGCCAAGCTGGGGGTGGTAGGACTAAGCAAGGGATGGTGTAGCTAGAAGGCCCTGCAGGACTGCCGAAGCAAAGCCTGCTCGGGATCTTGAGTATAATGGCAGGCTGTAGTGCTTGGTAAATGTATGCACGGAGCTCCATGCAGCAGCTTCTAGAATATCTTTTGTAGCCACTCCTCTTAGAAAGGCTGTGGATGTGGCCATAGCTCTGGTGGAGTGCGGTCTAATATTGGCTGGCACACTTTTTCCATGGAAAGAGTAACAGAATCTGATGCAATGTCCAATCCATTTTGAAATAGCTTGTTTGGTGACTGCTTTTCCTTGCACTCCAGCAGCATAGGCTACAAACAGTTGGTCAGACTTCCTGGTGATCTTTGTTCTGTCCAAGTAGTAGCATAGTTGTCTGTGAATGTCTAAAGTATGTAGCAGCTTTTCCCCTTTATTTTGAGGGTTAGGAAAGAAGGTAGGCAGATGAATTGCTTGGTTTAGAGACACTTTGGATATCACCTTAGGCATGAATGAAGGATTGGTCCTAAGAGAAACTCTGTCCTGATGAAAGATGAGAAAAGAAGGAACTGCCATGAGGGCCTGTATCTCCGAGATTCTTCTTGCTGAAGTGACTGCCAACAGGAACACCGTTTTCCAAGAGAGAAATTGCATTTCTGAAGATGCTGCTGGTTCAAAAGGAGGAAGGGTTAATTTTTCCAAGACGTAATTGAGGTCCCATGCAGGAATTGGTGGTTTCCTTGGAGGTTTGATATTCTTTATTCCTCTTAGAAACGGTCTTAGCAAGGGATGCGAGAACACAGGTGGATCACAGCTGTAATGTGCTGAGATAGCCGAAGTGTGGATTTTTATGGAAGAGTATGAGAGGCCACTGTGAAACATTTCTGCCAAGTATTCTAATATCTGAGGTATGTTCATCAGTGATGCATCCTGGCCCTTGTTGACATTCCAGATGATGAATATTTTCCATTTGGCCGAATAGGTTTTTCTGGTGGAAGGTTTGCGTGCCCCCAGCAAGATTTCCTGAACTTTTTTGGAGAGGGAGCCATGGGCCACAGTCATGGAACCTTCCAAGCTGTCAGCTTCAAGGTTTGCAGATTCTGATGGACAGTCCTGTAATTGTGTTGAGACAGGAGCAGAGGCCATTGAGGCAAGGGCCACGGTTTGGTGTGAGTTATGCTCAGCAGCAGTGGATACCAGTGTTGCCTTGGCCAGTCTGGAGCTATCAAGATTCCTGTTGGTTGTTCTGCCTTGATCTTCAGTAACACCTTGGTGATTAAAGGTAGAGGAGGGAATGCATAAATTGTTAGGGCATTCCAGCTGAAGGAAAGAGCATCCGTTCTCCAGGCTAGAAGATGGTGTATCCTTGTGCAGAACTTTTCCAGGTGATGATTGAGATGAGATGCAAAGAGGTCTATGTCTGGTCTTCCCCATGCAGTTGTAATTTGTGAGAAAATGCATGGGTGTAGCATCCATTCGTGTGGATCCAAGAAATTTCTGCTCAACCTGTCTGCCAGAACATTGTCCTTGCCCGGAACAAACTGGGATTGCAAGTAGATGTTCAGTTTCAGGGACTTTTCCCATAGAGTCATTGTTAGTCTGCAGAGGGGGTAGGAATGAGTGCCCCCTTGTTTATGTACCACATGACAGTGGTGTTGTCTGTCCTTATTAGCAGATGACCTTGCTAAAGAGATTTTCCAAAAGCTTCTATTGCATGTATCACTGCCAACATCTCTTTCTGATTTATGTGCTGATGCATTTCCATGGGAGTCCATTGCCCTTGAATGCATCTGCCGTCCATGTGCGCCCCATCCATGGTCTGAGGCTTCTGTTGTAATAGTTTGACTTGTTGGAGCTTTGTTGAAAGGCATGCCTTCGTTTAAGTGACTTGCTTGAGCCCACCACAAAAATTCCCTTTGCAGGCATAGTATGAGTGGTATTATGTCTTCTAGGTTGTGGCTGTGTTGAGACCACAAGCTTTTTAGGTACCATTGCAGCTTTCTCATGTGTAGTCTTGCCAGAGGGATTAGAAGAATGCAAGATGCCATGAACCCTAGGGCCTGCAGGGTCTTCCTTGCGGTCAGCTGGGTTAGTTTTGCTAGGCTTTTGAAGTAATCTGTTAAATGCTTTTGTTTCTCCTCTGTGAGGAAAGCCATTTGTAGCTGTGTGTCCAGCTTTGCTCCTAGAAAAATAATCTCTTGGGATGGCAGTAGTCTTGATTTTTGGATGTTGACTGTGTATTCCAAAGCCTGCAGCAATTGAATGACATAATCCAAGTGTTTTATCAAGGTTTGTTTGCTGTCTGCTTGTATGAGGCAGTCGTCCAGGTAAGGGTATATTTGAATCTTCTGGAGTCTGCAATGTGCCACTACTGATGCCAGGCATTTCGTGAATACTCTAGGCGCAGTAGATACGCCAAACGGCAATGCTGAGAATTGATAGTGCTCTGTTCCCGCAAGAAATCTGAGGTATCTTCTGCAACTGTGTCTGATAGGGACATGCAGGTATGCCTCCTTGAGGTCCAGAGTAACCAGCCAAGACCCCTTGCCCAGCATGGGAAGAAGTTGCTGTAACGTCAGCATCTTGAAATTTGGCACCATGAGAAAAGTATTTAGAACGGACAAGTCCAATATAGGCCTCCATTGTTTTTCTTTTCTTGGAACAAGGAACAGTCTTGAATAAAATCCCTGGCCTTGTTCCTGAGGAGGAACCTTCTCTATTGCTTTTATTTGTAACAGCTTTGAGACTTTTATGAGTGCCTCTGCCCTTTGATTTTGTGGCAGGTTTGGCATGCCTTGTCTTGTTGGTAAGGTATGGAAGTGGAACCTGTAACCTTTGTCTATTATGTCCAGAATCCAATTGTCCTTTGTTATAATGTGCCAGTTTTCTGAGAATAAAGATAATTTTCCGCCTAAAGGTGCTTCTCTTTGAGCCTTGGTAGGCGGAGTGAAAGGTAAGTCATTGTGATTGTCCCCGAGGTGCAGGTGAACTACTTGTGCCACTTCTCTGATTTTGTGGTTGCCATTGGCGGCCCCTGTAGGAGCCTCGGTATTGCCCTCTACCTCGTGCACGCCTGTTCTTTCCCCTTTGAAACTTGTCAGAGTCTGGAAAGGACCAATTCTTTGAAGGCCAATTCCTGCTGAATCCGGGTGGCTGAACCTGGAGGAAATCCTTTACTATCTGTACTGATTTTCCCTTCTCCTCAATAGACTTCAACACATCCTGAGCATTAGCACCAAAAAGCTTCCGTTTATCCAGAGGTGCGTCCAGGAGCTTTACTTTAACATGATCCGGCAGTGGCTGTTCTTTTAACCAAGCATGTCTACGGATAACAGCCCCTGTCATAGCTGCCCTACATGAAGCTTCCATTGCATCATAACCACACTGAAGAAAATGATTGCTAACCTGCTGAGTGTTATGAACCAAATCTTGCAATGCCTTTCTATCTATAGGCTCAGGAGAGGCTAGCTTTTTCTGCAAATCATCCAGTAAATAATCCTGGTACTGAAACATATGAAAAAGGCAGTTAAGTGACCTCATGGCAAGGGTGGAAGAGGTATAAACTTTTTTACCCCATCTCTCCAGGGACCTTGCTTCCCTGTCAGCTGGCAGTGGATTTTTGGCTGAGGAGGTAGCCACTCCTTTGGGGCCCTGTGAAATAGTTTCTATATCCACAGAGTGGGCCTTAAAGAGATGCTTGTGAGTGTCAGGGACCCTGTAATATCTGTCTGGCTTGACAGGAGCGGGAGGGAGAGAATCAGGAGAAGCACTGGAGTCCAAGAATACATCATCCAGGACATCCAAAACTGGAGGGATAGCTAAAGGTCTGTGCTGGGGTAATTTAAGGAAGGTACGTAGCCTTTTCCTTGAATCTGAAAATTCCTGACCCTGCCACTTAAAATGTTCCCTCATGGAGTGGAGGATTTCACCAAAAGAAAAATCCTCTGGAGGAGAGGCAGAGGGAATAGATTCCTCAGCATCAGAGTCCTCATAGGCCTGGAAGGATTCTTCTTGGGTATCTGGAATGCTCTGAATCCCCAGAGGCTTCATCTGAAGAGAGGTTGTCTGCCTGCTCAGTTCTAGGCCTTTTTTCCGCAGGCGGCTGAGAACCTCTGTCTGGGTGGGGCTGAGACCCCCTGATAAGAGAGATTAGGTCTGCAGCAAGAGACATGATCTGTCTATCAGAAGAAGGGGCCTGAGAAGTAGGTTTAGGATGGGCCTTGGCCTGGCTGGTGGCCTTAGCGCGTGCAAAGGCCTTGATGGACATAGATACAGGCGGCCTAGCTGCCCCACGTGCAGGGGTAACTTTGTCCACAGGAATGGTGTCGTGTAGTTCCAGAACTTCGGTTTCCGGAGGAAAATCAACAACCGGCACCGGAGTAGCCTCCGAGACCGAAGAACATGTTAATGCGGTGTCGTCGGCCTGGAGCAGTTGGATTACCGCTTCCGAAAGGACCGAAGCACTCGCGGAGGGCTTAGGCGTTAGATCGGTGGAAGATGCGGACCGAGGATGTCGGTCCCGGTCCTTTTGTTTTTTGGTAGCTTGTGCTGTCGGTTGTTCCGACGGCATGATGTAAGCGTAGGATTCGCCAAAAAAGTCTTCGGCAAATTCTGCCCGGCGCCTGAGAGTGCGCTTATTAAAGCAAGCACAGGCAGCACAGGCTGAGACGTCATGGTCTGGGCCCAGGCAAGGGAGGCAATAAGAATGGAAGTCCTTATGAGGTATTTGTTTACCACAAGACAAACAATTATTAACTTTTTCAATTTGTTCTGACATCGGCTGAGGCAAGAAAAAATGTTCCCCAACGGGGTACTTAGCATTTAGATGACTTCGGCAACTGGAACACAGGAGCTGACCGACCGGCACTTGCGAACTGCTTCTGATTCGGGCACCGCACGGCAAGAAAGACTGAAGAAGATGGCGTCGGCAGATGCCTTTATACTCCAGCCATTCTGACGTCGGAGAGGAGGCGACATCGGCCGACGCCGGACCCAGACTTTGGAATCTGGCCGACCGAGGGCTGCCTGAGGCAGGACAACCCATATGTCAGGACTGCAGTTGCATTCTTGAAGGACATCTGATAGTTCAGTGCTCTCTGACAGCTAAGGTTGCAGAGGTGTATACACTTTTTTACCCCATCTGTCCAGAGCTCTGGAGTTCTTGTCAGAAGGAATAGGATTCCTTGCAGTACTAGCCTTAGCTCCTTTTGGCCCCTGTTTAATGAGCTCCTGCAGCGGGATTGATGTACAGGTATTTGTGAGAATCGGGTATTCTGTAATACCTGTCAGGTTTTCTGGGAGCAGGTGGGAGGGCGTCAGGAGTTAAACTGGATTCATGGAAGATCAACCACCTCTAAGGATAGGAAGGATGGGCCAAGGGTCTGTGCTGGGGCAGGCCTAGAAACTCAATTGTTTCTTAGACTGAGGGAAGTCTTGATATTCCCAGTGGAAATATTCCCTGAGGGTGTGAAGGGTTTCCCCAAAGGAAAGATCTTCTGGTGGGGAGGCAGAATGAAATGATTCCTCTGCCTCTGAATCCACATAAGCAGTCAGAGGTGGTTGTTCCTTTTCAAAATCTGAATAATCAGACTCCTCAGAATCCTGTTCTGTCTATTTGAGGAGAAAGGTCTCCTTTCCTTTTGGAAGGTGTGGCCCGACTACCCCTGATAAGGGTGATAAGATCCTCCAGCATTTTATGCATTTGAGCTTGGGGTGGTGGAGCAGGAGTAAAATGGTGGCTAGAAGTAGTTTTCCTAGGAGTGGCCTTGCCTCTAGGCCTAAGGAGCATCCATCGGTCTGAGAGAAATGGTAGTTGTCTAGATTCGGTAGTGTGAAAAACCTCCTCAGAAGCTGGTGCCTGCATCGTGGCTCTGGACCCAACCAAAGCAGAGACAACCAAAGGCTCGGAAGACAAAGAAGATTTCTGCGGCATACCGGACTCAGAAAGGATCTAAGTAGAGGTCTGAGAAGGTATTGAATCGGGCATCAGGGGCTGTGAAGGCACCTCACTGAATTCCGGAGAACTGACGACCTGCTTAGCAGTAGAGTCAAGTGGTCGAAGGCTTAGCCTTGTGTGGCCTGTCTCTATCTTTACCCTTACATTTTTTTGGAAGGTTTACGGATTGTTGGCTGACTGACTCCATTTCGGATTGAGAAGACAGAAGACGAAAATACCTGGCTACATTAAAAGCTCTACGATGAATGGTCCTAGCGTTAAAGAGGGCACAGAACCAGCAATGAGGGATGTCGTGGTCTGGGCCTAAACAAGTGACACAGTATGAGTGGAAGTCTCGGTGTGGTATTTGCTTTCCACAGGCGAGACAATTGTTAACTTTTTCGGACATGGGTTAGTGCAAGAAAAAAGGATCCCCAACGGGGTACTTAGCTTTAGACGTCTTCAGCTGTAATTCAAACTCTGGTAGCGACAGACCAGCACACTTGTGAACTGCTTCTGCTACAGGCTCCACGGCAAGAAAGACTGATGTAATGGCATCGGCTGCCTTCCTTTATAGCACTGATGACCTGACGTCAGACAGCAAGCGACAGCAGTCAACGCAGAAAAACATTGACTCTGGTATTCGAGCCGGCCGAGGGCTACCACAGCAGTGATAGCCCACAGGTGATGACTGCAACAGTGAAACACGAAGAAAATCAAAAGTTAATGCATTCTGCTATCCATTTTGAAATGATTTGTTTGGAGACATGCCTACCCTGTTTATCCTCTGCGAAACCCACTAGTAATTGCTCTGCTCTAGTAGGAGTTTTTGTCCTGACTAGATAGCAACTGATCTGCTTGTACACATCCAGGAAATGAAGGACTTGCTCTGCCCTGAGTGGGTTTGGGAAGACGACTTGTAGGTGTATAGCCTGGATTAGGGTAAGTTCTAATACCACCTTAGTCACAAAAGATGGGTTTGTGCCGAGGGCTACCCTGTCCCTGTGAAAGGCAGCAAAGGGTTCTTTACACATGAAGGTTTGTAGCTCTGAAACTGTCCTAGTTAATGTGACAGTCATAAGAAAAGTGGTCATTCAAGTGTGCACCTTCAGAAAGGCAGGTTTAAAAGGGAGCAAGGTTAGTTTCTCTAAGACATAATTTAGATCCCATGCAGCAACAGTGTTCCTGTTGGGTGGTCTCAAACAAATTTCCTTTTTTAGGAAAAACTTCATGGGGGGGTAACAAGAAGATAGCTGGTGCATTGTGCAGGAAAGCTGCCATGGCAGATTCATCTACTTTAATGCTGGAGGAGGAAAGTCCCAGACTAAACAGGCCTGACAGGTACTGCAAGACTGAGCCAATGTTTGTCTGAGAAGGGTTGGTTGTTTTTCTGTAATAACAGGTGGAAAATCTTTTCCATTTTGTCAGGTATAATTTTCTGGAATTGGGTTTCCTTGTTTCTCTTCTAATGGAAAGCACATCCTTAGAATAGGAGGCATTCCTTAGTGTCAAACCCACATCGTCCAGGCTGTTAACTTCAGGGTGGCTAGATGAGGGTGGAAAACAGATCCCTTGGCTTGGCTAAGGAGAACTACTTCCTGTGGTATGGTGTGGAATCTCCCCTCGCTGACGGTGAAGAAGTTTGACAGCCAGTGTTGCTTCAGCCAGAAGGAGCCACTGGGATCATGTTAGGTCTGTCTGCCCTGACTTTTGCAGGTACCCTGGGGATCACAGAAAAGGGTAGGAATGCATACAGGAACCAGTTTGTCCATACGAAAGAGAAAGCATCTACTTTCCAAGTCCCTAACTGTTGAGTTCCGGAGCAGAACCTATATAGTTTGCTGTGGTAAGCGACGAACAGGTCTATTGAGCGACTCCCTACTGTAGTGTTAGGTCCAGGAAGACCTGTTTTTCTTCTGCATGCATTCATTGGAGCCTAGAAGATCCCTGCTTAGAGAAAATGCCAGACTATTGTTCTGACCTGGAAAATAAGAAGATATGAGCAATCTCTATTTCTTGGACCAGCATCCAAATCTTTCTTGAAAGGCTATACAGAAGGTAGGACAGTGTTCCTCCTTGCTTATGTATCACATCAATGTGGCATTGTCTGTCTAGATCTGCAGAGGCCCTGTGCTTAAGTTCTGCTGAAAAGCCTTTATATGGCCAGGTAAACTGCTAGAAGCTCCTTCTGATTTATATGCTATTTTCTCTGCTGAGGAGTCCAGATGTCCTGCACTTTCAGGGAACTTAAGTGGGTCTCCCAAGCTACATCTGAGCTGATTACCAGAAGCTGACAAGACAATTACCATAAAGAGAAATTTGCCCTGGTGTTCTGCTGTACGGTCTTCCTCAACCATAGGAGCTCCTTCTTCAGACATGAAAGGGGAGGCAGTAGGGATTGAGAATGCTTTTCCCAAGAATTTGTTTAGGAACCACTGAAGTGCAACTTTGCAAGTGGGATCACGAGAATGCAGGATGCCATGTATCTCAGAATCCTGAGGAATTCCCTTACTGGGATGCGCTGCTCTGGAAGTAGACTGGTCAGATAACCTGTCAGAAAAGCTATCTTATCCTGGGAAAGGAAGGCTTTCTGATGGACTGAATCTATGACAGCTCCCAGAAAGAGCATCTTTGTTTGAGGAAGAGATTGCAATTATGAAGATTCAAGGTGAGACCTACCTTCTGAAAGCAATCTACGGTTATCTACAAGGCATCTAGGGTCTCTACTGTGGATTTCCCCGAATGGGCCAGTTGTCTAAGGAGGGGTAAAATATGAACTCCCAGAGTTCTGCAATGTGCTATCAGTGAACATTTTGTGAAAACTCTGGGAGCAGTAGACAGAATGAATGGTAAAGCACAGAACTGGAAGTGAGAGCTATTTCCTACAAATCATAGGCACTTTCAGTGACTGCCCGCTATGAGAACATGGAGACCAGCATCTTGTAGGTCTAGAGTGACCATGAAGGCATCACAGGCAGTAGTTTTTGCAACACAAGCATTCTGAACTTTGGGATGTTGAGAAACTTGTTTAGCTTTGAGAGGTCTAAGACGGGCCTTCCAGGTACCCTCCTTTCTTGGAACTACAAAGATTCTTGAGCAGAAGCCTTAACCCTCTTAACCCAGAGGGACATGCTAAATGGATCATTGGTGAAGTAATTCCCCAAGCATAGGTGGTAATATGCTTTTCTGCTCTTTTGGTAGTTTTGGAACGCCCAAGTAGGATAGGATTTCTCTGAACTGGATGTAGTATCACTTTTCTATGATGCTGAAGATCCAGTGGTCCCTAGCAATGGTTTTCTATTTGGTTGGGAAGGAAGAGCGTCTTCCAGCCAGAGGTTTGGAGAGAAGGGTGGGTAGGGGGTATGGGAGGCTGGGGTTGAACATAGTCACAATTGGCCTTTGTGCTGGGTAGTCTCTTTGGAGCTCCCTTTTCTGTGTGACTGTCCTGGGTGCCATCTCCTGGATTGTCGATCTGTTGCCACTGGGAGGCCTCCCCTTGTCTTGTCTAGGTGGGCATAGGCCAAGGTTTTGAAGAGCAATTACTAATGTACCTTGTTGTTCAAGACAGAAAATTCCTTCACAGTTTTACTGACTTTCCTTTTTATCCAATTTCTTAAAAACTTGCTCAACTGGAGGTTGAAAAAGGAATTCCTTATCTAGCTGAGCATCCAGTAGTTCTATCTTAAGCTGATGTGACAGGGGCTCAGTCCTGAACCATACATGACTGCAAATGACAGAACCTGTGGAAGTTGCTCTGCAAGATGCATCTAAGGCATCATAGGCAGACTTTAGGGAGTGTCTGGTGACTTCAAAAGCTTCACTGGCTGTCTCCTGAATTTCCTTTGATAAGGTTCTTTCTGCAGTACAGTCTACCTTAGCCAGACTTTAGTCCTGTAGAGATTCAAGATACATTAGCATATGGAACTGGTAATTCAAAGCTCTCAGTGCCAGAGTGGTAGAGGCATAAGCTTTTTCCGAAATCTGTCCAATGATCTACTTTTTCCTATCATTAGGCAAGGGATATCTTCTCGTTGGTCCCTTAGGTACACCTTTTATGGATTCACTAGAGACTACTGAAGGCTTAGCCTTTGGATTTTTATAAAGTTCCTTGAGAGATTTAAGCACTCTGTAAAACCTGTCTGGTTTCCTACAAGCAGGGGTACAGAATTAGGATGTAAAGCAATGTCTTCAAAGACATCAACCAGTACTACATGTACAGAAGGAATAGCTAGTGGCCTGGGAGAAGGCAAATTTAGCAGTTTCTTGTAATTGTTCTGAATCTGTGAGAAAAAGAAGCTATGTCTTACCATAACATTCCATCTGCGTTGTCAATCCTCACTAATACTTGTCTGTGGGCTCGGTTCCGAACCTCGGAACCGACTCGGCCGTTATTTCAGCTCACTCCTTCCATAAACTCTTGTGCTCAGCTCTACACACACTGCTCCTCACAAAATTACCTCAGATCAAGTTTGCAAACTATAGTGACAGACAAGAAATAATAGACAACAGACTATATCTGTGTCCCTATTATGAAGCCAGTCTGGGAATATTCGGTCCACCAAGAGTTCTAAAGGAAGGGGGGAAGGAGGGAGGGAATGTCAAGGATTAGTGAAAACTGACAACACAGATAGAACGTTATGGTAAGACATAACTTCTTTATCTGATGTTGTCAATCTTCACATAATCCTTGACTGTGGGAACAAAGTCCCTAGCTACCTGAATCTTGGAAGGTCTCGTGGAAGAACATTCTTGAGCATCATAGAGCCGAATGATGCACAACCCTCTAGAGACCTAGTCCAGTATGTAATGAGTAACAAAGGTATGAGGAGATGCCCATGTTACTGCTGTACAAATACCATCTAAAGAAGCTCTGGCATGAAAAACTGCAGATGCTGCTATGGCTTTCATTGAATGTGCTTTAACAGGTCCTGGGGGGGGGCAAAGTTCCTTTTTTGTTTTAAACAAATGCAATACAGTCCTTAAGCCATTTCGCCGTGGTAACTTTAGTTACTGGACTACCTAAAGAAATTGAAGAAAAAGCAGTAAATAGTTGGTCGGATTTTCTAATATCCTTTGTTCTGTGAAGGTAGAAATGTAATTGTCTGTGTACATCTGATAAGTGTAGACAGTATTCTCCTTTGTTGGAAAAACTGTGAAAAAAGACAGGGAGATTTAAACTCTGATATTTGATTCGGAAACAACCTTTGGTAAAAAGGAAGGATTTGTCCTGAGGGAGACCCTGACCTTCTGAAATATCATACAGGGAGGTTTGCAGGACAAACCCTGACTTTCCGATATTCTTCTGGCAGAAGTGACAGCTATTAAAAATAAGGTTTTCCAGGAGAAAGAATTTTAAGTCACAAGTTGCTAAAGGTTCAAAAGGGGGAGAAGTAAGAGATTGCAGTATGAAAGTTAAATCCCGTGGGGCTGAGGGTTTTTTATATGGAGGGCTGAGCATTAAGGTTCCTTTCAAAAAGGCTTTACAAAGTTTGTGCAACATAAGTGATGAACCATTGAAACGAATATGGAAGTTAGAAATCACAGCCAGATGCATCCGGATCATACAGGCTGATGAACCAGAGTCGTATAGTAAGGCTAAGTCATCTAAAACGTTGTCAACAGGTGCTGAATATGGGTCAAGATTACTGTCTAGCGACCACTTAGTAAACCTTGGCCACTTACTGTGATACAGTTGTCTAGGTGACCGTTTGTGGTGGGCTAGAATGATGCGTTGGACCACGAGAGGGAGGGATGCCTGGCAATCATGGGAATTGGAGAAGCCACACAGTGAGCTTTAGATGCTGTAGATTCGGATGAACCAGTCTCTGGGTGGGACAATAGGTCTGGAGCTGGGTCCAGTATCCAGGTTTCCAAAGCACATGAGGCCATAGGAATGGGAACCAGACTTGTTGAGGCCAGAAGGGAGCAACAAGAATTATTCTGTTCTTTGACCTGATGGCTTTCTTTAGAAACTGACATATCAGTGTTATCGCTGGAAAGGCATAGAATAGACCAGGGAGCCAATCGTGAAGGAGAGCGTATCTGGGGGACTCCCCTGGGGGGTGGGGATTAGGGTAAATTAACTGCTGCACTTGTTATTCAGAGGGGATGCAAGCAGGTCACATCAAGTTTGGCCCCAGTGACAGAATATCTTGTCCATCACCACTGGATTGAAAGATCACTCGTGAGGCATGAGGATGGTTCTTCTCAATTTGTCCGCGATCATGTTGGAGCTCCCTGGAATGTGCATTATTATCAGTAAGTGGTTGAAGGAAATCACCCATTCCCAAACTCTGAGCACTTTTCGGCAAAGGGGGTAGGACCTGGTTCCCCTTTGTTTGTTGATGTACCAGACTACCGACATATTTCCTGTTTGACTGCAATCGCTCCCCGGGGGAGGTTCTGAAATGCCTGCAATGCTAGAAGCACCACTCTCATCTCTAGGACTTTGATATGCAAGTTGGCCCTTCAGCTGGGACCAAGTGCCCTGGACTGTCTTTCCCAGATAATGCCCCCCACCCTATCCGGGATGTATCTGTAGTCACTATGGCTTGGAGTTGAGGAAGGACAAAGGTACGGTAGGGGAAGCGATGCAAGGTCAGTGACTGTGTCGAGCATAGCTCCAATGAATTCCAGGTGTTGTGATGGCTCTAGATGGAATTTTCATAGTTTATAGTGATTCCTAAGCTGCAGCAAAAGTGAAGAGTGTGATCTCATGCTTTTAGAAGTTGACGCCTAGTGGGAGCGGTAAGGAGCCAGTCATCTAAACATGAAAACGCTCACAATCTTAGCAGTCTGAGATGGGCTGCTACCACTGCCATGCACTTGGTGAACACCCTGGGGGCTATGGTGAGACCAAAAGGCAGTGACCTGAAAAAGAAGTTATGCACTTACCATAACGTTCCACTGAGTTGTTAATCTCACCTTCATTCCTTACTTAAGAGTTCGTAGCCGATCCCTTGGCTCCAATATAGCCAATTGCAAAGCTCGAAGTCTTCAAATAGCTCGAGGCCAAGTCCCTATCCCATGATGCACCTGTGAATTACCTCAAATCTTGTTTGCTGCGTATACTAATACCATATGTCATTGTTACACTCCTAGAGAAAAGGAAGAGAAGGTTTGAGTAACCAGGATGGATCCAGCATCTTGGTCATCTATCAGCCCAGGAGGGGGTAGGAAGGAGGGACGTAAGAATGAAGGCGAGATGAACAACTCACATGGAACGTTATGGTAAGTACATAACTTCTTCATGTGAAGTTGTTCAATCTTTCCCTTCATTCTTTACTGATGGGTAGTGTCCCAAGCACCATCAATCTCGGGTGGATCACGGAAGTATATTTCTCAGGACCGTGATTTGGGTGTTTTTGAAGGGGTTTGAGCCCCAGAAGAAGCAACCATTTTAAAATCAGTTTACTGTGCCTGTCTGATAACCCTGGGATTAAAGGTGCAGCAAATGGGACAAGCCGTGTCAGGATGCTCAGGTCCTAGGAAATACAAGCACTTCTTTTGGACATCTGAGTTTGGGATCTTATGGCCACAAGAAATGCACTTTTTGAAGCCAGTTGGTTTCTTCGAAATTGTCAAGGAGAAAAACATGGTGTAAATAAGAAAGCCACAAACTAGAAAATAAATATATTTTTTTAAACAACAAATAAGTTTAAAGGGACAATCCCAGTGTTTAAAATTAGGGTCTGAGTTAAGCTGACAGAAATCATGCCCACTTCAACATGTCACTTTAATTCCCACCCACAGTGTAATTTTACTTTTAAATATCCTGTAAATCCACAGTTCCAGTCTTGTTTCAGCTCCTACAATAAACTAATCTTTGGGTTTGTGTTCCTCTCAGACTTGCATTGGACTGGGGAACTATGCCCCCACTTCTGGCTCATATTTAAAATAAAGAAAGCTGTGACAGGGAAGAGGGACATCAACGTATACTAATTTTTAAACTTCGCATCACTCATGCTTCTACAGATATACAAGCTGCCTGCTCATAAAAATAGTGCATTTGTCTAATAGTATTCTGAAATCAGCACATATCACATTAGAAGCTGAAAAAGGAACAGAAGAGTGCTTCTAATACTGCTCCAACCTTCTGTCACACACTTGCTTTCTATGGAATTACTAGCAGGTCAGAAAGTCACTACACCAGGCTTGTATTCAAAAATCAGAATACAGTAAAATAAGAAAGAAAGAGAAACATGGTTTCTACTATTGTTTGCCTGACTAAGATGCTTTCTATAGGTAGAAGCCATGTCATACAATTGTTGTAGATGGCTAGGATTCACAATCACCACATAATAAAATATGAAATGAAAGAAAGAAACAAAAAAAAAACTGTTTACTAATGTTTTAAAAGCCTTACATTACTGATGTGCTTTGTAGAGTAGCAGCAGCAGTCAGGTCATAAAATCTACACTAACATCTACCTGAAATCAGCGGGACGTATAAGTGAATTTAGGTACACTTATCTGCTCTTTTGCATATAGTACTGTATTTAATTTATTTGTGTTTTTCACTGAATATTAACTCAACTAAAGTTGTGACCGTCTCTCTACAGTTAGTTCCCCACCCACCGTCTCTGTTCATGTTTTGGTGTTAATGTCGGTGGCTTTGAAATTGCCCGCCCCTCTTGTAGATTTGTATTTGGATACTCCTGGGCCCATCTCATTTTCTGACTCAACTGAGTGCAGCAAGATCATATTCTGATTTCAGGCACTCCTACTGTGTACAAACAGAGCATTTGGGAAGGACAACCCCTGCAGCCTCTTAATCCTGCTCTGTTCCCTCCCTCAAAAAAAAAAAAACAAAACAAAACAAAAAACATATATATATATATATATATTTATTTTTTTTATTCAGCTGCTCTTACTACAACAGTCTTAGCTGCTCTTCTGTGTGCTGTTATCTGTTAAGTCGCTCTTACTCTGCACTTATTACTGCTTGTTAGTAGCCTTCTAATTTAGTGCCGTCTGCACTTGTTTTTTAGTCATTTGTTAATTTAATTGCATTTATTTGAACTGTATTTGCTGTAGTGTTGCTACACACTCAGGTGTGCTGGCCTGCACTACAATTTGAATTGTGTTTACTGCTGTTTTAGCTGCTTTTCCGTAACAAAAAAAAAAAAAATCTAAGCTTGTTTCCTGCCTTTCCTGTAACTAGTCAAGTCCAGATAAAGACTTGCTGTATCCAGGACTGTTGGTAAGCTTTTGAGCCCCCCCAAAGCCTTTCTGTGTTGGAGGGAAGCCTTCTAGCTTATCAGTGGGAGTGGTAAGCACTAGGGTAGCCTATCTGCCACGGGAAGAGTGGGTTTGGGCCCTGAAATTGTAATTCAATGGCCGTTTGGGCAGTTTTTCCATCTCTTTCTACTTTCTGGTTAAAAGCCCGTTTTGCGTTTGGTCCCCGCCTTTCCTATAACTAGTGTAGTCCAGGTACAGGTTTGCTGTATCCAGGACTGCTGGTAAGCTTCTGAGCCCCCAAAGCCCTTCTGTGCTGGAGAGAAGCCTTCTAGCTTATCAGTGGGAGTGGTAAGCTCTAGGTAACCTATCTACCCACAGGAGGAGTGGTTTCTGGCCCAGAACTTAAAGTTTATTGGCCGTTTGGGAAGCTTTTCCATCTCTTTCAATATTCTGATTTAAAAGCCTGTGTTTGTGCTTGTTGCCTGCCTTTCTTGTTACTAGTCTAGTTCAGGTACAGATTTGCTGTATCCAGGACTCTTTGCAAGCTTCTGAGCCCCCCAAGCCTTTCTGTGTTGGAGGGAAGCCTTCTAGCTTATCAGTGGGAGTGGTAAGCATCTACCACACGAGGAGTGGTCCCCGGCCCAGAAATTGTAGCTATTGGTGGTTTGAGCAGTTTTTTCCCCATCTCTTTCAACTTTCTGGTTTGAAAGCCATACTTGTGCCTGTTTCCCACCTTTCCTATAACTAGCCTAGTCCTGTTACAGAGTTGCTGTATCCAGGATTGTTAGTAAGCTTCTGAGCCCCCCAAGCCTTTCTGTGATGGAGGGAAGCCTTCTAGCTTATCAGTGGGAGTGGTAAGCACTAGGTAGCCTATCCTCCACGGGAAGAGTGAGTTTTGGTCCAGAAATTGTAGTTTATTTGGCCGTTTGGGCAGTTTTCCATCTCATTCAACTTGCTGGCTTAAAAGCCTACGTTTGTACTTGTTCCCCGCCTTTCCTGTAACTAGTCTAGTCCAGGTACAGATTTGCTGTATCCAGGACTCTTTGTAAGCATCTGAGTCTCCCAAGCATTTCTGTGTTGGAGGGAAGCCTTCTAGCTTATCAGTGGGAGTGGTAAGCATTAGATAGCCTATCTACCACAAGAGGAGTAGTTCCTGGCCCAGAAATTGTAGCTATTGGCCGTTTGGGCAGTTTTTTTTCCATCTCTTTAAACGTTCTGGTTTAAAAGCCACACTTGCACTTGTTTCCCATCTTTCCTGTAACTAGCCTAGTCCAGATACAGAGTTGCTGTATCCAGTACTGTTGTTAAGCTTCTGAGCCCCGCAAGCCTTTCTGTGTTGGAGGAAAGCCTTCTAGCTTATCAGTGGGAGTGGTAAGCACTAGGTGGCCTGTCTACCATGAGAGGAGAGGTTCTTGGCCCAGAAATTGTAGTTTATTGACCATTTGGACAGTTTGTCCGTCTCTTTCAACTTTCTGATTTAAAAGACCACATCTGCGCTTGTTTCCCATCTTTCCTATAACTAACCTACTGGGTAGCACTAGAAAGCCTTAAAATGATACAAGCCTTCTAGCTTAGAAGAGAGACTTTGGAGTGATTAAGTTTCAGTTTTCTGTACATTCTTGCTGTACTTAACTGTTTTTCCGCCTAAACGCAGATTTTTTCCAGCATTTATTGCAATTTAAAAGATTATTTTTTTCACATATTGTACTTATTTGACTGCCTGCACTTTTAAAAAGTTGTTTTTTTGTTTAAATAATTTGTTTAACTGTTGTAGGCTACACACTAAAGTGCGATAGCCTTTTCTGATCATTTGTAGTCGTTTAAAGCTGTTTTAAGTGTATTTTTTTTACTGTTTTTGCCTTATCTTTTCAAAAAAAAATTCCTGGTTTCCCACCTTTCTAAGCTAGTATAGTCCAGTTTTCAGGCTAGTGCTGAATTCAGGCCTGTGATACTAGCTTCTGAGATGCCCATACCTTACTTGGATAGAAGGAAGTTTCTCTGTTCACCTGTGAGAGAGGGGAGCTTTGAGCAACCTATCTGTCCCTGGAGAAGTGGTTCCAGCCCAGAAGTTAGTAGTTTATTGGCCATTTTGGGCTAATTTCTCTCTCTTTCGTTTCCCTACTATAAAAAAATGCGTTTGCATGGTTTTGTGCAGCGGGCAGTGCCGGTTAGCTACGGTTAAATTATTCTCGGCTCCACTAAGTCTCCTCTTCAGTTTTTTCCTTGAAACTAGTCTAACTCTCAACCTAAGCACTCAAAAACATCTTACAACCCAGCACTTGCTCATACCTAATAGCAAGCACTAATATACCCTGACACTGATTGCCCAGCAGGGCAAGGCTCTTTATTCACCCCTCACCAAGCGACTAAGCAGCTCACCCTACTATTCAGGCATGACCAAAGGGCAACTTCAGGTGCACTCGCCAGTCCAGCTGGTGAATCTGGGTATCCTGAGGCAATGTTACAACTGCCTCATGTACACACACAACCCTCTCCTCCTACCACAAAACACTAACATATGCGAGAGATGCAATTATACAGCCAAACTGGAAGCTAAGCTGTCTATACCAAAGACTGAAACAGATAGTCAAGAGGAGAAGGTTAACACTTGCACCACAACTCCAGCTGCACACAGACCTACTAAAACAGCACTGGCAAAAAATACACAAAATCATACTTGGAGACTCTAAATAAAAACCTGTAAAAACATCAGAGACCTCCAAAGCAGACACCCAAACAACCTGCACTTCCTGTCACAAACCAGACAACACACAAAATCAGTGTGCCGCACAATCACAGCCCTTAAGGCAAAATAACATACCTAACACACTAGTAATAGGTGACTCTATAGTCAGGCACACTGAAGTCCCACTCACTAGGCTGGACAAGCAGAAGGTTACTGTTAGCTGCCTGTCGGGAGCCAGAATCCGCCACATAACACAAGCACTCAGGTCACTCCAGAACAAGTACAAATATGACTCTGTCATTGCTCATGTTGGTGTGAATGACCTGAGACGTACCTCCCTGGACTACATGAAAAGAGACATGGAAGAGCTCTCCGATCATGTAGCCCAGGCTGGTATGACCCTAACCCTGAGTAGCATCCTGCCCTCACCAAGAATGATACCTCAGTATAAAGAATAAATGATCAATTTCAACAATTGGCTAAGCTTCTGGTGTCATTCAAAGGGGATCCAGTGTCTGTCAGCCTGGGACGACATGCTCGACAAGCCGCACTGCTTCGCAAGAGACGGCTTGCACCTGTCACCCCTAGGCTTTCTAATACTGGCCAAGGCTCTTGCTGCCCCAATAGTGCCTTTTTTAGGCAAGGCTCAAAAGTCAAATCCACCTCCGTAAACAGCACAATTAACAAGAAACTGAGGGTTATGCTACTCAATGCCAAGAGTTTAAATCTCAAAATGCATATGCTCGAAGCACTCCTCAGTATGGAGAACGTCGACATCTGTGCAGTAACCAAAACCTGGTTCAAGGCTCCAGAGAGTACCCCAGCACTACCGGGCTACAACTCATACCACACATTTCGGCCACAGAACACAGACTGAAATACAAAAGGAGGGGGGTGTATCCATATTCATCAAGGATACCTACACCTCCAGGTTAGTGGCGCAGCATGATACCTCTGAGATCATCCATGTGCAACTAACATCGAGCAAATCTGCAATGCAAATTGTGGCCTGCTACAGATCACCCTCCATGACCCAGGACCACCACTCCACCTTTCTGGAGCCACTGGAAAACATGAAGGTCCTACTTAACACCCTGATATTGGGCGATTTTAATTACCCTACCATTCACTGGGAAAACGACTCTAGTACAAATTCCCAGGCCCAGCGCTTCCTGGAATTCATCAACTCAAACGCCCTGGATCTGCTGGTAAACTCCCCTAACAGAGGTGAAAACATATTGGACCTGGTCATCACCAACATGGGTGACAGGTCAACCAGTCACTGGTTAGATCAGACCATAAACTAATCACTCTGGATGTCCACACCCCACCACCACCCCCAACTAAAGAAACCACAGTAAAAAACTTTTCTAAGGCAAACTTCACCTAACTTAAGACAGAGGTGGTATGTTTCACAGCCCACACGCTAAAGGATAATGCTGCCCAAGATGCAGAAACCTTTACAAATGCACTCTATGAGCACCTACAAAGATGCATGGATCGTGCCATCCCTAGCAGAACCAAGACTCACTCCTCTAAGAGAAGGAAACTAGTTTGGTGGACCCCTGCAATAAATAGGCTATACAATAGAAGGAGTAAACTAGTTAAAAAAAAAAAAAATCAAATCCCAAGAAGGAAAGACATCCCTGACCAGTATCAGTAAGAAACTAAGGTCCCTCATGAAATCATCCAAGGCTAACTTCGAAAGAAAAACAGCCAAGGATTCAAAAGATAACCACAAAGCCTTCTTTAGCTATGTCAAAAATTTAAGTGGCAACTCGCAGATATGCACTGAACTAGTGCAAAATAGCACAAAATATACTGAACCTACTGATATTGCCAGCATCCTGGCAGATAGATTCAGTGCAAACCTCACCTCCAAAAGGGCCCACAACAATACCGGAAAAGTGTAGTGTCCCAAAAATCACAGACGCACAAGTGAAAACAGCCCTTTCAAAAGCCAAAAATTGGACCAGATAGTGTCCCAGGCTGCGTCTTGCACGAACTACAGAACAAACTAACCCCCCCATCTAAACACGCTGTTCACCCTCAGCCTCTCCACAGGCTACATGCCCATAGAATGGCGCACAGCAATGATTATTCCTCTCCACAAAGGAGGAGCCACAACTGACCCAGGTAACTATCGCCCCATAAGCCTGACTAGCCTGGTCTGCAAGGCTATGGCACGCATCATCATTGAACTCATTAACAAAGACACTGGGAACCTCCAAACACTTGTCCCAACCCAGTTCGGCTTTGTTAAGGGCAGATCATGCCTACTAAACCTAGTTGACTTCTTTGAGACAGTCACAAACCCTGAGTGAAATTTTAGCTCATAGAACAGCTTTTCCCTTCAAACAGCCTAAATATGCGTACTGTATGACCAAATTTGTGTGGCAGTTAAGAAGTGAAGAGCTCCTCTTGAGCAGTACATGATGGGAGCTTTCCGGGAATGTTTTCTGTGCTAAGAAGTTCTATTGTCTTTGCCATCAGTTGTATCTGTTCTTAAAACCAGAACTCTACAAAGTTTGATCTTGACACACTAGTGGGCATGCACATTAATTCAGGTGTAACAGACACTTTGAGGCATACACAAAAATCCCAAGGCTGTAAATACAAAAATTATACTAATGGCTGAGGTAAATATAAAAATGCTGTTGAATAAAGAAACCCTGAGTAAAATTTTAGCTCATAGAAAAGCTTTTCCCTTGAAACAGCCTAAATATGTGCAGTGTATGACCAAATTTGTGTGGCAGTTAAGAAGTGAAGAGCTCCTCTTGAGCAGTACATGATGGGAGCTTTCTGGGAATGTTTTCTGTGCTAGGAAGTCCTAATGTCTTTGCCATCAATTTTATCTGTTCTTAAAACCAGACCTCTACAAAGTCTGATCTTGACACACTAGTGGGCATGCACATTAATTCAGGTGTAACAGACACTTTGAGGGATACACAAAAATTCCAAGGCTGTAAATACAAAAATTATACTACTGGCTGAGGTCATTTCAGAAATCCCGCAAAGTGAAGCCCAATAATCAGCAGAAATGGTAGAGGATACAAAAAAGTACAAGTCGATGGAGGTTGTTAAAGACCGAGACTGACATAAGGTGGGAGCTGATTTTTCAGTAAGGGAGACTAAACATTGACTCCTAGCAAAGAAAACCATAATCAGGGGAATTAACATTTAATCTCAACTATCTCCAACCTGGAATTTCCTCAAAAACATCTTCAGATGTGAAGAGTTGTAAGATGTTAACAGCAGTTTTACAGGGAAATCAAGATGTTCTGTATGTGAAAATGGCAGACACAAATGGCTTTCTTAGCTGATGGTAACAGCAGATGCACCACCGAGGCATTTGCAACTGCAAATAGATAATACAAAACAATGCAAATATACAGGGCACTGTCAAAGGACGTACTTGATGTGCAAGCAGTGTTGTACAATAATGGGATAGGCAAGCTGCTTGGATGCACACCACCAGCTACCAAACTTTCGGGGGGTGGGCCTCCTTGCTTTTAACCATGATCTACAAAGTCCCATCTGCTACACACCCAGTCCTCGTGGTTAAAAACAATATGACATTCACCACTGCAAGCAGAAACTGAAGAAATATTACCTCTGAAAATTCACTTCTGTCTGCATACCGAAAGATTTGCTGGAACTTGGCTCAGTGCAAGTGTCATTACATTTGTGAACACTTTTGTTTGGTAAATGTGCTGGGTATGGACTGGAAGTCTCTTTGAATAGCTGTGTTTGAACTTCATTAGTAACTGCAGTCAAGTTCTCTTGCACATCAGCTTGTAACTCAGGTGGAACTGTTGCGTCTCCAGATGGCTTTTCAGCCTTAGGCGTCAATGTTATAATGCACTCATTTTCTTCATATTTCTTCAGCTTCTCTCTCAGCCGGCTGACCTGTTTAATAAATAAATGACGTTTACACTTATGGAAGTAAATATTTTTAGTTTTTAACTTTGCACTTCTCTAATAACCATGCCAATTATCAGATATGACAGTAAATGCAAAACAAAGGTTGTTCATCTATAGTACAGTTGGTACTTAACATACATGTAGAGTTTGAATAAATTCACTGTTGCATTTCTAGCATTTACGATATCCTATATGTAAGGAAGTCCGTGGACTGAGTTCCTCACCCTCCCTATCATGGCTTAATAACATCAGTGGTATAAAGGGTGCAATCCTTAGAGCTTACTTCCACAATAACTGAGGAAAAGACCTTAGCACCAGAGCCCTAATGAACTAGATGGTACAGTCCAAGCTGCTAAAAGTCCACCTCAGAGGACTCCAATCCCTCTCACCAGATAGCAGACAGACAAAGGAGAGTTAAGACATCTGGCAGGGAAGTGAGAGGGAGGGTATCTAATGGGAGCAAACTCAAACTTATGGGAATATTAAAAAAAAAAAAAAAAAAGTCAGAAAGGGGGATAGAGGGAGGGATCATGGACTACAACACTGAATCTACATGAATATCCACATTTATAGTTTTTAACACAGCTGTACTATGCTCATTACAGCATTCACTGCTGCAGTCCATCTGTTTGAGGATTGTTTCTAAAGCACAATGTCTCATGGAGGAGGACAAGGGTTACTTGTATAAGAGGCCATGCAAGATAGCAGGAGCAAACCTAACCCTGCCCTAGCCCTAGAGGCTGTCTCTAGGTTGGTGAGATTGGGAGAGGTCTGCACGGATGACAAAGTAGCTGCTTTAAGGATAACTTGAGTATTAACTCCCCCCATATGGAAGGTTGTGGTGGCAGCACTGGCTCTAGTCTGGAAAAGGCTTGCCATAGTTTAAATAACAAAAGGAAATGTAGTGAGTCAGCCATTTTTTATGGGTTTGCTTATTAACAAATATACCCTCTTTCCCTTTCGAATAAGAGATAAATAACTGATAAGACTTTCAGATTTCTCAGCAGTCTGTGTACATTCAAGGGTTATGTGGGGTCCCTTCTGCTGAACTGTGTCTTTTGTCAAACCCACAAGGCCTCCTGACATAGCTGTTTGTTGACATACCAGACTACCAATGTGTTGCAGGATATTTTTTATACAAGTTATTTTTTTTAAGGAGTTTGTAGTTTTATATTGTAGATTTATTGATGATTTGATTTTTCATGCAGAGGATATGAAAATTTAGTGGAGACATTTGTAAAGGATTTACAAGGGAATTTCTCTGGTTTGCAATTTGATGGCCTTCAGAGAGGTAAGGTAGTGGACTTTTCTATAACTTTTGTTGGGTGTTGGTGATAAAACAGTAAGTACTAGAATACATAGAAAAGTTCAGGATGGGGCTCATTTTTTGGATAGTAGGATTTGCCATCCTCCTCATGTACTGAATTGTTTTACCCTATGGTAAGTTAAGGGTAAGTAGGTTATGCAGTGAGGTGAAAGTGATGGAAGAGGAAATTGTACCATCTTTAAACAGAGAGGGTATGGTGAGGAGTTGATTATGCAGTCTCTGAAAAAGTTGTTTCACGTGGATAAGGGTAGACATGGGACTGTTAGCAAAGAAAATGTTGGTTCTAGTAGTAGTTTAGATAGGTTTGAATGTGGGAATAGGAAGAAAGTTTATTTTGTTACTGTCTTCAATGTGCTTAGTCAAGAAATAGTTAATATTAAATATTATTGGGCATTTCTCTTTAAGGGTAAAAGTTGTGTTAGGAATTTATATAGATTCCCTTTGATATCTTTTAAAAAAGGCAGAAGTATTAAAGACATGGTGGTGCATAGCTTTTTGCACCTAAGAAAAGCCTCACTAGAGTGACAAGGACTTTGGGAACAGTTGTGTGTGGAAAGTGCTCAATATGCAAGCATGTAGTTACGTGTTTTGAGAAGATTACTGGGGTAAAATATAGTCCTACAGCACATTATACTTGCAGTACAAAAGGAATAGTATATGCCCTGACTTGCTCCTGCAGACTTTTTTACATAGGGGAAACAAAAAGATCTTTTAAGGTGAGACTGCAGGAGCATATTAGAGACATTAAGAATAAAAACTGTAAAAACCCTATTATAATATGGTGCACGGGGAGGGGGTACAGATTTAAAAGCATGGATATTGGAAACAGTCTGTACAGAGGATACTTTTGCACTGAAGAATAAATTATTTAAAGAAACCGTTTTCAAGTATGATACCCAAGGCTTGGAAAGCCCTTTTGTAATGAAAATGTTTCCATTGGATAATTATTGTACTAGAATTAATTGGTGAGCTTTTTTAATGGTGTGCTTTTCTGTGTTTGTTAACTCTGAGAAGGCTTTTTAGCCGAGGCACTAGAGTGATGAACAGTGTCTTGTGTTTTTGCTGACAATAAATTTTATTATTTTGGTGTAGTTCGTTTATCACTGGCCTTGTCGTATTTGAATTTTAGAGTAGGTTGGTGTTTTTTTACCAATGTGTTGCCTCTCCGGACTGAATACGTACCCTGGGGAAGGAAGTCCTGAAGTGCCTGAAACACTAGGAGAAGACTGCCCTCATCTCCAGTACACTGATGTAAAGATGGGTCTCTGTAGTTTTCCAAGTCCCTTGCACCACCTTCCCCTCAAAATGACCCCATCACCATCCCAGTAGAGAGGCACTTGTGGATACTATGGCTGAATGAGGTGAAGGATAAAGAGGCATCGCTGACTTAACAGAGGGGAGCTTATTCACCAGGATATGCGACAGTGAAACCCAGCAGACAGTCTGGTTGATGAAGTGGATGGGTTAACTAGGGCTATAGAGGCAGCCACGGGGTCCAGCAGACAAAAGATCAGAGAAGCTAATGGGTCGTGTACAATGAGAATAACATGAACCTTCATGCGAAATGAAGTCAGCCTCGATTGTGGTACCTCTGCAGTTTGAGACACTGTCTCTCTACTGCAGCTTATGGATTCCAGCTTCTGAGTATGGTTTAAGTTTGACTTTTTGCAATTTAAGGAAATGGCAAAAGGATGACACAGCTAAGTAAATAACCTCTCCCAGGATTAAGGATTCTCTAGTACTTGCAGTGAGTAATTAGTCATTGAAGTACGGAAACACCTGCAACCCCTACTGTTAAAAAAATTCACTACAACCACTGCCCTGCACTTGAACGCTCAGTACAAATGATGACTGGCTTCCATCTGGAAGCAGAGTTATCTTCTGAACTACCTTACAATTTTTATGTAATAGGCATTCTAAAGATCTACTGAACACACCCAGTCTCCTTCCATGAGGCGTGGTAGGTTGGACTACACGGCGATCACTGAAATTTGGACTTTTTCCACATATGCGCTCAAATTACTGAGACCCAAAATGGGCCAGAGTTCCTAGTTTTTCTTTGGAGTCAAAAACAAATCTTGATTAGACCTTATCCTTTGTGCTCTGGTGGGACATCTTGGATGACTCTAACAGCTTAATAAAAAACATACAAGTATTAAGTGCTTTCGACTCCACAAAAGCGCGACTCATCAAAATACATAGCTGCACTCAATTGCCTTGTTTAAATATCTTGCCAAACAACGCAATTGGTCAGCAATACAAACCACCTGCCTACTTTTCACTTACTATTAATGACAAAAAATTCCTTAAAAGTGAATAAACATGAAATAAAAAAAATCTCATACACATTAAAATTCACAAAATAAGCTATATATATGAAATATGCTTGAGGAACATTTTTTTTTAAAATTAAACAAAAAAAATTAGGTCTCCAACATTTGTCAGCTTTCTCCTGCAATACAGGAAATCTAGAAATAACTTAATTCAGACCTGGGGAAAGTTAGCAGCCAGTCTCAATTGCCACTGCGTCTCTTTCTTCATCAAAGCATTCTTCCAATTGCCCCCTTTCTGGTCAATAGCAACAAAATCCAAAATGCTGAAAACAAATTTATCAAACCCATCACACACTAAGGAGTGTTTATAAAAGGAGAGCAGCGCCCTATTGTTATTTATGTTGTATACATGTTCATAAATTCTACTCCTTATTGCCCATTCCATCTTGCCCACATAACTTGCACACTTACCATATATAGCAAGGTATATCATCTGTTTAGTGGAACAATTCCCAGGTTTAAACCTAATATTGTTTTTCATAACGTTCCCTAACGTCAAATGTGACACCTTGTTGATGTATGCGCACTGCCTACATTGCCCACAGGGGTTAGGGAACATTATGAAAACCAATATTAGGTTGGCAAGATATTTAAACAAGATCATTGAGTGCAACTATGTATACTGATGAAGTCTTGCTTTTGTGGAGACGAAAGAGCTTAATACTTGTGTGATTTTATTAAAATTATTTCCATCCAGTACCCAGTTCCAGTATGTTTCATTGGATTGGCTTTGTTTCATGCTGGAGCTGATTTTCTTGTGGTAACAGCTTGCCAATTCCATAAGCCTTCTCTCTTCTTTGAAAGGGTGGAACATCTGGAAGAGATTTGTGCCATGGTTTGGGAATGGACAGGAAGGGAAGGGAATGACATAGCCCCCGGATATTATACACCTTACCTAAGAACCTTGTGTGATGGCCATCCGATTTTGTAGGTGAAAGAATAGGAGTCTCCTGATTGCCTCCAGAGGGGAGCAGGCAGACAAGATTTTAGGAATGCTGGGAGGGTCTATCAGATAAAGGACATCTAAACCCTTGATTCTGCAGACCTCTCTGCTCCTGGGGTATTATCTATTAGAATTTCTCCTTCTGCCTTGGAGGGACTTAATCTGAATAGGAATCAAAGATGGACTGCTGGGTTTTCTAAACCACAGTTTCCCACACAGTTGATTCTGAGAATAAGGCTGTTATGGGTTAGAGAAATGGACTCCTATGGCAGACAGTCTTATCCTCTTGCTCTCTCTTAAATGGTGTATCCTTGACATTTGGATCAACCATGGGGAGTGATGGAGGACATCTCAAAATTGCCCAGAAAGTCACAGTTTCTGCCAAGCATGGAGATGTCAATGCCAGTGTCTGCTGCTCTAGGTGTTCCATCTGCTGCATGGGGATCACTCCAGTGGCTCTGCTTGACAGAGGCAGTGGAAACTAAGGTCGGGTGGTAAATATGGTTGCCAGTTGAGACTCCAACGCCTTCCTTGTACCCATAATTTGAGGACTCTGGAGGGAATTTAACACCTCATTATATAGTGTGTCTGGAACTTAGTTATGTTCGAAATATAATTCAACTCCATTAAGGAAAAGTCCCTGAGGCATAGACCTGCTTCCTAAAATTATCCACTGCTCTATTTTCTCTGTTAGGCAGATGGTCCGTAGAACTCTCCCCCAATAGTTCCTTTTTTTGTGGCTGCTGCGGTGACAACAGACTCTAAAAGAGGCCCTTTACTCCAATATAGGCAATACTTAGGTGAACAAGCACCTTAACTGGTTTGTGAAAATTGGATCACCATGCTGGAATTCTTCCAAGCCCTCTGAGAAACCACAAAGATGAAATGATTAACTAGAGGGACCACCACGGAAGTAGATATACCAGCTCCAAAAGCCTTAAAGAACACCCCCCTCATCCAGGGAAGGGGTATCTGTAGGCCATTCCCCCCTTTGTCTTAATTCCATCAGTTCACCAAAAGTGGTCTCTTCAGGGGAAGATTTGGGGATCCTTCCCATTCAGTAAGATCAATGACCTCATTGAAGGACTTTTTTGGAGAGTCCAAGTGTCTCCTTTTACATTAACATTTTCTGTATTCCACATGTGGGGAGGAATCTGAGGAGTCCAAAGTGTCCCTAGTCCATTGTGGAACAGAAGAATCCAGGCTATTGTAGCTAGTCTGTCCTTGGGTAGGATGTTGACAATGAATAGCCACAGGATGATCAGGAAGTCTGGGCAAGCAGAGGTCTCAGAAAGGTCATTATCCTGTAACAACTGGAGAGGCCACAAAAGTACCACATAAATAGGATCCTAGGCCTTAAACACTTGTCCTATATGGACAAACTAAAATTCTCTGTATCATATCACCTACTTAAAGGCAACCTCTGCTTGACTTATAAAGCCATGTCTGACCCAGCTCTGTTAGAAATGCAACAGCTAAAGAAATCCCAATCCCTCCGCATCACACGCTCCAGAGACCTCAACCTTATTACCATAATCAACAAAATGTGCTGGAGGGACAGGTTCATAACCCAGAGTCTGCCCATGCTATGAAACAGACTTCCCCATACATGTCAAACAGAGCACCTCAATGGCCCTCTTCAAGAGGCATCTTGATGAGTGGATGGGAAATAGAAAATTCACCCCGGGGATCACTCCAGTGGCTCTACTTGACAGAGGCAGTGGAAACTAAGGTCGGCTAGGCTTGTAAAGGCTCCAGGGCCATTAGCCTAGTACACACCTATGAACCTATAAGAATGACAGGAGGACAACTTTTCAAACACCTTGAAAGCTGACAAAAATGACAATGGCACAAAAGACAGTCAGAGATTTATCTAGTACCAAAATGTCCGAACAGTGCAACCACAGCACCAATGATCCTGCAGAATCAAAGGCTGAGACCAGCACAGAGGCATCACAGCCTGAAGCACCGGAGGGAAGACAGAAAGAAAAACAAGTTGGAGCCAAAGCCAACCCAAAGTGACCAGCTTCAACTCCTTTGCTCCAGCAAAGCAGTACACTTGGAAGAATCCCAGAGTAGTCAGTGCCAGAGGAGGCACAAATGGAGGAAACCATGGCTCTGAATACACCTGATCCTGGGGAGAGGCCAGAAAAGGAGCATAAGTAAAGGGGTTAGGTAATCCAACACTATCAGCCCTTGGAATGGAAGTAGAAGGAATGAATTCCATATCTATCTGAGCCTTCACAAAGGCCCTCATCATCCTATCCTAGTCAATGTCCGCTAGGCTCCTAAAGGATCTTATGGACCTAACAGATGCAGCAAGGGGAGGCCTAGAGCTCATGAACTTTGAACTCTCCCTTTTGAAGGATTGACAGCCAGGAGACAAAAGCCTTTTCAGACAATGATCAAAGATAACTATGGTCTCAGATTCACTAGATAAGGGGACCTGGGCACAGGGCTCAGAGGGATCTGAAATAGAGCAGAACTTGAAGGGAAGTACAGTTGTGTAAAATATTACCGTAACAGTAAATGCCCTTCTCTTCACTGTTACAATATCCCTGACAGTAGGGATCCCCTGCCCAGGGCACCCTGATGCCCAGCCATTATACCAAAGCCTACTGTTGTAACAGAGACGTTGTACATCACACACATGCTCCCCAGGCACTGCTTAGGGCATAAAGGTGACATACAGAAGTAACATTCTCAGAACTGAAAAACCCCAGGGGGAACAACAGTGCAAGGAGAAAAAAAAGAGGAACACGTGCATCCAGGAGGAGAAAAACAGGGGGAGGAGGAAGGGAGTAAATACGGCAACAGCGAACAGAAGGGCATCTACTATTATGGTAATATTTTACACAACTGTACTATGTCTTTCTATATCATTGTTGTATTGCTTACAGTAGGGAAAGTACAAAAGCTCAGGAGGAAAGGTGGGAGGAGGAAGGTCCAGCACAGCTTTTGAGAAAGCCATGCAAGATAGTCCTGGCAAATCCAGCCCTAGCTCTGGAAGCCACATCCAACTTGTACTACTTGGCAAAAGTGTGCACAGACATCCATATAACTGCCTCAAATATGGAGTCGGTATCTAATTCTTAAAAAAGCACCAGAAGAGGCCACAGCCCTGGTAGAACGAGCCTTAACAGAAGAAGAAGAAAGGCTTTTCCCACAAGAAGAGAAACAAAAGGAAGTGGTTTTAAATATCCATAAAGAAATAGTTTGCTACAAACAGCCAACTCGAAAGACTTCACATGAAAGGAAACAAAAAGTTGCTCAGATTTATGAATGGCTTTAGTTTTATCTAAATAATATCAAGACTTGTCCATGCAAATCCAAGGTATGAAGAACTTTCTTACCAGCAGACTGTGGAGAATGGAAAAAAAGTGGGCAAATGAAGAGAATGATTAAGGGACAACTCATTAACCACCTTGGGTATAAAAGTAGGACTAGTACAAAGAGACACCTTGTCCTGCAAAATCTCTGGAGAGGAAGCCTGAATGATCAGGTCATCCAGAAAAAGAAAGTGCAAAACTCAATCACAGGAGCAAGGCATTTGGTGAAGACCCTTTTGGCAGTACAGAGGCCAAAGGGTAAAGCAGATAACTGAAAATGCAAGGAAGTAACAGAAAAATGTAAAAACTTCTAGAATATAGGATGAATAGGAATATTGCATCCTTGAGATCAAGAGATACTAGGAAAGCCTCAGGAAGAAGGGGAAACAAGGTTTAAAGGGATAACATTCGAAAAGGCAGGAACCTTCAGAAATGTGTTGAGCTGGGACAGATCCAAAATGAGTCTCCAGGCTCCTTCTTTCATGGGAACCAGAAACATTCTGGAATAAAATCCTTTCTCCTTTTGAGAAGTCAAGGCTGCTTGGATTGTCCCTTGAGACAAAAGGCTCAGAAGAACATCTGGAAAAAAGGGCAGCTGTTCCTGGGGAGGTTGATGAATCAGGCGAAACCTGCTCCCCAGGCCTCTTAAGAGTAGAATGCCCAAAAAATGGGGAAGGGATTTCCAAACCATATAATAGCGCTGATGAATGAAGGAAAGAACCCAAGAGTCCTAAGTACTATATAAACCAATTTCGAAAGGACATGGAAAGAAAATGTATTTATTTATTTAAATTTGTTGACCGACTGGACGTAGGTCCATTTTTAGCGGAGGCCCGGGGAGAAAAGCTCCACAGTAAAATAAACAGACAATAGTTACATTGGATTACATAGTGATTAACAATTTAACATAGCAATTACTTACAACATATTTACAGACGAAGAACATAGTACATCAGTAGACAACTAGAATCTTTATCTGTGAAGTACATAACAGACATTAACAAATGTTACAATAAGAAGTTCCTGCTGTATAATAAGTACTAGGCTTATGAGCATCTGAGCTTGCTATAATCAAGGTAGTTAGTGGAGTGGAAAGAAAGGTAGTGGTTAGATGGGGTGGATGATATTAGTGTGGGAGTTGCAAGGGCATAGCCAGCATGTTTTTAGGTGCGCTTTTAGTAAAGTTTTGAAGTGGGTGCATGATGGTACGGAGGTAATTGTGGGTGGGAGTGAGTTCCATAATTTGGCTATGGCGCAAGAGAATAGTGCTTCACCAGCAGAGTTATTGGCTTTAGTGATCTGCAAGTGATTTTTGTTGCTGGATCTTAGTGGTCTGGTGGTGCGATAGGGTGGGAGTAGATTCTGGAGGGATGGGACATTTAGTGGATGGTTTACTAGTTTGTGGGCGATTGAGAGTTGATACCACTGAAGAAGGTGAGGGAGTTCAAGCCAGCCCAGTTCAGCAAGTGAGAGACATTCGTGACTATGGTAGGATGCCCCTATGGCGAATTTGGTGATTTTGTTGTAGCAGGTCTCTAGCTTGTTTAGATCACATTGCCTTAGGTTGGAGATAAGGTGGGAATTTGCTATTGAAATCTTTGCTGCTTTGGTGAGAAATTGCTTATTTCTGTATAATGCTCCTAGTTTTTTGTGGACTTTTTTTATGGTCATGGATATGTGAATGTCAAATTTTAGTTTATTGTCTATTTCCACTCCTAGCAATTTGGTGTGTTCAGTTGGGTATATAGTGGTGTTGTCTTTTGCTGTGATGTTAAAGTGAGAGTTGTTTTGAGTATGTTTAGTGGGTTGGAAGATGAGTAGTTTAGTTTTGTTTGGGTTGAGTATTAATTGGGCATCGGATAACCATGTTTCAACAGAGGAAAAGGCTTCCTGTGTGACTTTTTGCAGTTTGGGTGGGACTGGGCTGAGAAGATGATGGTCGAGTCATCTGCGTATTGTATGAGTGTGCCATGTTTGGCGGCAGAGGCTAGATTATTGGTGTAAACAGAGAAGAGTAGGGGTCCAAGGATGGATCCTTGGGGAACCCCTATGAAGACAGGTAGTTGGGGAGATATGTCATTCTGCCATACAACGGATTGTTGGCGGTCAGAGAGGTAACTCTGAAACCAGTTGGTGACTGATTGTGAGAAGGATAGGTTATTGAGGACAGAGATAAGTTGTTTGTGTGGGATCATGTCAAATGCTTTAGATAGGTCTAGGAAAGTAGCAGAGGAGAGATAGCCATTGTTTTTATGCTGAAGGATAGTGTTATTAAAGGAGAGTAAGGCAGAAAAAAGATAGAGGAACTTGGTTGAGGAGGGAGGGAAGAAGATAGTTTGACAAAATTTGGCTTGTCTGGAAAAAGAGGCTTCTTAGCTGCAGGAGTCTGAGTAGACTTAGGAGAAGGAGCCCTTCTAGCATCCTTTTTACCCTTGGGAGAAGGGCGAGACTGTCTACAGACAAAGGTAGACCTGGGTAGGGTAATTCCTCTGAAATTTGGGAACAGATGAAACAAAAATAGGTTTCATTTCCTACATAGCCTTACCCTTTTCCTAAAGAGTTTTAAAAAGCTCAGCAGAGCAAAACCAAAGAGATTTTTATTGTCAAGTGAGCCTCCATCAGCTTGGCCTTGATATCATCAGGCAGAGGCTGAAGAAGAAGCCAAGAGTACCTCCATAACACAAAACCAAAAGCAGCAGCTCTTAGACGAGACATCTGCTGCATCACAACTACATTTAATGGAATGGCGAGCTATTTGAGAAGATGAACCTAGCAAAGAGAGGGCCAAAGACTTCCTCTCAGAATCAGGAAGATCTGAAATAACCTGGAATGCCTGAGAGAGAACAGCCAGAATATACCTGGACATATGGGTCAGATAACCAACAGCCCTGAAGGCCAGAATAGCAGCAGTATAAACCTTCTTACCCAACATCTCCATAGTTCTGCTGTCCTTATCAGATGAGCAGCTTAGAAGAAGGCTAAAGCCTTAGAGGGCTTATCAGAAGAGACAGAAATACCGGAAGGGTCAGACGAGGGACACCTATAAAGAAATTTGCAATCATCAGGCACATTATAAAACCTATCAGTTTTTTTTTAGGAGCAGGCAGCTGAGAATCAGGAGCCTAAGAAGCTGCAGAAAAAGTATCAACAAGACATCAAGAACAGAAGGAACAGCAGAGGGCTTGGGAGACTATTTGAAGGATTTCATAATACCTCCTTTCCTCATCAGGAACCTGGACACAATCCCACTTTAACTCCATCATATGGGAAGCAGTATCCCCAAGGAAATCTCCTCCAAATGAAAATCTGGGCTAAGAATCCTCTTCCTCTGAACCATAATCCAAGGGAGAGAGTGAGCCTGGGAGGAATAGGCCAAAGATTCCTTATCAGAATCTGCTTCCTCATCAGACGAAACCTGCTCCCCAGGCCTCTCAAGAACAGTAGAAGAGCAGGGGGGGGGGCAGTAACACAACCCCCCCTGAAAAACCTTCAAAGTCATAAGGGCATTGAACAAATCCTGTGTAAAATCCTGCCATTAACACTGACAATCCTTAGGAGCATGAGAAATATGCCTAGTCTTTTACTTCATTTTTTAAGGGACTTCAGCCCTAATTATTTTTGGCAGCACAGACACCTTCATACACTGAATAAGCATAGTGGCAATCTCCTCGCTAACAAGGATTTGTGGAACATCCCTAGACCCTTCGGAAATTATAGGCACAGTTCCCACTGAACATCCAAAATAAATGGCTGTGGAGCCTCTGAAGACGTGCAAGAAATCCAGGTCCATGCCAGCTTTTGAAGTGATCGTGGCAGAGGAATCAGACTGAAAAATGGGTGGTCCTCCAAGCTTTTACCAGCCTTGAGAAAGATGTCCGGTGAGGCAGTACAGTAGAAAAATCTGACCAAATTTTCTTGGTCGCCTTCCTCGCAGATGGCTGATCGTTGGGTCAGGAAGATTCTGCCATAGTACCCTGAACCAACAAGTCAGACAGTGGTTCTCTAGGTAAACAGTCAAAGAGGAGAGCCAACTATGCAAAGTTTTCGGGACAAATGCCTGGCAAATAGAACAAGATGCATGGCTGTGAGAAGCACCTAAGCAAAACAAACACTGCTTGTGATGGTTCTTGTGACACCCCTGCACTGGTCCAGTAATCAAGGAGTCTCAGTCCTCACCACTAGCACTAGTGAGGAACGTACACATTGGGAGGATGACAAGTACACACACAGTAAAGTACAATTTCCCTTAAGAGCACACAGAGTTCACAGTCAGTCTGGGGCTGGTTTCTCCCTCTTTCTCCAGATCCCCAATAAGACCCCTCACTCTGTACAGCTATAGGGTTAAGATCTCAGCTTAGTGGTCAAGCCAAAACCTCCAGCACCCTCTCTTGTCCAACAAGTGCTTTGTGTCCCTGCCCAAGTAGCTGACACACACACACACACACACACACACACACACACACACACACACACACACACACACACACACACACACACACACACACACACACACTTACTTTGAGATTGGATTTATTTACAAAAGCACAGATACTACTGGGGAAGGCTGGCACAGGTTTACCAGGTATACCACCTTCTTCCAGACTGTAAGGTAGTTATCACTGCCATCAGCCACTACTCATCAGATACTCTAAGGCCCTTATAAAGGGTGCCCAATCCTACTGTGTAATGTTATTATCCAAATGGTAAGTGTGACCAAGACTTTCAAGGCTATTTAGGAGTGACCTGTACAGTGTCACCAAATACATATGCAAGTACTCTCAGAGCTTACATATCTCTAAACAAGCTACAATTAAAAGGTTTAAATACATTTGATAATAAATAATAAAAGCACAAGAAAATACTCAAACACAGTAAATACAGAGTTCAGAATCACAGGAAATATTTTAAAATAGCATTGCAGGACAGTCTCAAATAAATACAGAAAGCATCTAAACTAATCTTTACTATATTCCTGTCTAGATCTAAAAGATACTATGTTCTCAATAACTTACTTACAGAGCAAGTCAAATGCAGATGAGTGGATGTTCTTGCTAGGTCCAACACAAAACACAAAGTTCTGAGAGTTCTTAAATTAATAACCAACATTACTGCTGGGATGACATCACTCTGTCACGTTATCTTCAGTTCTCGGCTAAACAGATACTTAGAATTTAACACCTCTGTGCCAAAAATACATGTCTCTCAGAAGTGTGCAGCTGCTAGGAAGTCATGGAGCAATAAAAACACTTACATTTGAAACCTAGTAATTATTTCTGTTTCAAGACAATAGAAAAACCTGTAGCTCTAGACACTGTCTGCGCTAAGCTGAAACTGAGAGATAACAGAATAGTAAAACAATTTCCACTTTTCTTGAAGTTTTGCAAGTGAATGCTGTATGTTCCAAAACATACATTTGCATAGGTATATAGTTTATATACATCTGTTCTTTTCCAGTAGGGTACACTATGGTTACATTCTTGTAGCTCGGTACATAATAAGAAGTTATGTACCTACCATAACGTTCCATGTTAGTTGTCTTCTTCTCGCCTTCTTTCTTGCTGGTTGGGTTCGAAGCCGATCCTCGGCTCCGACTCGGCCATCTTCAAAAGCTCGAGAGCTGCTTACTGGCTCGAGGACTCCTATATCCCATGATGCCTGGCGCTAGATACCCAGATCTCATTTGGTAAACCTAACTACAGACATATAATAACAATTATAATAATAATAATAATACAGTAAACTGTAGTAGGATGCATGAACCTACTGGAGAGACGGATAGTGAGAAGTAATAGCCAGAGAAGACTCAGCCAGTGATAAAATAAAAAAAAAACATAAGGAACTCTTCTCGGTCTACTAGGATAGGGGTTGGAGGGTGGGTCGCAAGAAAGAAGGCGAGAAGAAGACAACTAACATGGAACATTATGGTAGGTACATAACTTCTTAATGTTAAGTTGTCTATCTCGCCTTCATTCTTGCTGGTTGGGGCAGCATCCCTAGCACCTCAATCCTGGGTGGCTCATCGGAACAGACTCTTCAGAACAGTGGAACCAAAATCAGCTCTGCTCCTGGAGGCCACATCCAGCTTATAATGAGAAATGAAGGTATGAGGATTGGCCCATGTAGCTGCCGCACAAATAGTTTCCATTGGCAATCTTGCCTGAAAGGCCACTGAAGTAGCTAGAGCTCTAGTGGAGTGACCTTTTGGTTTAGCAGGAAGCTCTTTATTCCTTAACTAATATATAAATGTAATAATAGATGTCAACCACCTAGATATCGACACCGGTACACCTTGTTTCCCCTCAGCATAGGACAGGAACAACTGGTCTGATTTTCTGATTTGCTTGGTTCTATGCAAGTAAAAGCGTAATTGTCTATGAACGTCCAACTGATGTAATTTGTATTCCGCTTTGTTGGAATAATTTGAAAAAAACACTGGTAGGTCAATGGACTAATTCAAATTATTATCAGAAGCAACCTTTGGAAGAAAGGAAGGGTTAGTCCGAAGAGAAACTCTATCATTGTGAAAAACTAGGTAAGGAGGATGAACACAAAGAGCCTGAAATTCAGAAACTCTTCTAGCCAACGTAATTGCAACCAGAAGAAGGGTTTTCCAAGAAAAGAAACTTCAAAGAACAAGAAGCTGCAGGTTCAAAGGGGGGCAGTATCAGGGAAGCTGAAATCAAATTCAGATCCCACGGAGGCGGGGGATCTCTTACTGGGGGCCTGAGTAG
Organism: Protopterus annectens; assembly: GCF_019279795.1. Lineage (NCBI taxonomy): Eukaryota > Metazoa > Chordata > Ceratodontiformes > Protopteridae > Protopterus > Protopterus annectens. Next base: position 726,686,628 of record NC_056743.1, read on the forward strand.
AGTGGTCCCTTTAAGAAAGGCTTTACAAAGCTTATGGGACATGATGCTTGTATCAGCTAGGCCTATATGAAAGTTTGAAATTGCAGCTAGCTGAACTCTAATCGTGGCAGAAGAGGATCCAACTTGAAAAAGTTCCGCTAGAAATTCTAAAATATGGTGCACAGGGGCTGAAAAGGGATCTATATTCCTGGTCTCTGCCCATAAGGAAAAACGTTTCTACTTACTAGCACAAGTTTTTCTAGTGGTAGACTTATGCAAGGATAAGATGATTTCACGCACCGAGTGGGAGATGTTCAGAAGCCTGGCTAAGGTCGGAAGTGGAGCAACCAAGCAGTGAGCGGGAGAGATTGAAGAGATTGGTGCAGCCTGCCCGACTGATGGATCAGGAGGTCTGGAAGTAGGACCAGGGCTGCTCCAGAAGGCGATGATGCAGGAACGGGAACCAAATTTGTCGAGGCCAGTAAGGGGCAATGAGGATCATCTTGCATCCCAATGTGGTAGCTTTCTGTATTAGTTTGGGAAACGGAGGGAATGCATAAAGAAGTCCCTGAGGCCAATCGTGAACTAGAGCGTCTCTGGGGAAGTGTCCGGGAAGAGGGAGGAGAGAGAAGAAATTGTCGCACTTGCTGTTGAAGGGGGTGGCAAAAAGGTCGCAGCAAGGCTGACCCCATTTGCAGAAGATTTTTGTCCGCCACAGTCTGTTTGAGAGACCACTCGTGAGGCATGAGAATTGCTCTGCTCAGCCTGTCTGCTATAACATTGGACTTCCCAGGGATGTGCGCTGCTATCAGAAACCGTTGGGAAGAGATTGCCCACTACCAAAGTCGGAGTGCTTCTCGACATAAAAGGTAGGACTTGGTTCCACCCTGCTTGTTGATGTATCATACTACTGACATATTGTCTGTTTGAATTGCAATGGTCCCGGTGGGAAGAGAGTTCTGAAGAGCTTGCAATGCTAAAAGCACGGCCCTCATCTCCAAGACGTTGATATGCAGATGGTACTCGTGAGTCTGCCAGGTGCCTTGGACTGTTCTGCCCTGAAAATGCCCCCCCAACCCGATCAGGGAGGCATCCGTGGCCACCGTAGCTACTGGAGGAGGAAGAACAAATGATCTGTCCTGGTGTAATGATGGGGAAACCATCCACCAAACAAGATGGTTTTTGCATGACTGTGTGATCATTATCATGTGAGACATTGGGAGTTGCTGGAAGGACCATTGTGTGAACAGCATCCACTGAATAATCCTCAGGTGAAAACGTGCAAGGGGGACTAGTATGATGGCCGCTGCCATGAGACCCAATGTTCTTAGGATGAATCTGGCCTCAAATTTTTTGCATCCTAATAAGACCTGCACATGCCGTTGAATGTCTAACACACTGTGTACTGGAAGTCTCGCTGACATGTCCTTTGTATTTAAGTTTGCGCCTATAAAGGTGATAGATTGACAAGGCGACAATGCAGACTTTTCAAAATTTATTGTGATGCCTAGTTTGGAGCACGTTTGGATGGTGTAGTCTCTGGCTCGCAGCAGGTGATGCCTGGTGGTTGCAGTAAGGAGCCAGTCGTCTAAATATGGAAACACCTGGAATTCTTGCAGTCTTAGGTGAGCGGTAACTACTGTCAAATATTTGGTGAACACCCTGGGGGCTGTGGTGAGATCAAAGGGCAGAGCTCTGAACTGATAATGATTGGCTCCCAGCCGGAAGAGGAGGAATCTTCTGGAGTGTCTGTCCATTTTGATATGGTAGTACATGTCCTGAAGATCTATGGAGCACATCCAATTGTCCTGACCCAGAAAGGGTAAAAGGGACTTTAGCGTGACCATCCGGAAATTCGTTCTTTGAACAGACCTGTTTAGTCTGCTGAGATCCAGAATGGGTCTCCAGTCCCCTGTCTTTTTTGGTACCAAAAAGAACCTTGAGTAAATTCTGGATCCTTGCTGGTCTGCTGGGACTGACTGGATGGCTCTTTTTCTTAGCAGTTTTGAAATTTCTTGGAACTGCTTGATCCCTTAGATTGGGTGGAAAATCTGGAAGGGATTTGTTGGGAATGTGCGGAGTGCGAAGGAAGGGGATTTTGTAGCCTTCGGATATGATAGACAGTACCCATTTGTCTTGTGTTATACTTTGCCAGGCTTTTGGGTACAGAGATAATCTTCCCCCGACTGCCTCCGAAGGTGGACAGCCAGGCAGCACTTCAGGGATGCTGGAAGGGCTTGTCAGAGAAAGATTCTCTTTGGCCCTGATTTTGCAAACCCCCTCTGCACCTAGGGCGGCGTCTATTGTTGTTCCCTCCTCTGCCCCTGGAGGGGAACTCTCCACATGTGTCAGGCACGGCTCCCTGGGGTTTCCGGAACCACATTTTCCCACTCTTCTGACCCTTGGGATACGGTCTTGAAGGAGTGGAAAAACGGACTCCCACAGCAGAGAGAGTCTTGCCCTCCTGTTCACACCTGGTAAGGGTATCCTTCACCTGTTGTCCAAATAGAGCAGAACCATCAAAGGGGGTGTTGGTGAAAGATGCCCTGAAGGGTTCCGCAAAGTTGCATAAACGCATCCAAGTGTGCCTCCTCAAAGCCATGCCTGTGCCTGCGGCCCTACTCGCGCCATCGGCTGCAATAAGAGATGAGCCGCATGGAGGAGTCTACTACCGAATTAAGAGTCGCCAGCTGGGAGGCAACCTTAGCCTGAGCCCCCGCAGTTGATGGATCTTGAAGAGCATCTCCTAGCTCTTTAAGGAGATCCCTTTGAAGGCGGGTAAAGTGGCACAAATAGTTCAGCGACCTCATGGAGAAGGTTGCTGAGGAAAACATCTGCTTCCCATATCTGTCCATCGTCCTAGATTCCTTATTTGGGGGATGGACAGACGAAGAAGTTTCAGCCAACTCTTTTTTGTGGCCGCTGCTACCACCATGGCATCAACGGAACCACCCTTGGTCAGAAATTGCTTGTCTTGTGGGGCAGTAATAAATTTTGTAGGCCTTCGGGGCGTTGGTTCCATTGAGTCTGGAGCTGACCATGTCTTTCGAGCCACCACAGACATCAGTGGATCGAAAAGCGGAGACACCCAGGAGGTGGAGGGTCGGGATCCAAACACGTCCAGGAATACCGACTCATCCTCGGAAGGGTTAAGGGTAGTCCAGTTCCCCCTCTGCCTAAGAATCTCAAGGATGTCTGAGAAGGAGACGTCCTCAGAGGGGGATCTCGGGGACCCTTCCGACTCCTCCAAGTCAGTATTTGAAGTGACAGACTCAGGGGAGTCAACATGCTTCCTCTTGCATTTCCTCTTTCGAGGGGGCTCCTCTGAATGAACGGGGGAGGCCTTGGAAGAGGAAGATACACCCAATGGGGTGCCCTGGAGCACTTGTTTCCCACGCTTGGGGTCTGGAGGAGGGGCGGAGGCAGGAGCAGGCACCATGGGGGGAGGAGCCGATGAGGCTGACCATGAGGCTGACTCAGACGCCAGCACACTCCTCATGACCTCGAAGGCGCCTCTTCCTGATATCAGAGAGGGTTCCGGCTCCGAAGAGATCGGAATCCTTCCCGGCACCGAGAGAGATGGCTCCAAAGCCAATGTAGGAGCCAAACTCACCTGCACCGAAGCTCCGAGAGGGAGAACGGGGTCGGACAAGGGTCCGATGCCACTCACCCCCTTGGAGCCGACAATGGAGTCCCGGCGCCCAGATCCCTCCAAGGACGCCATGGAAGAGAGCAGAGTGGACGACGGAACCGAAAGGGGAGGTATCGGTGCCGACGGTCCCACAATCCCAGCCTCAGCATGCTCCAGCTTCGAGCTCAAGGGATGAGGCGAAGGAGGAACTACTGCAGAGACAGGTAGAGCCGAACCCTGATGAGGGGGGCTGGATAGCATTTTAGCCAGGGCCTGCGATTTTAAAATCATGCTAACCACTCTCTCCAAATCATGGTCAGATAGTCTAGACGACTGAGAAGAGTGGGATCGATGACTTCTCTCCGACTGCAACAAGGGCGACCCCGGAGCCGAATGTATCGACTCTAAGGATGGTGATCTGGAGCGTTTTCGACTCCCTGACGGTTCTGACAGAAGAGTCAGGGCCGACTGGGAGATAGGTACTTCGGCTCCAGTCGGAGCCGAAGTTGGCTTGGAGATATGTACTTCGGTTCCAGCCAGAACCGAATTTGAAGCAGACGCCACACCAGACGACGGCTCCGAACTGGCAGCCGGCGGCTCCGATGGCTTGGAAGGTTTCACTGACTGAGCCTTGGCTGGTGATCCTTCAGGTTTAAGCAAATCCCTAAGGATAAGCTTATTCCTACGCTCCTGCAGGACTCTTGGACTAAAGGCATGACACACCGAAGAGTCCTGCAGGTGTAGGGCGCCCAAGCAATAGACACAAGAAGTGTGACCATCTGTCAGTGACATTTTTTGACAGCATGAGTCACACTTCTTGAATCTAGACACTTTCATGTCTTTAGACATTCCTGTAAAGGAAATATAAAAATACAAAGAAAGAGTACAAAGGGAAGTAGGTAACTAGAAAAAAAACACGCACAGTCCACACAAGTTACCACACCGTAACAGCACATACACACACTTTATAATATAAGAAAGGCTAAACAGACCTACCAACTACCACAATTTCTAATGAAAAAAATTTTTACTACCTTGAAAAACAAACAAGGATAAGCCTCTAACTGAAACGGCTTACCTTAAAAAGGAAAACGGGAGTGGGAGAGGGAGGGGAAAACAACTCTCTAAGAAGAAAACGAGTTTTCAAGGGGGTTAAACACTAACAAATACCTACAAATACTACAACTATGTATGAACACACTAAGCATTTTAACTAATAATATACCAAAAATTTCTAATATATCAATAAAGTGAAAAAATATGACCTGAGAAGTAAACGCAACCTCGTAGCAGAAGCAGCAAACGAGATCTGGGTATCTAGCACCAGGCATCATGGGATATAGGGGGGGCCTCGAGCCAGCAAGCAGCTCTCGAGCGTTTGAAGATGGCCGAGTCAGAGCCGAGGATCGGCTCCGAACCCAACCAGCGAGAATGAAGGCATGATAGACAACTTATCATACAATTTTCTTACATTTGTAGGACAAGCATAAGAATCATATTACTATTCACAAATGACATGTGATTATTTACAAAATTCCAGACAGCTGAACTGTGGACTGGCAGTATTTTCCCGGTGTTACAGTCCTTATTTGGAATCTGTCTCCCACTCTGGCATTTCCCCTTTCAGGAAGACATGTAAGCCAACAACCAGCAAAAAGTAAAATAAGAAAAAAAAAACAATGGGGCACTTATCTGAAAACGGCTTGGCAACTAGCAGATGAAAGATTGTTCAGAGTGACTATCGTAGATGGCGTTCGGACTGGCGGCAAAAAAGTTCTGAGAATGGTACATCTGTATACCTCCTTTATGCCCTACGCCATGTGTGGGGAGCAGACATATGACGCACAATGTTCCTATTACAACCTAAGGCTTTGATACACAGGCCGGACATCGGGCTATCCTGGGTAGGGCACCCATCTGTAACAGTGACACAGAAGGACATCTGTAGGTGACTTGACTATCTTACGAGTCAGAACCAATAAAGGAGGAGACTCAGCATGTCTTTTCCTCTTTCCTTTGTCCCAATTTCTGTCAGAAAAGCTGTCCTTGTATCAAGTCTTTAGATTTTGCTTTATCGCTGTCGTAAGGCTTAGCACACTGCTTCTCAGTGCCTTAGGGAAGCTGGGCAATGGCTCAGATGGAGACTCCGCCAAATCTTCCAACAAACAGGAGTAGGCCTCAATGCTAGCTTATTCTCTTTATCCAAAAGGGCCCGCTGGACAAAAGCTGAACAAATATTATCAGAGTTTAGGATGTTCAGGGCCAAGGCAGTAAATTTATTGAGTGTGAAGGTCAAGTGGCAGGATTTTCTGCCTACACTTAATACACTTCTTGAATCCTGAAGCCTTTTGCATCACTACCAATAACAGAGCAAACAGATGGCATCAGTTAAGAGAAAGGAAAAAAGGATTGGGTATGGCTTCTAAGGGGGCAAGAGAGAAAACTGTAAATTTGAGAACAAAGTTAATGGAAAATAGGAATTAAGTGTAAAGAGGAAAGTGATGATGATAGTGATGGTGAAGATGAAAACATCACCTACCTAATCAACAAAATCTTTGCTCAACTGGAGCACTGATGATTGACATCTGTGCAGTAAGAGCAACAAACAATCGGAGGTATAGTGTAAGTAGTAAGCATTATGGAAGAGGAAGAACTTGAGCATTTAAGAAGCTCTAAAATTTTATTTATTTTCTGCACTAGCTCAGATAACCCATAAGTCAAGACACATGGTAGGTAAATAATCTGATTAAGAGTTGCTTTCGATAGCAATTTTGGCAGGAAAGTGGAGATGGTATGCAGAGATACCATGTCCTGATGTAAGACCAGGATACGTAATTTGTATGTCAAGTTTTGAAGCTCCTTTTGACAGAGGAAATGGCCACCAAAATAGCATCTTACAGAACAGGCATTGGAGGGAGTATGAAGTAGGTGGTTCAAAGGAGGCTAGGGTCATTTTCTGGAGCATGCAGTTCAGATCCCATAGTGGATCAATCTCTCTCCTTGGTGGTTTAAGGAGAGTCACCCCCTTGAGAAACTAATTGATCAAAGATATAAAATATGGAGAGGGGTTCATAAGAGAAGTGAATGGAATAACAGAAATACACAGTTTTATACAGTTGTAAAATCAGCCCAATTCTTAAATGCCTGACATTCTATGACCATAGCCACTCAAGTTTCCTTTGGGTCAAAGTCCCGGGACTGGCACCAAGAAGAGAATCACTTCCATTTAGCTAAGTAAGATTTGCTTGTGTTATGCTTTCTAGTCTCCTTCATAATATTTAGCACATCCACAGAATATGTTTGTCTACCTGGAATAAGGGATAGGCTCATCCATGTTCTCAGCCTTACAGTGGCCAGGTTTGGGCGTAACAGAGATCCTCTGTTGAATGTCAAGAAGTCTGCATGCTGAGAGAACATTTTGAAATTTTCCTCTTGATGGGTCATTTTGGAGAAGGAAACCACATTGTCTTGTGCAAAAGGATGCTATCAGAATTACTTTTGGTCTTTCTTCCTTTATGTTAAACAGTATATTGGGATCATTCTTTAAGTGTGAGGCAAACTAATTTTCATTTAGTACACCTCACAAACTGCTCAGATCTGGAAAGAAATCCCTTGTCAAGTGTCCACCCATGCCGGGGGGGGGGGGGGGTTTAGAGAGGTTAGCTTGGAATCTTCTTAGCATGTGGCTCCCACATGCCCCCCCCCAATGGCCTAAGGAATATGTAGTCAGTATCACTGTAGGCAGAGGTGCAGTGAAGGGCATTCCCGGTTTCTGAGCATGTTGCCAAACTGATCAAGAGATCTACCTTTTGATGCATGGAAGACGACAGATATTGGTCTCTCTGTGAACTATATGCTAACACCATCTATTTCTAAGGTACCACACTTACTAGGGGCCACATTATGATACAAGATGCTGTGAATCCTAGCAACCTGAGGAATGCCCTTGTCAGATTTCTGTCTCCTTCATAATGCTTTTAGGGTCACTTTACCCTGTGGAAGGCAGGTTATGAGTGATGTCCGGATAAGTCGCCTAAGGCGACTAGTTTCTTTGAGGCATTCAGGCAAGACTTTTCCATGCTGATTGTGAGACAAAGGGTTTCTGCAGTTTCAGATCAAGTGGGACCACGACTGCATTAAAAGGAAGCATTGGTAGCATGTTTATAAGGGTAAACATTTTGAGTTTTGGAATAATGAGGAATGTGCTTAGATCGGAAAGGTTTATGAGGAAGCCTTTTTCCTTGGGACAGAAAATAGCCTTGAACAGAACACTGCCCTTCTACTCATAGTGGAAACCTTTCTATGTATGAGGCTCGAGTCCATGGGAGCTAGCGGAATGCCTCTGAATTCTGGAATATACTGGAAATAGAATTTTCAACCTGTTTCAGTGGCACTTAATACTCACTGATCTTGGGCAATTCCTTCCCAAAAGCTTACAAAAAAATGTTGGTGGAAAGAGGGGGATGGGTTGGTGTAGGTTTAGGGAAGGTATGACTGGGGGAGAATCAAATTGTCCAAGTTATACCTAATGCCTCTGGCTGTCTTGGCCCTGGGGGCTCTCAAGTTTCCCTCCTGGCCTAGCTTGCCATTCTTTACAAAATGGTTTCCTCTTCCCTTTGTTAGGCCTAGCATGATCTTTAGAATGACGAACATTTTTTTTTATGGAAAATTCCTGCTAAAACTTGGCCTTCAAACAGTCATCTTACAGACTGGACATGCTCTCATTTTCTCCTCCAGTTTTTCCTCTGAAGTTCTTGTGCAGGTGATATAGTACTTGTCTTTAGATTCTCTGGCAGGGTAATAGTCTTCAACCAGGCATCTTTGTATTGCAGACCCTGTAGCTGCTGCCCTGAATGATGTGTCCACAACATTAAAGGCATACTTCTTTGAACGCTTATCAACCCGGAAAGAGCTCATATAAACTCTGCACATTTTGTTTCAAATACTCGTCTTGAATCCTCTCTGCCTTAGTCCTCTTCTTCTTCCAGCAGAGAAAACTGGTAAGAAGGCATGTGGGATTGGCCGTTTAAGGCTCTGAACTAAAAAGGTAGCAGAGATGTATACTTATTTCCCAAATATGTCAAGCTCTCTCTCTGCTTTCCCTGTCAATGGAAATTTGGGTCCCGCATGGAGCATAGGTTGCTCCCTTGCTGCATTCAAGAGATATCACATCTGGATTTAGCCAAAGGGCTACTACAAAGGTACTTATGGCAATCCTAGACTCTGTAGAAGGCTGGGGGGTTTCCTAAGATGCATTACTGAACTCATCTTCCAGAACAACTAGCACTTGAGGAACAGGTAGAGGCCTAGGTTCAGACAAGCCCATATAAGCTCAGTATCTGTGGGGCTTCAGGAAACGGTTTTCCCTTCATTCTGAGAAGTGCATCTCTAAATGAAAAAAACTCTGGTGGAGAAGCAAGGGGATAGGGTATCTTAAGTGTCAGAGTCACAAGCCTCCGAAGATGGAATCTAGCCCACATATGCCACTTCATGTACCTTTGGGTCATGGTAATTTTTTTTTTTTTTTTTTTTCAAACAGAGAATCCACTCTTCTCTTTTCTGAAGTAGTTTGACATCATGAATGTCCCAGTTTAGCCTTTTAGTCTTACAAGGAACACAAAGGATTCACTCAGTTGGACCAGAGAATCAGTAAAAGCCTTGGATGCAGCATGGGAAGAGGGAGTGGCTAACCTAGACAGACACAAGCTAGCAGGCAGTAGTCTGTGCATTAGTGATTTTGGAACATCTGCCTTAGAGGGTGCGGAGGTGCAGGAGGGTGACCAAAACCCCACAATCACCAGAAGCTTCCTTTTATTTTAATATTCTGGACATACCACCTTCCCCCATCTGAAATAACAGTAAACCCCTCCAAAGTCAAAGTATCTTTGATCTCAGGAGACACATGGGCTATGTCAGCCCTGCAAGAAAGTGCAACAAAAAAAAAATGGTGTGTGTGCGCGTGCCTGTACAGACGTTACACCAGAGCACCTAGGTAAAAACAACGTTGTGGGTAGAGGCTGTCAAAGCTCCTTTCTACATGTAGGGCTGCCATACCCAAGAAAGCTCAAGTCATCTCAGATGACCTCAGTTTTCCAATGCTTCTCCATCTTGTCCACATTTTTGCAAGGCTCCTGGAGGTTTTGGCAGATGTCACAGTGGGTCAGCGCTAGACATGCACCTGATCCCCCCCCCATTTTTTAAAATACAAATTTCTGGACATAAAGTCTTTGATGGATTGTAGACAAGGGGGAATGAAGTACAATGCAGACAAGAGTCCATGTCATGGCTTGTACTCTTCAGAACTAGAATCAGAACAAGATAAACAATCTAGAAGATTACAACAGAAAAAAAAATCCCTAAATGTATCTTCACCTGGCTGCTGTAATTAGGCGAAATAAAGAACAAAGCCAGTTTAACATGTACAACTCACTGACACTAAATGTCAAGAAAAATTGGCACAGGACATCAGTCTATGCCAGTGATGGCAAACCTATGACACACTTGTCAAAGACGACATGCCACGACATTTTGGGTGACATGTCAGTGATCACCAACACCAGAGTTACCAAAGGCACTGCTTTTGCATTCATTGCTCATGTGAAGTGCGCTGAATTATTTTGGGTTTGGCGTTTCAAAAGCTCCTGGCACACAAGGTTCACCATCACTGGCCTATGCACTCTTTTTACAGACATCCTTATTTATTCATGGGAGGGCATTCACCGAAACCCTTTGGGTGGATACAAATTAAAGTTATGTACTCACCATAACTATGCATCTGTGTTGTTCACTTTCATTCTTCCTCAATGTATGTGTTACGGATCTGACCTCATTATCTGATTTGACCACATCAAAGACTTATGGATCCAGCTCTCGAGCTCCTCCCTCTAGCCATAATGCCCCAAGCCATCATACAATACATCAGATCGAGTTTGCTGCCTTATAGATGCAAAGATTGAGTAAGAAGCAGGAAATATCAGTACGTTAGGCCTCAAACCTGGAACAAAAGTTCCAAACTATCCATAAGATCATTCCAGAAGCTAAAAGGAAGGGGGGTTGGGGAGTTGAGGAAGAATGAAAATGGGCAACAAAGATGCACAGTTATGGTGAGTACATAACTAATATTTTATGCCCTTTTCATTCTTCCTCACTGTATGGGGGAGAGCCCCCAGTTACATGAATGTTGGGTAGCCCTAAAGGAAAGATATTCCAGAAAACTGCCCAACCAAAAGCAGCTCTGTTCCTAGTGGTCAAATCCAGTTTGCAATGAGCAATAAAAGGTTTGAGCATTAGACCAGGTACGGCTGCACAAATGTCATCAATGGAAGTTCTAGACCGGAAGGCAGAAGAAGCGTCCATGGATCTAGTTTAATGTGCCTTAGGAAGCTTTGATAAGAGAGACCCTGCTGAGTATATCCAAAAGAAATGCAATCAGTAATCCATTTAGGCCAGGGTGACTTTAGAAACTGGGGATCCCAGTCTGTTAGGTAAGAAACATACAACTGGGTCTGATTTCCTGAAATCTTTTGTCCTGTGTAGATGAAAATATAGCTATGTACGTCTAAAAGATGTAGCATGTGCTCTCTCTTATTAGAAAATTAAGGAAGAAAAACAGGCAAATGAAGAGATTTATATTTGGTTCTGAGGCTACTTTTGATAAATAGGAAGGGATGGTTTATAAAGTAACTCTGTCTTTGTGAAAAACAATGTAAGGGGATTTGGATGAGAAAAAGAAGTTATGTACCTACCATAAAGTTCCATGTTAGTTGTCTTCATCTCGCCTTCCTTCTTGCTGGTTGGGATCGGAGCCGATCCTTGGCTCCGACTCGGCCATCTTCAATAGCTCGAGAGCTGTTTACTGGCTCGAGGCTACCCCTTATCCCATAATGCCTAGTGATAGCTACCCAGATCTCGTTTGAAATAGTTAACTCCAGACATAACAAGAGAATAAACCAGTCAAATAATCAGTTGACTATACCTGCCATATTCTGTATGTCAATAGAGGAAAAACAAGAAAACACACAGCCAGTGAAACAGAAACTCCTCTCGGTCCACTAGGACAGGGGGATAGAGGGTGGGACGCAAGAAGGAAGGCGAGATGAAGACAATTAACATGGAACGTTATGGTAGGTACATAACTTCTTTATGTTAAGTTGTCTACCTCGCCTTCATTCTTGCTGGTTGGGACAGCGTCCCTACCACCTAATATCCTGGGTAGCTCAGTGGAACAGACTCTTCAGAACAGTGGAACCAAAGTCAGCTCTGCTCCTGGAGACCATATCCAACTTGTAATGAGAAATAAAGGTATGAGGGTTTGCCCACGTGGCAGCTGCACAGATAGAATCCATGGGCAACCTAGACTGGAAGGCTACAGAGATGGCCAAGGCCCTAGTAGAATGACCTTTCAGTTTAATAGGTATCTCTGTTCCTTAACTGATAAATGAAAGTAATACTGTGCAAAAACCATCTAGACAAGGTTACCTTGGAAACTGGGAGACCTTGCTTGCCCAAGAAATAAGAAAGGAATAGTTGGTCCGACTTCCTTATATCCTTAGTTCTGTGCAGGTAAAAACGCTATTTGCCTATGAACATCCAATTGGTGTAGTTTATACTCTGCCTTATTGGTATGATTAGGGAAAAACACAGGAAGACCTATAGATTGATTTAAATTATTTTCTGAGCAGACTTTAGGAAGAAATGAAGGATTAGTCCTCAAAGCAACCCTCTCCTTATGAAAAAACAAGTAGGGAGGACGAACACATAGCGCCTGTAGTTTGGAGACATGTCTGGCTGAAGTAACAGCTACCAGAAAGAGTGTCTTCCAAGATAAAAACTTGATCGAGCAGGATGCTGCTGGTTCAAAAGGGGGCAGAATTAAGGAGGTTAGGACTAAATTAAGGTCCCAAGGTGGAGGGGATCTCTCACTGGAGGCCTAAGAAGAGTTGTCCGTCTCAAAAAATCTTTACAGAGCTTATGAGACATGTTAGAATTCGAAAAACCAACATGAAAGTTAGAAATGGCTGCCAACTGTACCCTGATCGTAGCAGAACCGGACCCGGAGTGAAACAGTTGTGGTAGGAATTCCAGAATTTCGTGGACTGGGGCTGAAAAGGGATCCACATTCCTAGCCTTTGTCCAACAAGAAAAACGTTTCCATTTGCTAGCATAAGTTTTCCTCGTTGTAGACTCGTGAGAGGAGACGATAATCTCACAGACTGCTGGGGATATGCTGAGAAGCCTGGCTAGGGCTGGAAGTGGAGCAACCAAGCTGTGAGCTGGAGAGTTTTGAGGGATTGATGCAACCTGCCTGATTGATGAACCAGGAGGTCTGGAATTGGGTCCAGAGTCCAGGGATGATTGAGAAGGTAATGGTGCAGGAACAGGAAAGTACAGTTTTGTACCTACCATAAATGTAGATGTTCGAGTGCTAATACAGATGCAGTCATAACAGATGGGTTCTCCTGCCGTCAGGCGGGTCCTCGGTCGGCCGAATTCCAAAGTCTAGGTCCGGCGTCGGTTGTCGTAGCTTCTTCCCTGACGTCAGTGCGACAAGGGTATAAAAGAACCAGCAGACGCCATTTTCTTCAGTTTTTCTTGCCCCAGATATTAGATGCCCCCAGAAGGAAGGCAATACATAAAATTATGAAGTAATGCAATGCAATATAATCAAAAAAACAGTAGTTGCAAGCAAATACACCATAAAAGAATACCCTTAGAGGGGAAGGAGGGAAGGAAACCTGGACTGCAGCTGTATTAGCACTCGAACATCTACATTTATGGTAGGTACAAAACTGTACTATGTTCATCGTGCATACAGCTGCAGTCATAACAGATGGGTAGAATCCCAAAGCTAAGAAAAGGGTGGTAGGCACTAGGTGGAACTAGGAGGAGCCAAAATGCCCTGCAAGACTGCAGTGGCAAAGCCTGCTCTAGATTTGGAGTATAATGGTAAGTTGTAGTGTTTGGAGAAGGTATGCACAGAACTCCAAGTGGCTGCTTACAAGATATCCTTGGTAGGAACTCCTCTGAGGAAGGCTGCAGAAGTGGCTGTGGCCCTGGTGGAATGAGTTCTAATGCCTGTAGGGACAGTTTTGCCATGAAAGGAATAGCAAAAGCATATGCAGTATCCATTTTGAGATTGTCTGCTTGGAAATTGGCTTTCCTTGAGCTCCTACTGCATAGGCCACAAAGAGCTGTTCTGATTTTCTGAAAGGTTTTGTTCTGTCCAAATAATAACGCAGTTGCCTGTGGATGTCCAAGGAATGTAGTAATCTCTCCCCTTTGTTTTGAGGATTGGGATAAAAAGTAGGTAAATGTATGGCCTGATTTAAAGCTACCCTGGATACCACTTTAGGCATAAAGGACGGGTTGGTCCGTAAGGAAACTCTGTCCTGATGGAAGATGATAAGGCTGGACAGCCATGAGGGCCTGTAGTTCTGAAACTCTACGAGCTGAAGTGATAGCCAGAAGGAAAGCTGTTTTCCAGGACAAATATTGCAAATCTGATGAAGCAGCTGGCTCAAAAGGAGGCAAAGTCAGTTTTTCCAGAATGAAATTTAGATCCCAAGCAGGTATTGGTTGTTTCCTTGGAGGTCTTAAATTCTTAGCCCCTCTGAGGAACTGTCTTAAAAGAGGGTGAGAGAATAAAGGAGGATCAGTGCTGTATTCTGCAGAAATGGCTGAGGCATGGATTTTGATGGAGGAGAACGAAAGTCCACTGCTTAGCAGTTCAGCCAAATATTGTAGTATTTGAGGTAAATTCAGCTTTCCAGGGTTCTGTCCCTTTTTCTCATTCCAGACATAAAAACGTTTCCATTTTGCGGAGTAAGCTTTTCTAGTTGATGGCCTTCTGGCCTCCAAAATGACATCCTGCACCTCCCTGGAGAGTAGGGCCTGCTGTGATGCTAAGGAATCTTCCATGCGGCTAGATTGAGTGTTTTTAGCTGACTGTGAAGAGTTTTGAAGCTGTGCTGAGTCAGAAGAAGAGGCATTAGAGGCAGGGTCCATGGAGGGGAATGAGTCAGGCTCCTCAGGAGTGGGTACCAGTGTTGCCTTGGCCAGTCCGGAGCAATGAGGATCATCTTTGGTCTGTCTGCTCTGGTCTTCAATAGGACTTTGGGCAGCAGAGGAAGAGGCGGGAAGGCATAAACTGTCATTGATGTCCAGCTGAAAGAGAGAGCATCCACTCTCCAGGCCTTTGGATGGAAGGTCCTCGAGCAGAATTTTGTCAATTGATGATTTTTGTGAGAGGCAAAGAGATCTATGTCTGGCCTTCCCCATTCTTGGATTATTTCTGTAAAAACTTTTGGATGCAACATCTATTCGTGTGGATCTGTCATATTCCTGCTTAGGTTGTCTGCCAGCGTGTTTTCCTTGCCTGGCAAGTACTGTGCTTGTAGTTCCATTTGTAAGTCCATGGCCATGTTCCAAAGTGATATGGCCTGTCTGCATAGGGGATAGGAATGTGTTCCTCCCTGCTTGTTTATGTACCACATAACTGTGGTGTTGTCCGTTCTTATCAATAGTTGACCTGGTTGTAGAAGGTCCTTGAAAGCTATAATAGCATTTATTACTGCTAGCATTTCTTTTTGATTGATGTGAAGGTGCTTTTCTTTTTGGGACCATATGCCCCGAATGCACCGGTCTGTCATGTGCGCCTACCAGGCGTAGTCCGAGGCGTCTGTTGTGATGACTTGATTTGCTTGAGGCTTGCTGAATGGAAGACCTGTGTTTGTTTGACATGCTTGAGCCCACCACAGAAATTCCTTTTGTAGACATGGAAGTAGTGGTATTATTGTTTCCAAACTGTGGCTGTGTTGAGACCATATGTTTTTTAGGTACCATTGTAGTTTTCTCATATGCAGCTTTGCACATGGGATTAGCAAGATGCAAGATGCCATGAATCCCAGAGCCTGCAGGATTTTCCTTGCAGTCAGCCTGGTGCAATTTGCCAGTGTTCTGAAATATTGAATTAGTTGCCCCTGCTTCTCTGGCGTGAGGTAGGCCATCTGGGTGTTTGTGTCCAAATTGGCACCCAGGAAAATTATATTCCGAGAGGGTATTAGCCTTGATTTCTCTTTGTTGACTGTGTATCCCAGAGAGTTTAATAACATTATTACATAAGTGAGATGTTTCAGAAGTATGTGCTTGCTGTCCGCTTGGATCAGGCAGTCGTCCAAATAGGGGTATATTTGTATCCCTTGAAGTCTGCAGTAGGCAATTACTGATGCCAGGCATTTCGTGAATACTCTGGGCGCAGTAGATAAGCCAAAGGGCAATGCAGAGAATTGATAATGGGTTGAACCTGCAAGAAATCTGAGGTATCTTCTGCAATTTTGTCTGATTGGGACATGCAGGTACGCCTCCTTGAGGTCCAATGTTACCAGCCAAGACTCCTTGCCCAGCATGGGAAGAAGTTGCTGTAGAGTGAGCATCTTGAATTTTGGTACGAGTAGGAATGTGTTTAGGATGGAAAGATCCAAAATAGGTCTCCAATCTTTTCCCTTCCTTGGCACCAGAAATAGCCTGGAATAAAAACCTTGACCTTGTTCGTGTGTAGGTACCTCTTGAATAGCTTTCATGTTTATAAGATCTGAAATTTGCTTTTGTGCCTCTGCCCTTTGATTGTGTGGCAGTTTTGGCATGCCTCTCATTTTTGGAAGGGTATGAAAGTGGAATTTGTTGCCTCTGTTTATAATGTCCAGGATCCATTTGCCCTTTGTGACAACATGCCAATTTTTTGAGAATAGTGCCAGCTTTCCTCCTAAGGGGGCTGCCATTTGAGACCTGGTTGGCCTGCAAAGAGGAAAGTCATTGGGTTTGCTTTCCTGAAAGATTGTGAGTTGTCCTCACCACCTCTTTGTGTAGGAGCTTGCCATTGTCTGCCTCTGTACGATCCTTGTGATTGTCCTTTGCCCCTCGGGTGCCTGTATCTGCCTCTTTGGGGTCTGTCTGTGGCAGGAAAGGACCAGTTTTTGGAAGGCCAATTTCTACTGAAACGAGGGGGTTGAACCTGCAGAAATTCTTTCACAGTTTGCATTGATTTAGCTTTTTCCTCCATTTTTCGTAATACTTCCTCAGCATTTGCCCCAAATAGTACATCCTTTTGAAGAGGGGCATCTAGTAATTTAGCTTTGACATGATCAGGCAAGTTTTGTTCCTTGAGCCAAGCATGCCTGCATATGACTGAGCCTGTAACAGCAGCTCTACATGAGGCCTCTAGAGCATCAAAACCACATTGTAAGGTATGTTTACCCACTTGTTCTGCACTATGCATCAAATCCTGCAACTCCTTCAAGTCTGGTTGTTCAGGTTGTGACATTTTACTTTTCAATTCAGATAACAGAAACTGTTGGTATTTTAGCATATGAAACTGACAGTTTAAGGCCCTCATGGTTAAGGTCGCCGAGGTATATACCTTTTTTCCCCACCTTTGTAAAGATCTGGAATCTCTCTCGGAAGGCAATGGATTTTTGGCAATGGAATCCTTAACTCCCTTGGGTCCCTGTGAGATGGTTTCTAGGTCAGCAGCATGGCTTTTGTAAAGAAATTGGTGTGAGTCAGGAACCCTGTAGTACCTGTCAGGCTTAACTGGAGCTGGAGGTAGAGAGTCCGGGTTAAGGCAGGCCTCCGAGTAAACATCATCTAGGATGTCCAAGACAGGAGGTATAGCCAGAGGCCTGTGCTGGGGTAACAAAGAAATTCCCTGAGCCTTTTCTTGGAATCTGAATAATCCTGGCCTTCCCAGTGGAAGTGTTCCCTTAAGGTATGCAAAGTTTCCCCAAATGAGAAATCCTCAGGGGGGGATACAGAAGGAATAGACTCCTCTGCATCAGAGTCTTCAAAAGGGGAGTAAGACTGTTCCTGATCATCAGAGTGTTCTGAAATAATGGATCCCTGATCAGAGGAGGGGGAATCTTCCTCCACTCTGGGCCTTTTGTCCGGAGGTGGCTGAGAACCTCTGATTAGAGTAATTAAATCCTCAGCCATTTTAAGCATCTGTTTCTTAGGCATGGGGCCTGGAGATGGGCCCTGTGTAGCTGGTCTCTTAGGGTGCATGGATGCTTTAGACTTGGTGAAAGCCTTGATGGAGAAAGAAGAGGAAGGTCTGAAGACACCTTGAGTGGAGGTGGACCTGTCCACATTCTGTGTTTCAAAGCCAAGAGTGGCTTCGGTAACTGTAGTCGGGGTGTGGGCCGAGGAGCCTGTGACCTCCGGTACAGGAGACACCGCCAACGATGTGTCGTCGGTAATCAGGGGCTGTGTAGGCGCCTCACTGAGAACCGGACCATGTGTAGTCGGCTTTGGCATGGTGTCGGTAGAGGCCGCGGACCTCGAGTGTCGGTCCTTGTCTTTGCGTTTTTTAGACAAAACCGGTGTCGGAGTATCCGACGACATGGTATAGTTAAATGCTTTCCCAAAAAAATGCTGGGCGAACTCCGCCCGACGCTTAATAGTGCGTTTGTTGAATGTAGCACAACAGTGACAGACAGAGATGTCGTGGTCTGGGCCTAAACAAGGTATACAGAGGGAATGGAAATCCTTATGCGGTATTTGCTTCCCACAAGAAATACAATTATTAACTTTGTCTGACATCGGTCTGAGGCAAGAAAAGTTTCCCCAACGGGTATTTAGCTTATAAGAAGACTTCGGTTTTCCAAATTTTTCGTAATCTCAGGAGCTGGCCGACCGCCACTTGCGAACTGCTTCTGCTTCGGGCACCGCGCGGCAAGAAAGACTGAAGAAAATGGCGTTGGCTGGTTCTTTTATACCCCTGTCGCACTGACGTCAGGGAAGAAGCTACAACAACCGACGCCGGACCTGGACTTTGGAATTCGGCCGACCGAGGACCCGCCTGACGGCAGGAGAACCCATCTGTTATGACTGCAGCTGTATGCACGATGAACATCCATATCTGTCGAGGCCAGTAGGGGGCAATGAGGTCATTTTGCAACCCAACGATATTGCTTTTTGTATAAATTTGGGTATCAGTAGGAAAGGCATAAAGAAGTCCCTGGGGCCAATCATGGACTACAGCGTCAATGGGTATGTGACCCGGAAGCGGAAGAAGGGAGAAGTAGTTGCTGCATTTGCTGCTGAAGGGGGTGGTAAAGAGATCGCAGCAAGGCTGTCCCCATTTGCGGAAAATAAGATTCGCAACTTCCTGATTCAGAGACCACTCGTGAGGCATGAGGATAGCTCTGCTGAGCCTGTCCGCTATGACGTTGGATCTCCCAGGGATGTGCGTCGCAATCAGAAAACATTGGGAGGAAATCGCCCACTGCCAATGTCTGAGTGCTTCTCAACACAGGGGGTAGGATCTGGTTCCGCCCTGCTTGTTGATGTACCACACAACTGACATGTTGTCCGTTTGAATAGCAATGGTCCCAGAAGGAAGAGAGAGTCTTGAAGGGCTTGCAACGCCAGGAGCACGGCTCTCATTTCAATGACATTTATGTGCAGATGGTACTCGTGAGGTTGCCAAGTTGGACTGTCCTGCCCAGATAATGCCCCCCCACCCTACCAGAGAGGCGTCTGTCGTCACTGTGGCTACCGGAGGAGGTTGTATGAAAGGTCTGCCCTGAGAAACTAGTGGGGAGGCCATCCACCAAGAAAGATGTCTTTTGCATGCATCCGTGATCATCATCATGAGAGTCATGGGTAGCTCTTGGAAAGTCCACTGCGTAAACAGGAGCCACTGAAGAATTCTCATATGAAAGTGCGCTAGTGGGATTAGGAGAATGGCTACTGCCATGGAACTCAGAGTTTGAAGGATGTGCCCGACTTGGATCCTTTAGCTCTGCAACAGAACCTGTACCTGCTGACGAATTGCGGACACCCTTTTCCAGTGGTAGCCTTGCAAACATATCCCTTGTGTCTAAGTCTGCTCCTATGTAAGTGACAGATTGACAGGGCAACAAGGCACATTTTTCGAAAATTATTGTAATGCCTAGCTGGGAGCAGATTGTGATTGCGTAGTCCCGTGCTTGTATGAGTTGATGCCTGGTGGTAGCAATAAGGAGCCAGTCGTCTAGATAAGGAAACACCTAGGATCCTTAACGTCTCAGGTGAGCCGTGACCACTGCCATACAATTGAACACCCTGGGGGCTGTGGTGAGACCAAAGGGCAGAGCTCTGAACTGATAATGACTGGCCCCAAGCCAGAAGCGAAGATATCTCCTGGAGAGTCTGTCCATCTTGATATGGTAGTACGCGTCCTGAAGATCTATTGAGCACATCCAATTGTCCTGACCCAGAAAGGGTAGAAAGTACAGTTTTGTACCTACCATAAATGTAGATGTCCGATAGATATGCAACTGCAGTCCTGACATATGGGTTGCCCTGCCTCAGGCAGCCCTTCGGTCGGCCGGATTCCAAAGTCTGGGTCCGGCGTCGGCTGATGTCGCCTCTTCCCCTACGTCAGAGCAGCCGGGGTATAAAAGCATCAGCAGACGCCATCTTCTTCAGTGTTTCTTGCCCCAGATGCCAGGTGCCCTCCAAGGAAGGCTAAATTTAGAGAATGGATAAAAAATCCAGACATGCACAACAGTAATAAACAGATACACCATAACAGATATCCCCAGCTAATTAGAAAAAGGGGGAGTGGACCCAAAAAAGAGAATTACAGAGGGGTGGGAGGTAAAACCTGACTGCAGTTGCATATCTATCGGACATCTACATTTATGGTAGGTACAAAACTGTACTATGTCCTTCAAGAATGCAACTGCAGTCCTGACATATGGGTTGAATACCATAGCCAAGCTGGGGGTGGTAGGATCTAAGATAAGGAAGGTGTAGCTAAAATGCCCTGCAGGACTGCAGAAGCAAAGCCTGCTCGGGATCTGGAATATAAAGGCAGGTTGTAATAGAAAGGCTGTGGAGGTGGCTGTAGCTCTGGTGGAGTGTGGCCTGATATTGGCTGGCACACCTTTTCCATGGAAAGAGTAGCAGAATCTGATGCAGTTTCCAATCCATTTTGAAATTGTTTGTTTGGAAATTGCCTTTCCTTGTGCTCCAGCAGCGTAAGCCACAAATAGTTGGTCAGACTTTCTGTTGGCCTTTGTTCTGTCCAAGTAGTAGCGCAATTGAATTGTCTGTGTATGTCCAAAATGTGCAGAAGCTTCTCTCCTTTATTTTGAGGATTGGGAAATAAAGTAGGCAGGTGAATTGCTTGATTTAGAAAAACCCTGGATATCACTTTTGGCATGAATGAAGGATTGGTTCTTAAAGAGACTCTGTCCTGATGGAAAATGAGAAATGGAGGTACTGCCATGAGGGCCTGTATCTCCGAGACTCTTCTTGCTGAAGTAATTGCCAACAGGAAAACTGTTTTCCAGGAGAGAAATTGCAATTCTGAATATGCTGCTAGCTCAAAAGGAGGAAGAGTTAATTTTTCCAAGACGAAGTTGAGGTCCCATGCAGGCACTGGCGGTTTTCTTGGACGTTTGATATTCTTTATCCCTCTTAGAAACTGTCTTAGCAGAGGATGTGAAAACACAGGTGGATCACAATTGTATTTTGCTGAAATTGCTGATGCGTGTATTTTTATGGAAGAATATGAAAGGCCATTGTGAAGCATTTCTGCCAAGTATTGTAGTATCCGTGGGATGCTCATTACTGATGCATCCTGACCCTTGTTGGCATTCCAGATGTTGAATCTCTTCCATTTGGCTGAGTAAGTTTTTCTGGTGGAAGGTCTGCGTGCTTCCAGTAAGATCTCTTGAACTTTTTTGGAGAGAAAGATATGGGGAGAAGTCATGGAACCCTCCAAGCTGTCAGTTGCAATGTTTGCAGGTTGGGATGAACAGTCCTGTAATTGTGCTGAGTTATAAGCAGAGGCCATTGAGGCAGGGACCACGGCTTGGTGCGAGTTATGCTCCTTAGTAATGGATACCAGTGCTGTCTTGGCCAGTCTGAAGCTATCAAAATGCCTTTCGGTTGTTCTGCTTTGATCTTCAGTAACACCTTGGTCATTAATGGTAGAGGTGGGAATGCATAGATTGTTAGAGAATTCCAGCTGAAGGAGAGAGCATCCATTCTCCAGGCTTGAGGATGGTGTGTCCTTGAGCAGAACTTCTTCAGATGATGATTGAGGAGTGAGGCAAAGAGATCCATGTCCGGCCTTCCCCATGCATGAGCTATTTGTGAAAAAATGTCTGGATGCAACATCCATTTGTGCGGGTCCATAATGTTTCTGCTTAAAGTGTCCGCCAGAACATTGTCCTTGCCTGGAACAAACTGGGATTGCAACTGTATGTTCAGTTTCAGGGACTTTTCCCAAAGAGTCACTGTTAGTCTGCAGAGGGGGTAAGAATGGGTGCCTCCCTGTTTGTTTATGTACCACATAACAGTGGTGTTGTCTGTCTTTATTAGCAGATGACTTTGCTTAAGAAATTTTTCGAAGGCCTCGATTGCATGAATCACTGCCAACATCTCTTTTTGATTGATGTGCAGATGCAATTCCCTGGGTGACCATTGACCTTGAATGCATCTGCCCTCCATGTGCACCCCCTATCCATGATCTGAAGCGTCTGTTGTAATGGTTTGGCTTGCTTGAGGTTTGTTGAAAGACATGCCTTTGTTTAGCTGGCTTGCTTGTGCCCACCACAAAAATTCCCTTTTGTAGACATGGAATGAGCGGAATAATTGCTTCTAAGTTGTGGCTGTGTTGAGACCATAAACTTTTTAGGTACCATTGTAGTTTTCTCATGTGTAGTCTTGCCAGTGGGATCAGAAGAATGCAAGATGCCATGAAACCCAGGGCCTGCAGGATTTTCCTTGCAGTCATCTGGGTGTGCTTTGCTAGGCTTTTGAAGTAATCTGGTAATTGTTCTTGTTTTTCTTCTGTGAGGAAAGCCATTTGTGAGTTTTGTGTCCAGTTTGGCTCCTAGAAAAATTATTTGTTGGGATGGCAATAGTCTTGATTTTTGAATGTTGACTGTGTATCCCAAAGCCTGTAGTAAGTGAATGACATAGTCCAAGTGTCTTATCAAGGCTTGCTTGCTGTCCGCTTGTATACGGCAGTCGTCCAGGTAAGGGTATATTTGTATCCCCTGAAGTCTGCAATGTGCAATTACTGATGCCAGGCATTTCATGAATACTCTGGGCGCAGTAGATAAGCCAAAAGGCAATGCTGAGAATTGATAATGCTCTGACCCTGCAAGAAATCTGAGGTATCTTCTGCAGCTGTGTCCGATTGGGACATGCAGGTATGCCTCCTTGAGGTCCAGAGTAACCAGCCAAGACCCCTTGCCCAGCATGGGAAGAAGTTGCTGTAACGTCAGCATTTTGAATTTTGGCACAATGAGAAAAGTGTTTAGAGCGGACAAGTCCAGTATAGGTCTCCATTGCTTTTCTTTTCTTGGAACAAGGAACAGTCTTGAGTAGAATTCCTGGCCTTGTTCCTGAGGAGGAACCTTTGTCTATTATGCCCAAAATCCATTTGTCCTTTGTAAAAACGTGTCAATGTTTTGAAAATAAAGATAATTTTCGGCCTAAAGGTGCTTCTCTTTGAGCCTTGGTCGGCGGTGTCAAAGTCAAGTCATTGTGATTGTCCCTGTGGGGCAGTAGAAGTCCCTGCGCCACTTCTCTGATTAGTAGGTTGCCATTGGCGGCCCCTGTAGGAGCCTCGGTATTGCCCTCTACCTCGAGCATGCCTGTTTTTTTCCCCTTTGGAACTTGTCAGTGTCTGGAAAGGACCAATTTTTCAAAGGCCAATTCCTGCTGAACCTTGGTGGCTGAACCTGGAGGAAATCTTTGACTGTTTGTACTGATTTAGCCTTTTCCTCAATGGATTTCAACACATCCTGTGCATTATCACCAAATAGCTTGTGTTTTTCCAGAGGTGCATCTAGAAGCTTTACTTTAACATGATCTGGCAATGCCTGTTCTTTCAACCAAGCATGTCTATGTATGACGGCCCCTGTCATAGCTGCCCTACATGAAGCTTCCAATGCATCATAACCACACTGAAGAAAATGAATGCTAACCTGCTGAGTATTATGAACCAAATCCTGCAAGGCCTTTCTATCTAAAGGCTCAGGAGAGGCTATCTTTTTCTGCAAATCATCCATCAAGAAATCCTGATACTGAAACATATGAAAAAGACAGTTAAGTGCTCTCATGGCAAGGGTGGGTGAAGTATAAACTTTTTTACCCCACCTCTCCAGGGACCTAGATTCCCTGTCTGTGGGCAAATTTTTGGCCGTGGAAGTGGCCACTCCTTTGGGCCCCTGAGAAATAGTTTCTAGATCAACAGAGTGGGCCTTAAAGAGATGTTTATGAGTTTCAGGAACCCTGTAATATCTGTCTGGCTTGACAGGAGCAGGAGGGAGAGAATCAGGAGAAGTACTGGAGTCTGAGTACACATCATCCAGTACATCTAACACTGGGGGTATAGCTAAAGGCCTGTGCTGGGGTAACTTAAGGAAAGTCCGAAGCCTTTTCCTGGAGTCGGAGAAATCCTGGCCCTGCCACTGAAAATGCTCTCTCATGGAGTGGAGAATTTCCCAGAAAGAAATATCTTCAGGAGGAGAGGCAGAGGGAATGGATTCATCAGCATCAGAATCCTCGTAGGCCGGGAAGGTTTCTTCCTGGGAATCTGAGAGGCCTGACCCATCAGAAGCTTCATCTGAAGAAAGGGTATCTGCCTGCTCAACCCTAGGCCTTTTGTCTGAAGGCGGCTGAGAACCTCTGTCTAGATGAGCCTGAGAGCCCCTGATTAAAGAAATTAGATCTGCAGCTAAAGTCATGATCTGTTTATCCGAAGTGGGACCCTGTGAAAAAGATTTAGGTGGGTGAGACTTAGCCAGGCTGGCAGCCTTAGCACGTGTGCAGGCCTTGATCGACATAGGCACAGGAGGCCTAGCTGCCCCACGTGTTGGAGTAACTTTGTCCACTGGTATGGTGTCAGGCAAATCTTGGGTTTCGGTTTCAGGAGGAAAATCAACAACCGGCACCGGGGAAGCCTCCGGGACCGAAGTGTGCGGTAAAGTGGTGTCGTCGGCCTGGAGCGGTTGAATTACCGCCTCCGAAGAGACCGATGCACTCACGGTAGGCTTTAGCGTGGTGTCAGTGGAAGTCGAGGGCCGCGAATGTCGGTCCCGGTCCTTCCGTTTTTTTGGAAATATGTGCTGTCGGTAGTTCCGACGGCATGATATAGGAGTAATTTTCCCCAAAAAAGTTCACAGCAAATTCTGCCCGGCGCCTAAGTGTGCGCTTATTGAAGCAAGCACAGGCAGCACAGGCCGAGACGTCGTGGTCTGGGCTGAGGCAGGGAAGGCAATAAGAATGGAAGTCCTTATGAGGTATTTGTTTACCACAAGACAAGCAATTATTAACTTTTACAGTTTTATCTGACATCGGCTGAGGCAAGAAAAGGTTCCCCAACGGGGTACTTAGCTTTTTGAGGACTTCGGTATCTGAAAACACAGGAGCTGGCCGACCGGCACTTGCGAACTGCTTCTGCTTCGGGCACCATGCGGCAAGAAAGACTGAAGAAGATGGCGTCTGCTGATGCTTTTATACCCCGGCCGCTCTGACGTAGGGGAAGAGGCGACATCAGCCGACGCCGGACCCAGACTTTGGAATCCGGCCGACCGAAGGGCTGCCTGGGGCAGGACAACCTGTATGTCAGGACTGCAGTTGCATTCTTGAAGGACATTGGACTGTAGCGTGACCATCTGAAACTTTGTTCTTTGCACAGACCTGTTTAGTCTGCTGAGATCCAGAATTGGTCTCCAGTCCCCTGTCTTTTTTGGTACTAAAAAGAAACTTGAGCAAGTTCCGGATCCGTGCTGGTCTGCCGGGACTTCCTGGATGGCTCTTTTTTCTAGCAGTTTTGAAACTTCTATTACTGCTTGCTCCTTCAGATTGGGTGGAACATCTGGAAGGGTATTCCTAGACTGTAAAGGGGGTTGATGGAAGGGAATTTTGTAACCTGTGGATATAATGGACCGTACCCATTTGTCTTGTGTTAAACTTTGCCAGGCTTTTGGGTACAGCGAAAGGTCTTCTCCCGACTGCCTCAGAGGTGAGAAGCCGGGCAACCCTTCAGGGATGCTGGAAGGGCTAAATAGAGAAGGATTCTCTGTTGCTCTGGTTCTGCGGACCTCCTCTGCCATGAGGGTGATGTCTATTATTATTGTTTCCCCCTCTGCCTCTGGAGGAAAAATCACTACGTGTGTCAGGCAAGGCTCCCTGAGATTTACGGAACCACATCTTCCCACTCCTCTGACCCTTGGGGTAAGGTCTAGAGAGAGTGGAAAAACGGACGCCCACAGCAGAGAGAGTCTTGCCTTCTTGCTCACACCTGTCAAAGTGTCTTTCACCTGTGGTCCAAAAAGAAAGGAACCGTCAAATGTAAGTGTTGGTGAAGGATGCTCGAAAGGGTTCTGCAAAGTTACACATCCACATCCATGCATGCCTCCTAAGGGCCACACCCGTACCTGCGACTCTACTCACCCCATCGGCTGCATAGGAAATAAGCCTCTTGGAGGAGTTAACAGAATTAAGCGTCGCTAGCTGGGAAGCTACTTTGGCTTGTGCTCCCTCAGCTGTTAGATTTTGAAGGGCATCTCCAAGCTCTTTAAGGAGATCCCAATGAAGTCAGGTAAAATGACATAGGTAGTTCAGTGACCTCATAGAGAAGGTCGGTGAAGCGAACATTCTCTTCCCGTATCTGTCCATCGTCCTAGACTCCTTGTTAGGGGGATGGACAGACGAAGAGGTTTCTGCTAACTCTTTTTTGGTGGCTGCTGCTACCACCATGGCATCAACAGGAACATCTTTCGAAAGGAAATGCTTATCCTGGGGTGCTGTAATGAATTTACTAGGTTTCCTTTGAGTTGGTTCCACTGTATCCGGAGCTGACCAAGCCTTTCGAGCCGCCACTGTCATAAGTGGATCGAAAGGCGGAGACACCCAGGAGGTGGAAGGTCGGGAACTGAAAGCATCCAGAAATACAGACTCATCCTCGGTAGGGGCTAAGGGATTTGCAGTTCCCCCTCTGCTTAAGCATTTCTAGGATGTCTGAGAGGGAAACATCTTCAGAGGGGATCTCGGGGACCCTTCTGAATCATCTAAGCCTGTATCAGAAGTGACAGACTCGGGGGAGTCAATGTGCTTCCTCTTACACTTTTTCTTCCGAAGGGTCTCCTCTGAGTGATCAGAAGAGGCCTCAGAAGAGGAGGAAACACCCAATGGAGTGTCCTGGAGCATGGGTTCCCTACGCTTAGGGTCTGGAGGAGGAGTAGAGGTTGGCACAGGCACTACAGGGGATGGAGCCAGTGGGGCTGAAGGTGGAGAGGACAGCACACTCCACATGACATCGAAGGCGTCCCTGCCATGATGCAGAGAAAGCTCCAGTTCAGAAGAAATAGGAACCTTTCTCCGCACCGATGGGGACGGCTCTGAGGCCGATGTGGGAGCCGAGCCCACCTGCGCCGAAGCTCCGAGAGGGAGAATGGGGTCGGACAAGGGTCCGATGCCACTTGCCCCTCAGAGCAGACGAGGGAGCCCCGGCGCCCAGATCCCTCGATGGAAGGTACCACCGAGGGAATCGGAGCCAACATCAGAACCAAAGGAGATAAAGTTATCAGAGCCGACGGTTCCACTACTCGAACCTCAACGAACTCATTTTGAGTCGGAGGAGGAACATCAAGAGAAGTGGATGGAGCCGATACCCGTTGATGAGGGCTGGACAACAATTTAGCTAGTGCCTGCGACTTTAGCAACCTGCTGACCACTCTCTCCACATCATGATCCGACAGCCTAGAGGATCGAGAGGAGTGAGAGGATCGGTGACTACGCTCGCTCTGAAGTAAGAGAGACCGAGGAGCCGAATGCACAGACTCTAGGGAAGGGGACCTCAGCCTCTTGTGGCTCCGAAGCCTCTGATGGAGCCGATGGGGAGATTGTCTTGTTGGTGCCAGCCAGAACTGATGTAGAAGGTAAATCCTCAACCGAAGACGGCTCCGAAATTGGAGCCGATGGCTTAGTGGATTTAGGGGATTTCACTGGCTGTGAGCTCTTGGCCAGTGAATCCTGGGGTTTTAAAAGACCCCTAAGAATTAACTTATTCTTACGCTCCTGCAGGACTCTTGGACTAAAGGCATGGCAAACAGAACAAGAGTCCTGGAGGTGACAGCGCCTAAACAATAGATGCAAGAAGTGTGCCCATTTGTCAGAGACATTTGCTGACAGCATGAGTCGCACTTCTTAAACCCAGAATCCTTAGATTCCTTTGACATACTTTACTGTAGAAGGAAACCAACCAATTATGACAACAATAAAAAAGAGCAATATACAGTCTACAAGAACAAAAATCACACCTACTAGAAAGGCTATAGATAAAGGTTTTTTTTTTTTTAAGAAGATAATAAGAAAGCCTCTAATTTAAACGGCTAGCGTATAAGAAAAAAGCAGAAGGAAAGCCTCT
The DNA here is from genome assembly GCF_019279795.1 of Protopterus annectens. Taxonomy (NCBI): domain Eukaryota; kingdom Metazoa; phylum Chordata; order Ceratodontiformes; family Protopteridae; genus Protopterus; species Protopterus annectens. The sequence continues at coordinate 726,714,671 of NC_056743.1, forward strand.
AACTTAAACGGCTAACCTGGAAAGAAGGGGGGGAGGGGTGGGGGAGAACTCTCTAAATTAAACGAGTTCTACAAAAGAGGGATACTATATAATAAACACTTATCTACCACAGAAACAAAACTACCGCTAGTAATAAAGTACTATGAGAGTTAAATTCTAGTGAAAAAATACACAACAAATTCTATACAAGCCTGAGCCAGAAAAACAACACCTCGCAGCTGAAGCGGCAAATGAGATCTGGGTAGCTATCGCTAGGCATTATGGGATAAGGGGTAGCCTCGAGCCAGTAAACAGCTCTCGAGCTATTGAAGATGGCCGAGTTGGAACAGAGGATTGACTCCGATCGCAACTAGCAAGAATGAAGGCGAGATAGACAACTTAACATCCTAGAGTTCTGAAATTTTCCTTGCTGATGTTAACTGCTACTAAAAATACTGTTTTCCATAACAAAAAGTTATGTACTCACCATAACGTTCGATGTATGTAGTCCATCTCGCCTCACATTCTTACTCACGGGTTCGGAGCCGAATATCGGCTCCGACTCGACCAACTTTTATTTTCTAGCACGAAGTCTCTAATTGGCTGGGCTAAACGGGTATCCCATGTTGCACTGCTCTATAGCCCCAGATCTAGTTTGCTGCAAAACCACAATCGCACCTCATGCATAACAACAACCCACGACAGTAGAACTCTATCAAGGGGAATAAGTAAAAAACAACTGCCATTGAAGGGTACTCAAACGCCAATTTCAGCCTCCAAATCCTCCAGGAAGGGGGCAGGTGGGAGGGTACGTAAGAATGTGAGGCGAGATGGACTACATACATCGAACGTTATGGTAAGTACATAACTTCTTCATGTTATGTAGTCCAATCTCGCCTACATTCTTACTCACGGGACAGCGTCCCTAGCACCTCTATCCTGGGAGGCTCAAAGGAAGATACTCCTGAGGACTGTGGAACCAAAGGAAGCCCAGCCCCTAGAAGCCACGTCCAGTTTGTAATGAGTAATAAAGGTGTGTGGGGAAGCCCACGTGGTTGCAGCACAAATATCATCCAAAGAAAGTCTGTCATGGTAAGCTGTTGATGCAGAAACAGCCCTGGTAGAGTGAGCCTTGACTGGGAAGGGTAGATCCTTGCCTGCAGAGGAGTAAATAAAGGAAATACAACTTGAAATCCATCTGGAGATTGTAACCTTGGAAACGGGGGATCCCGCTCTACTTTCTGAAAAAGACACAAACAACTGGTCAGCTTTCCGTATTTGTTTTGTCCTGTGCACGTCCAATTGATGAAATCTAAACTCTGCTTTGTTCGAGAATTGAGGGAAGAAAACTGGCAGCTCAATAGACTGGTTGAGATTAACAGTAGATATAACATTAGGAAGAAAGGACGGATTAGGTCTAAGAGAAACCCTGTCCTTATGGAAGATTAAATACGGGGGGTTTGATGGACAAAGCTTGAATCTCTGACACCTGTCTAGCTGATGTGATGGCTATTAAGAAAGCAGTCTTCCAAGACAGGAACTTTAAGTCACATGAGGCAGCCGGTTCGAAAGGTGGGGAAGTCAGGGCTTGCAAAACAAAGTTTAGATCCCAGGGCATGACAGGTTCTGACACAGGAGGCCGGAGTAACAAGGTGCCCTTCAGAAAGGCCTTACAGAGTTTATGTGAATTCTAGAACACATTCGTAATATTAGAAATAATAAACAATCTAATGCCCTTGCTAATCATGTTATGCGTACAGACGCTTCCCATTCTTTTAAATTCTTTGTTTTACAACATTTTTATAGAAATTTGAGAGGAGGAGACATTGAAAATGTTACAGAAAGCCATGAGCAAAGATGGATTTTAAAACTTGATGCTGAACGCTATCCAGGGCTTAATAGGACTTCTTCTTTAATCCCTTTTTTAAAAGTAAGACGTCTTAAGCATTGATTTATTTTAACATGTTTTATTTTATTCTTAACATTTTTTATGGTGATATATATAAATAATATATATATATTATGTTTATAAAAGGTTTTTAGTGGTCTACTAGAAATATCTACATTTATATATTTTATATTCACTGTTTTAAGATAATATGTTTTAAAATAGAGATGTATATATATTTTTTTGCTGTCTCAATATATATTATTTGCTGTCTCTTTAAATAGTAGCTAATTGTGACATCACTGATTCTGCTTAATTGATGACTAAGCTGTTATTTAAGAGCTGAAGTGCATTTTAACTTTGTCTGATGAAGCAACCACTGTTGTGAAAGCGCTTACCTCTGTTCAGCTTTTTATTTTTGTACTATTAAACGCTATTGTGTGTCACCCTGGTGCACTGTTTTTTGTATTTAATCTGGAAAAATGGTATGAAATAAACCTCTGGATATCATTTTTAGCACCCAAAAATCTTATTGAAACACAGTTGTCTGGGTGGAGGGACAAGAACCACCTGACTGCCTCCAGAAGTGAGTAGTTGGGCAACCCTTCACAGTCCTTGAAAGGGTCTATCCAAAAAAGAATCTCAGAAACCATGGTTTTGGGGGCCTCCTCTGCCACAAGGACAGTATCTTCCATTTGAACTTCCTCTCTGCACCTGGAAGATCCTGGGATATATGGAACCACATTTTATTACACCTTCTTTGATTCCAGGAGAAAGATCACAGATGGGTAGAAAGGCAAATCTCTATGGCAGACAGGGTCTTTCCTTCCAATTCACTGCAGGAAAGAATTTCTTTAAACAGAAGAGACAAACAAGGACATTCCATCAAAAGCAGGACTGATGAAAGAAGACTTGAAGGGCTCTGGAAAATCATATAACCACATCTAGGCATATCTCCAGACAGCAATGCCTGAACCGGCAGCCTGTGAAGTATCCTCTGCAGCAAGGGATATCACCTCATGGACACATTGGAAATGGATAATAGGGTAGCCAGTTGTGAAGATGACCTCTTATAGTCCCTGACAGACATGAACTCCAAAAGGGATTTGGAGAACTCCTTGGTCAAATCCTTCGGCATCCTTGTAAAGTGCACTAAATAATTCAGAGACCTCAAAGTAAAGGTCGCTGAAGCAAATATGAGTTTCCCAAATCTGTCCAATGCCCTTGACTCTCTATTAGGGGGATGGACAGAGAAGCTCTCCTCAGCCTAGCTCCTTTTCTGTGGCTGCTGCCACAACCATAGCATCAACATCGACTCCTTTGCTACAATGGGGTCTGTCCTTCAGCACTGCCAAAATTTTGTCTGGAATCCATCTCTTTTCATGCCTGGCGAGAGACTAGGTTAATAAGCTCATCAGCTGGGGAAGTCATCAAAGATGTAGATGGGCCAGAACAAAAAGCTTCCAGAAATACCGATTCCTTTAGGAATGGAGTGTCTGAAGACTATCCACCCTTTTCCTTACGGTTCCCTAGAATGTACTCAAATGAGACGTCAGGTGGAGATTTGGGGGACCCTTCCTCTTCCTCAAAGTCAATATCCTCTGTGAGAGATTCCATAGGGGAAACAATGTGCCTCCTTCTTGCATGTTCTCTATGGGGAACCTCTTCAGTGGGGCGCTCTGGGGAGATATCCAAAAAGAGGACGTTCCTCTGGGGAAACTGTCTGGATGCTAGTAGGTACCAGTTGTCCCTGTGGAGCAGATTTGATGGGATCAGAGCTCGGACCTGCCACTGCACTAGATCTAGGATCCAAGGAGGGGAGGGAGACTGTATCTTTTGGATGAAAGATAGCCCTCTCCACTACCTCAAAAGCAGGTGGACAGAGAGAAGTCATGGCAGGGTGCACCGTGGCTGAAACCTCTGAAACAGCTAAGCGTAGACCCTACCCTAATCAGTGCCTTCAGGAGGTAGCTGGACCTCGGTTATCTACCGTTAAAGCTCCGAGGAGCAAGGATGTGTCTGATAATATTGGTGTAAAACCTGGTCCCCCATATCCAACACCAGTGCTTCAGATCCAGGACTCATCCTGATCCAACCGGGTAGGAGCTGAAACAGTCAGGGGAAACTGTGTAAAAGATCTGGCCATCTTTGGATTGGATAAGGACTCTCCAAGGGCTCTCAGATCAGAGCGCTCCAAAGCCACAGGATGGATCGGAAAAGGAGATATCAACACATGGGAAGTGGAGGGAAGACTCACGGATTTGATAGGAGACGAAGACAGAATAACCTCATCTGAATCGGAGAACTGAAGAATTGCCTTATCATCCTATCCACATCAGCCTTGGAAAGACTTCTGGAGGATCCAATGGACGAGAAAGTGGATTGTGGCCTCGACTGGCTCCATCATAATTTGAAGAAAAAGGGAATGGAGCCGAAGAGATACTGCATCCACTGTGAATCCAGAGGAGTCAATTTGTGCTGACTTAGATAAGGTAGTGGTCAGATCCGACAGTTGCCTGGGAGATTTTACCAACACGACAGTCTGATCCGAGGACTTAGGTTCCAACAGTTTTCTGTTAGGATCCAAAGAAGCTGGATCCAAAGTTCTTCGGATCTTCTGAGGAGGCTCCAAAGAAGCCATGGTGGTTGAAGTGGTCTTCGGTGATACAGTAGGAAAGTTCTTTTGAGACTCCATAAAAGTCTTGGAATGTTTACTGGGGATTTGAGCACCTGATGAAGAGGAGGAAGATAGAGGCAACAACCCGTAAAGTACCAGTTTGTTTCTTCTGTCAGAAATTGCTCTGGAATTGAGCGCGGCATGAACAGAGGAGTCAGCAGACAGATGTGCTGCTCCTAAGCAATAAACACACTCCCTGCGGGCATTAAGAAGTCAGAATTTTGTGCCCACAGGAAATGCATTTTTTAAAGCCAGTTGGTTTCTTGACCATCATTTACAAAGAAGAAAAGGGAAAAAATAGATAACAGTAACTTTTTTTAAAGAGAAAAACTAGCAGCAATGGTAGTAAGAGTACCCAAAAAAGGGAGTAAGAAAGTAAGAGCAAAAAGTTACAGACTGGTACCAACAATGGTATGCTATGAGACTGCCAAATGAGTAGAAAAGACAATCAGAAAAGAGATCTAACGAAAGGAAAACCCAATAAACTTGTTAAGCATAGAGTGAGGATAGCAGGAAAAATATAGAATATAGGTTTACTGAAATAAAACTACTTGCGAATTCCACAAAAGCCTAAGCAGCTCCTGAGAGAGTATCAGTGTTGTGAAAGATGGTGGCAAATGAGACCTGGTGTATTGTAGGATGGCTGGGGCATTATGGTAGAGAGGATCTAAAGAATTGGATCCGTAAGTCTGTGATATGTGGCTGAGCTGGATCCAAGGTTGAATCTGTAACCCATACACTGAGGAAGAATTAAAAGAACATCGGAATCATGGGAATACACAGGCTACATCAGATGTGATGATTGCAACAGAGAATATTATGATGAACATCTTTAACTTTACAAATGGTGTGCAGTAAATCATACAAAGAAATTGCCAATTAAAAAAAAATAGTAGTGAGATCAAATATACCAGCTGTATCCTTTGCCATATCAATTAACCTCTACACAGGACCTAACCTAAAGGGTTCTGTGGCTGGGTTTATCCATTCAACCAACTAGCAAGCAGTACTTTTTTTCTGAAGTCTCAGCTTTTGCAATAGGGGAACATATGTCGCCAATACATGCTGTGATGCAATGTGTCACTTAAATCCACACTTAATAAACGCTCATCCCTCAAACTTGCTAGTTCTCCCCCTTACCACCAGACAAGTTCTCAGCTGCAATTTAAGAACAATGAAGACTTGGTACCCCCCCACCGTCAACAAGAAATGTAAAAGTATATGTTTGCACTAATTACAGGAAAGCCAAACAGCCAAGACTTGCTGGATGAAGGATATCCCTGACCCATCAAAGAAGATCCTCTTCATAGAAAATGATGAAGTAAGAACTTCTCTTATATCTAACACTGAAGATCCTAGTTGATGGCTCCATATGACTGGGTTGAATCCAAAGCAATAAAACCATCTAGACTATCTAGAAGGCCAAGGAATGGAAAACACAAATAAAAGGGCCGAACTCCAACAATGAAGGATAAAGCTGCCCAGAAAGGAGGTTTTGCAAACCCAAAGGGCCATGGCAATGAAGCCTAAGGACAGTCTAAACAATAACTGGGACCCTCTTCTCCAAATAATGAAGAGATTACACTATACTCAGTAAGCTACGGGCAGAACACAAAAAGGTGTCAATCTGATACTGCCAACTTGTGGACCTGCTACTACCAGGGATCTGGAAGACAAACTACAGGTCTACTTAGTCCAAAGAATGGACACTTAAGAGAAAGTACACCTAAATACCACCTCAGTACTCAAAACAGTGTGTGGTACTTCATTTTTTCTACTTATCCCCATACAGCACCAGCAGACGAAAGGACCTGTACAGGGGAAGGGGTAAAGAGGTTATGCCACCAAGAAAGGAGGGGGGGCAGAAAGGGGGGAGGCAGAAGATGCACACTCATCATCTTGCAGGTTTGCTGGAAAAATGGGAAACCTCAGAAAAGGTGTAGCCAATAGAAAGAGATTATTCACAGATGAACATGCCCAGCATCAAGCCAAAAGGTTAACCGGAATCAGGCAAATTCTATCAGTCTCCTACAAGGGAAAGCAATGCCATACAAGGACAGAAAATATCCCTTCTCCTCCTTGACCAACAAAGCTTGACCTAAATCTTGGGATCCATCCTCCTCTCTTATAAAATCAAGTCCAGAAAGTACAGTTGTGTACACTTACCATAAATGTAGATGTTCGAGTGTATTCACTGTTGCAGTCATCATATTTGGGTTATCTGCTTGCAGTAGCCCTCAGTCAGCCTGACTATCCATGTCTTGGGTCCTGTGTCGGTTGATGTCTCATCTTCCATGACGTCAGGTAGTCAGGGGTATAAAGCATGCAGCCAAAGCCATTACATCAGTTTTTCTTGCCCCAGATGTCAGGTGCCCCCATAATGGGAAGCAATTATATACAAGGTTACACTTCCAACAAAAAAGCAAATACACCAAAAAGCTTTAAGCATAGTAAACAAGAAAAGGTATAGTCAATAGAAGTCAGGGGCTGGAGGGAGGGTGACCAGGACTGCAACAGTGAATACACTCAAACATCTAAATTTATAGTAAGTGTACACAACTGAACTATGTTCTTCGTGTTTCACTGTTGCAGTCATCACATTTGGGTAGATTCCCAAAGCTAAGGATGGGAGGAGGTAATCAGATAGCATTAGGACCAGCTATAAGGCTCTGCAACACTGCAGTGGCAAATCCAGCTCTGGATTTAGAAAAAACTGGCAAGTAATAATGCTTGGTGAAGGTATGTACCAAACTCCAGGTAGCAGCTTCTAGGATGTCCCTAGTAGGAACACCTCTGAGAAAGGCTGTAGAGGTAGATGCAGCCCTGGTTGAATGTGGTCTTATACCCTGTGGGGTAGGTTTACCATGATGCTTATAGCAAAAATGAATGCAATGGCCTATCCGCTTTGAAATGGTCTTCCCCTCTGCCCTTGCAGCAAATGCAACCAGCATCTATTCAGATTTCCTGAAATGCTCAGTCCTGTCCAAGTAAAATCTAAGTTGTCTGTGCACGTCCAAGGAATGCAGTATTCGTTCCCCTTTGTTCTGTGGATTAGAAAAGAATGTTGGCAAATGAATGGACTGATTAAGGGCCACACTGGATACCACCTTGGGCATGAAGGAGGGACTGGTCCAAAGGGACACCCTGTCAGCATGAAAGATGATGAAAGGCCCCACTGCCATGAGGGTCTGTAATTCAGACACCCTTCTTGCTGAAGTGATGGCTAGAAGGAAAGCTGTTTTCCAAGAAAGGAATTTCAACTCTGCATTTGCAGCTGGCTCAAAGGGAGGTAGAGTGAGCTTTTCCAATACAAAGCTAAGGTCCCAGGCTGGAGTAGGGGCTCTCCTGGGTGGTCTTACGTTTTTGGCCCCTCTGTGGAATTGCTTCAGCAGTGGATGAGAGAAGAGGAGTGGTTCTGTACTGTAATGAGCTGAAATGGCTGAGGCATGAATTTTGATGGAGGAAAAGGAAAGGCCCTTGTGAAGCATCTCCGTTAAGTATTGCAGTATATGGAGTAAATTGGGAGCTGCTGTGCCCATCCCTTGAGTTTGGCTCCAGGAACAGAATCTTTTCCATTTTTCAGCATAGGATTTTCTAGTACTAGGCCTTCTTGCCTCCAGAATGACATCCATCACTTGCTTACTGAGGGATGGAAAAGGAGAGATCAGGTAAATTAGCCAGGCTGCCAGGTTCAGGGACTGAAGTTGTGGGGGCAGGATCTGGCCCTCCTGCTGGGACAGCAAGACAGGGGTCTGAAGCAGGTGCTACGGTGCCTGCAGTGACACACTGCGCAAGAGGGGGTACCAGTGTTGGTGTGACCAGTCTGGTGCAATCAGTATTGTCCTTGGTTTGTCCTGTTTGATCTTTAGTAGTACCTCGGAAAGGAGAGGCAGAGGGGGAAAGGCATAAACTGATAGGTTTTTCCAAATGAAGGACAGGGCATCCACTTTCCAAGCTTGTCAGTGGGGAGTCCCTGTGCAAAATTTGTCCAATTGGTAGTTCTCGGGGGAGGCAAACAGGTCTATCTCTAGGCTCCCCCCATTTGTTTCTCAAGATGTTGAACATATTTGGTTCCAGTTTCCACTCGTGCGGATCCATGAGATTTCTGCTTAGGTCATCTGCCAGTGTATTTAGCTTTCCTGGCAGGAATTGAGCCTGTAGGTGCACTTGGTAGCTCAAGGCTGTGTTCCACAGAGCCATGGCTAGTCTGCAGAGAGGGTATGAGTGGGTACCCCCTACTTGTTTATGTACCACATAACAGTGGTGTTGTCCGTCTTTATCAATAATTGTCCTGGAAGGCTGTCAGAGCATTCTGTACAGCTAACATTTCTTTTTGATTGGCATGCAAGTGCATTTCATTTGGGCTCCATTTGCCTTGAATGCATTTGCCCTGTTAAGTGAGCCCCCTATGCATAGTCTGATGCATCTGTTGTTAGGGTTTGGGCGGCAGGGGGAAGAGTGAATGGCAGTCCCTTGTTTTGCTGGCAGGCCTCTGCTCACCAAAGGAACTCTATCTGTAGACAAGGTATGACAGGAATCATTGATTCTAGATCCTGAGAATGTTGATACCATAGGCTTTGTAGATACCATTGCAGTTTCATCATATGCAGACTTGCATATGGAATTAGTAGAATGCAAGATGCCATGAACCCCAGGACTTGGAGTATTTTCCTTGCAGATAGCTGGGTCTTTGTGGCCAGTAGTATGAAGTAGACTGTCAACTGAATTTGTTCCTCTGGCGTGAGGTAGGCCATCTGGGAAGTTGTATTCAAGCTTGCTCCCAGGAATACAATTTGTTGGCAGGGTACAAGATGTGATTTATTTTCGTTTATGGTGTACCCCAGAGACTTGGCAATTTCTTTACAAATGCCAGATGATCAAATATTATGTCCTGGCTTTCTGCCCGAATTAGACAATCGTCCATGTATGGGTATATCTGAATATTTCTTTGCCTGCAAAATGCAATGACTGGAGCTAGGCACTTTGTGAATACCCGGGGCACAGTAAATAAGCCAAAGGGCAGAACAGAGAACTGATGGTGCATGTAGTCTGCTCTGAAGCGTAGGTATCTTCTGCAAAATTCTCTTATTGGGGTGTGCTGCCAATCAGGCATATTTGCCTAGCATGGGAAGTAGCTGATGAAGAGTTAGCATCTTGAATTTTGGGATTACCAAAAATGGGTTTAGGATAGACAGGTCCAGGATAGGATGCCAAGAATTGCCTTTTCTGGGTACCAGGAAAAGTCTCGAGTAGAAACCTTGCCCCCAATGTTCTTCTGGGACAGGTTGAATAGCCCTGATGATTAAAAGAGAGAGAACTTGCTTTTGAGCCTCAGCCCACTGATTTGGGGGTAGGTCTGGCCAACCGTTTGGGGTTGGTAAGTAGTGGAAGTGGAATCTGTATCCTTAGGAAACTATTTAAAACCCATTTGTCCTGGGCAATGAGTTCCCAATTTTTTGCATGCAGGGGAATCTTTCCCCCTAAAGGAACAGTCAGTTGAGCAGGGCTTGGAAGGTTTAAAGTTAAGTCATTGAGACAGTTTACCATGGGGGGGGGGGTCTTATTACTCCCTTCTTTGGAAGTGGGAGCCCCCTACTGCTTAGGCCTGTGAGTACCTTGGGACTGAAGCCTGGTTGTTCTGCTGGTTCTGGGTTCAGACTGAGAAGGCCTGGAAGAGGCAGGAAAGGACCAATTCTTAGAGGGCCAATGCCTACTAAATCTGGGAGGCTGTACTTGTAGGAAATCTTTAACAGTTTGCATAGATTTAGCTTTTTCCTCCATCTTTTTAAGTACTACTTCTGCTTTGTTGCCAAACAGGCGGTCTTGGTTTAAGGGAGCATCCAGTAATTTAGCTTTAACATGATCTGGCAAAGATTGCTCCTTAAGCCAAGCATGCCTTCTAAGTATAGACCCAGTGACAGCAGCCCTGCAAGATGCTTCTAATGAATCAAAACCACATTGCAAAATATGTTTTCCTACTTTTTCAGCAGAATGCATTAAATCCTGTAAATCTTTATTTTCAGCACAGTCAGGAAATCAACATCATTTTCTGTTTAAGCAATCCAATAATATGCTGCTGATACTTTAACATATGAAACTGGCAGTTTAAGGTCCTAATGGCCAAGGTTGCAGAAGTGTATACCTTCTTACCTCATCTATCCAGTGCCCTGGAATCTCTATCAGAGGGGGTAGGATTTTTGGCAGTAGTAGCCTTAATGACCTTGGGTCCCTGTGAAATGCTCTCAGGATCCGCAGTAGGATTTTTAAAGAGGGAACTTGTGAGAGTCAGGTACCCTGCAATACCCATCAGGTTTTCTGGGAGCAGGAGAGTCAGGGGCCAGGCTAGATTCCGAGAAGGCATCATCTACAATGTCCAGTACAGCAGGAATAGCTAAAGGCCTGTGTTGAGGCAGGAGTAAGAATTCCCCAAGTCTCTTTTTGGAGTCAGAGTAATCCTGGCTTTCCCAGCGGAAATGCTCCCTAAGAGTAAGGTTTCACCAAAAGAGAAATCCTCTGGAGGGGAAACAGGGGGAATGGAGTCCTCTGCATTAGAATCCTCACAAGTAGATAAGGGCAAATCCTGGTCATTAGAGAAAACAGAAATTTCAGAACCCTGATCAGAAGAATTAGAAGGAAAATCAGTATTAGGTCTCTTAGGGGGAGAAGGGTGGCTTCCCCTGATTAGAGTAATAAGGTCTTCAGCCATTCTTATCATTTGTTTTTTAGGCATAGGGGCCTGACCATGTGGTCTGAGCATCAGTTTTCTAGGCATGGATCGAGTTTTAGGCCTTAAAGAAGAAGATGGTGTTGGTTTAATATGCAAGTCAGTAGGCCTGAATACACCCTCAGAAGCCGGTGCCTGCACAGCGGCTCCGGACCCATCCAAGGTACAGACATCCGCAGATTTCACAGTCGAAGAAGCATCTCACGGCATACTGGACTCCGAATGGGTCTCAGTATAGGCCTGCGAATCTGAAGTAGTGGGAATCAGGGGCTGAGAAAGCGCCTCACCGAGTACCGGCGAACTGGCGACTAGCTTAGGAGAAGCGTTGTCAGCAGCTTTGGACCTATGCGGTCTGTCTCTGTTTTCATCTTTGCGTTTTTTCACAATGTCGGCAGTCGAGTGGCTTACTGAAGCCATTTCTGGATAACTGAACAGAGTACCAAAATATTTAGATGCGTAAATGAACCCAAGATGAATAGTACAAGGTTTGAATAAGGCATAAAACCGACAGCAAGGTACGCATTTGGTATGGGCCTAAGCAAGGAATGTAGGATGAATGAAAATCTTTATGGGGTATTTGCTTTCCACAAGAAAAACAATTGTTAGCTTTTACTGACATCGGTTTAGAGCAAGAAAAAGGTTCACCAATGGGGTACTTAGCTTAGTTGAAGACTTCGGATCTGAAACACGAAAACGAAACTTTCAGGAGTTGGACGACCGGCACTTGCCAACTGCTTCTGCTTCGGGCACCGCACGGCAAGAAAGACTGATGTAATGGCATCGGCTACATACTTTATACCCCTGACTACCTGACATCATGGAAGATGAGAGAGCAACCGACGCAGGACCCAAGACTTTGATAATCAGGCTGACTGAGGGCTACTGCAAGCAGATAACCCAAATGTGATGACTGCAACAGTGAAACACGAAGATCATCATGCTTTTTCTCTTAAGTGGGGCCAAAACCACAGAGTATGCATCCAGAAATTGTAAGATGCCAAGATCAGGCTAACAGTGGTAGCAGAGTATGCTGCTCAAGTCAAATGAAGGATCACTTCCACTTAAACTCAAGTGGAAGGCTTATAAGTGACTCCAACTCCCCCTCCAGGACCTACTTAAAAGCTGGTAGGGTTCAGGAGACTTGGGTCTCTAGTAAGGCACTAAAAAGAGAGAGTTTGTAGATCCGAGTGCATGTAAGTACCTTTAAGAAGCATTTCCAGACGTAAGCTTGTGCAGGCAGCATTGCCATTTTGAGAGAACAGCCAGAATGTTAACATGTGTGAGTGTGGTAGTCAGTTTGTTTACAAGTTTCTTTAAGTTTAAGTTACAAAGCCTCATTCCTGATGTGTTTGTGTGTAATAAAGCTCTTGAACTGAACCCACGGATGTCTGTCTGTTTTATCCTTACCAGACGAGTGACATGGTATCAGAACTGGGATTAAGACAGCAACTTCTTCAAGCCATGAGGTGCAGAGTTGAAGGTTAAGGCAGATCAAGCTGGTTGAGTGAAATGCAGCTCAAACAAAAAATGGGGTAGAAATCAACTTAAGGTTATGAAAAAACTGCACAAATTATTTATTTGGCAAAGAACATTAAACAAAGCATTTATAAGGCACAAAATGTATTAATCAAACGAGGGGCACAAAATGCATTATTAATTACATGAAATGTTCAAAACCATGATATTTGATAAAACTAGCAGAATTATTCATATGGGGCTCAGAATTACCTTTGGTTTGCATAACGAGCATGTTTAAAGTGAAACCGGCACAAGAAAAGTATAATGAGCACATTAAGGGATTAAAAGGGCATAACAAGTACAATAAAAGGGCAAAAATAAGCTTAAAGAGCAAGGCAACTGCATGTTTTTTTAGTAAAAGACAGTGTTTGGGCATAAACTACTATTTCACACCATTCAAAGCATAACTAGAGTTGTTCAAAGTATCTCAGTGTGCAAAGTGTTTACAGAGTGTGTGCTTTATTATGGTGCAATTATTACTGTCTGCAAAGTACAGTTATACTGAAAAAGTGCAGACAAAGTACAGCCATTTCAAAACGTTTCTTGTGCTGTGTGCATTTACTTGCAGAAAGCCACAATTTCAAAGTGTTTCTTACACTGTACGGAGTTATTTCGCAAAAGTACAGCCATTTTGAAAGATTTCTGTGTTGTGTACCATTTATTTCCAAAGTGCATTCATCTCGAAGTGGTTTATTCTGAGTTTTTTATGTTGTATACAGTTTAATCACAAAGTACAGTCATTTTGAAGTATTTCTTACACTGTTAAGGAGTGGTTTCACAAAGTACAGGGATTTCAGTGTTCTTGTGCTGCAGAGACTGGTTTGTCAAAGTGCAGTTATTTCAAAGAGTTTGCTGTGCTATTGGGCATAATTACAAATATTGGCATAAAGTTCTGGCATATATATTTGTGTGTGTATGTTAGTACAGAATTTCAAGCACCTTCACTACTGTGTGTTGCTATGGCAGATGCATTTCGCAGACCAGGTCCACTTGTGTTTCATCATAATATAGCGAGACTGTGAGAGTATTTGAGCAAGAATACAATATTTCCATACAGGCAGCTTTTTCTGACAAAGGTGCACATACAAGGGCATTCATTTTGCATAACTTAGCTGGGTCAGAAGGTACTTAAAGAAAACGTTCATTTGTGTATGCACCAGAAGTATATGCAGGAGAGGGGGAAAACTGCTATATTATAATAATGGCTAAATCAAGAGGACCCGGAGTGCTTAAAACATAAATTTAGAGAAATGTGCAGCTGCCAGAAAAATGTTACATTAGAAAGGCACTTATTTTATACAAGAGACCTAAAGTCAGGTGAAATTTTTGCAGCTTACATCACTGACTTGAGAAATAATGCTAAAACATGCAGATTTGGTGACTTGAAAGATGAGTTAATAAAGAACGGTCTTGTGTGTGGTGTTAATAGTGCTACAGTGAGAAAGATTTTACTTCGTGACAGTAATTTAACATTAAGTAAAGCCAAAGAGATTTCTCAAATCCATGAGCTCACAGAAAGGCAGCCTCTACAGCAAACGCAGACAGTATGCAACACATGGCAAGCAGAAACACGCCTAAACACATGGTAGCTGCAACCCCTGCGGGTGTGGCAGCGACGACCCATGACTTTCCAGCAAGTTCCAAGCCTAGCTCAAAAAAAGGGCATGCTCAGTACAGTATAAGGGTGAGTCAGCAAAACCCAAGTCAAGTCTCATTGTTAACTGCCGTAATTGTGGTGCCAATCATGAGTCTAAAATAGAGAAGTGCTTAGCATTTGGTCAGCAATGCCACACGTAAAAAATTGAATCATTTTCAAAAGTTTTGTAAATCAAGCAAGCCTCATTCAGTTATTAAGAAAGGCCACTCAAAAAAGAAAGTTGATCATATAGAGAGAGCTGCAACCCTACTTTCTATGTAGATGGTGTACCAGTGGTTGGTGCAAAAGTCAATGCAACAGATTTGCTGGCAAATAATTAAGTATTTTGTACTGTCCTGATCAATGGTAAACCCACAGAGCTCAAAGCAGACACTGCTTCAAAGTGTAATGTAATGTCAGCAGAAACATTTGCTAAAGTGAGAGCTGGCGAGCAACTTAATTTGGTCAACTGTTCAAAGCTTGCTGCTTATAGAGTTGGAGATTCAAACCAAAGGCTCAGTAGTGCTTTCATGCTATTTGGCTGGGAACAGTTACAGCTTGCAATTGTATGTAGTCAGAAGCCCTATATAGTCATTATTATGTCTCAGAGACAGTTTGAGAATGAAAGTGCTTTCTTTTACCAATGAAATACATCACATAACCACATGTCCCAGTTCCAGCTTCAGTGACACTATTTCTCAAGAGTATGTTAATGTTTTTGACGACAAGCTATGCAAACTTCCAATTGTGTACTCCATGAAAGTAGACCCAGTGGTCAGACCAGTAAGAAGAGTTTCAATAGCTATGCAGGACAAAGTTACGGTCCAGTTAGACAAAATGGTGCAGCAAGGTGTCCTTCCATGGTAGCTGCTTATAAGAAAAATTCAGTTGAAATCAGAATATTCACTGACCCAAGAGACTTGAACAAGACATTAAAAAGACCTCATCATCCTATAAATTGAGTCAAGGAAACTGCTGCCCTTATGCCAAATGACACTGACATTTCTGTCAGATGCACAGAGTTCATTTTGGCAAGTAATGTTTGATGGCAAATCTTCCCTACTGACTACATTCAGTACCCCACTTGGCACATAGAGATTCCTCAGGATGCCTTTTGGAATAAATTCTGCCAGTGAAGCCTTTCAGCATGCAATGGAGCAAATCTTTTTCAGGCTACCCATGTGCAATAATAGTTAACGATTTACTGGTTGGAGGTAATGGTGAAGCAAAGCATGACAAACCTCAGGAAAGTTCTGGACAGCTGGACAGGGTGTGTGAAGTGAATTTAAAGCTCAAGCCTCTGAAGTGCAAATTTAGACTACCAGAAGTTACTTATGTAGGTCATTTATTTACCACTACAGGCTTACAAGCAGACCCTTCTAAACAAGCAGCCATTTTTGAAATGCCAGCCCCAAACAATGTCCAACCTTGGAAACTATTTAGGCAAATTTATCCCTGACTTCACTGAGTTAGTGTTAAGAGAGTTGACACGCAAAAAGTTTGCATTGTCATGGTTAGAACACCACCAGAGAGCATTTGATAACCTCAAACAGCAAACTGCTAACATGCTTACATTAAGATACTATGATGTCCACAAACCAGTAGTTTTTTCCTGTGATGCTTCAAAGTTTGATCTTGGTGCAGTTATCCTTCAAGGGGGCAGACCTGTTGCCTCTGCATCTAGAACTCTTACCCAAACTGAGATGCAGTATGCTCAAACTGAGAAGGAATTTTGTCAATTGTGTTTGCATGTTCCAAGTTCCATGATTATATTTATGGCCCAGCTATCCAGACAGAAACTGATCATCAACCTCTAGTCACTATTTTAAAAAAGCCTATGCATTCAAGCTGCAAGATTACAAAGAATGATGCTCAAATTACAAAAGTATGATTTCAAAATGGTTTATACAATAGGTAAACTTATTTATCTGGCTGATACCTTATTCAGATCACCCAGAAATACCACAGAAAGTACAGTTGTGTACACTTAACCATAAATGTATATGTTCGAGTGTATTCACTATTGCAGTCATTACATTTGGGTTATCTGCTTGCAGGTAGCCCTCAGCTGGCCTGACTAATAAAGTCTTGGGTCCTCCGTCGGTTGCCGTCTCTTCTTCCATGATGTCAGGTAGTCAGGGGTATAAAGCATGCAGCCAACACCATTACATCAGTTTTTCTTGCCCCAGATGTCAGGTGCCCCCATAATGGGAAGCAATTATATTCACGGTTACACCTTCCACTATAAGCAAATACACCAGAAAGCTTAGAAAACAGTAAACAAGAAGAGAGGTATAGCCAAAAGAAGTCAGGCGGCTGGAGGGAGGGTAACCAGGACTGTAACAGTGAATACACTCGAACATCTACATTTATGGTAAGTGTACACAACTGTACTATAGTCTTCATGTTTCACTGTTGCAGTCATTACATTTGGGTAGATTCCCAAAGCTAAGGAAAGGAGGAAGCAATTGGAGAGCATTAGGACCAGCTATTAGGAAAAAAGTACAGTTTTGTACCTACCATAAATGTAGATGTCCGATAGGTATGCATCTGCAGTCATCACATATGGGTTGTCCTGCCTCAGGCAGCCCTTCAGTCGGCCGGATTCCAAAGTCTGGGTCCGGCATCGGCTGATGTCGCCCTTTCCCCAACGTCAGAGCGCCTGGGGTATAAAAGCGTCAGCCGACACCATCTTCCTTAGTTTTTCTTGCCCCAGATGCCAGGTGCCCTCTAAGGAAGGCTAAATTTGGAGAAATGCAATAAATTCCAAACATAAACAGAAATATATATATGTATATAAAACAAATACACCATAATAGATAACCCCAGCTAGCTATGAGAGGGATAAGTACCCAAGAATACCACAGAGGGGAAGGAGGGAGGGTAAACCTGACTGCAGATGCATACCTATTGGACATCTACATTTATGGTAGGTACAAAACTGTACTATGTCCTTCAAGGATGCATCTGCAGTCATCACATATGGGTAGAATACCATAGCCAATCTGGGGGTGGAGGATCTATGTAAAGGATGGTGTAGCTAAAATGCCCTGCAGGACTGCCGTAGCAAAGCCTGCTCTGGATCTGGAATATAAAGGTAAATTGTAATGCTTGGAAAATGTATGCACGGAGCTCCATGTAGCAGCTTCTAAAATGTCCTTGGTAGCCACCCCTCTTAAGAAGGCTGTGGAGGTGGCTGTGGCTCTGTATGTCCAGGGTGTGCAGAAGTTTTCCCCCTTTGTTTTGTGGATTTGGAAAGAAGGTAGGCAGGTGAATAGCTTGGTTTAATGAGATCCTGGATACCACCTTTAGCATAAATGAAGGATTGGTTCTCAATGAAACTGTCCTGATGAAAATTAAGAAATGGCTGTACTGCCATGAGGGCCTGTAACTCAGATACTCTTCTTGCTGAGGTTATGGTCAGAAGGAAGGCAGTCTTCCAAGACAGGAACTGTGGTTCTGCAGATGCTGCTGGTTCAAAGGGAGGCAGTGTTAGTTTTTCCAACATGAAGTTAAGGTCCCAAGTTGGCACTGGTGGTTTCCTTGGAGGATTGATGTTTATAATTCCTCTTAGAAACTGTCTTAGGAGAGGATGAGAGAAGACAGGTGGATCAGTATTGTACTCTGCTGAAATTGCTGAAGCATGAATTTTAATGGAAGAGTAAGACAGGCCATTGTGGAGCATTTCTGCCAAGTATTCCAGAATATGTGCCATGTTCATCACTGTCGCATCTAGGCCCTTTGTGGTGCTCCAAGTGTGAAATCTTTTCCATTTAGCTGAAAATGCCTTTCTTGTGGAAGGCCGGCGAGCTTCCATGATGATATCCTTTACTCTCTTGGATAGCTTAACCTGGGAAGGAGTCAAGGTATTCTCCAGGCTGTTAGTTGCAAGGTTCTCAGGTTGGAATGCAGAGTTTTGTAATTGTGCTGTGTCAGGAGAAGTGGCCATTGAGGAAGAGGCCACGGTTTCGTGCGTGACATGCTCTTTAACAGCAGGTACCAGTGCTGTCTTGGCCAGTCCGGAGCTATCAGAATCACTTTTGGCTGCTCTGTCCTGATCTTCAGTAAGACCTTGGTCATTAATGGAAGAGGTGGGAATGCATACACTGTTAGAGTTCTCCAGCTGAAAGAGAGGGCGTCCACTTTCCATGCTTGTGGGTGGTATGTCCTTGAGCAGAATTTCTTCAGCTGATGATTGTGGTGTGAGGCAAAAAGATCTATGTCCGGCCTCCCCCATGATTGTGTTATCTGAAAGAAGATGTCTGGGTGCAGCATCCATTCGTGTGCATCTGTGATATTTCTGCTTAGGCTGTCCGCCAGTATATTGTCTTTTCCTGGCACAAACTGTGATTGCAGCTCTATATTGAGTTTCAGGGAAAGTTCCCATAGATTCATTGCCAGTCTGCAAAGAGGGTAGGAATGGGTACCTCCTTGTTTGTTTATATACCACATAACTGTAGTGTTGTCTGTCCTTATTAACAGGTGGCCTTGATGCAGGAAGAGTTTGAAGGCCTCGATTGCATGTATCACTGCCAGCATTTCCTTTTGGTTTATGTGCATGCGTTGCTCCTTTTGTGACCATAGTCCTTGAATACATCTGCCCTCCATGTGTGCTCCCCAACCGTGGTCTGAAGCGTCCATTGTAATGGTTTGGCTGGCTACTGGTTTGCTGAAGGGCAGACCCCTGTTTGCCTGGCTTGCTTGAGCCCACCACAGAAATTCCTTTTGGAGGCATGGAATGAGTGGGATCAAAGCTTCTAAGCTGTGACTGTGCTGAGTCCATAAACTTCTTAGGTACCATTGTAATTTCCTCATATGCAGCCTTGCTTGTGGAATCAGAAGAATGCAAGATGCCATGTAACCCAGGGCCTGCAGGATTTTCCTTGCAGTCAGCAGAGTTTGTCTTGTCAGGTTCTTGAAATAATCTGGTAGTTGTCTGTTTTTCTTCTGTGAGAAAAGCCATTTGGGTGGTTGTGTCTAGATCCGCACCCAGAAAAGTTATTCTTTGGGATGGAACAAGTCTTGATTTGTGAATGTTGACTGTATATCCCAAGGCCTGAAGTAGGTGGATGGCATAATTCAAATGCTTTACCAAAGTTTGTTGGCTGTCCGCTTGTATAAGGCAGTCGTCCAGATATGGGTAAATTTGAATCCCCTGAAGTCTGCATTGTGCAATTACTGATGCCAGGCATTTCGTGAATACTCTGGGCGCAGTAGATAACCCAAAGGGCAATGCTGAGAATTGATAATGCTCTGAACCTGCAAGAAATCCGAGGTGTCTTCTGCAACTTTGTCTGATAGGGACATGCAGGTATGCCTCCTTGAGGTCCAGAGTTACCAGCCAAGACCCCTTGCCCAGCATGGGAAGGAGTTGCTGTAGAGTCAGCATTTTGAATTTTGGCACAATGAGATAAGTATTCAGTGCGGACAAGTCGAGAATAGGCCTCCATTGTTTTTCTTTTCTTGGAACAAGGAGTAGTCTGGAATAAAATCCTTGGCCCGTTCTGAAATAGGAACCTTTTCTATAGCTTTCATTTGCATTAAGCTGGAGATTTGTTTTAAAGTCTCTGCCCTTTGATTTGGTGGCAGGTCTGGCATGCCTTTTCTTTTTGGTAATGTGTGAAAATGGAATCTGTATCCTTTGTCTATTATTTGCAGTGTCCATTTGTCTCTTGTAATACTGTGCCAATTTTCTGAGAATAAAGAAAGCTTTCCGCCCAAAGGTGCTTCTAATTGAGCCCTGATCGGCGGAGTCAAAGTGAAGTCATTGAGTCTGTCCTTGTGCAGCAGTTGTAGGTCCTGCACTACCTCTCTGGTTGGGAGGCTGCCACTGACGTCCTCTGTAGGAGCCTCTAGCTTGCCCTCTACCTCTGGCACGCCTGTTCTTGCCTCTCTGAAATCCTTCTGTGTCCGGAAAGTACCAATTCTTGGCAGGCCAATTTCTGCTGAATCTTGGCGGTTGGACTTGTAGAAAATCTTTGACTGTTTGTACAGATTTTGCCTTTTCCTCAAATTTCTTTAAGACCTCCTGAGCAGTGGAGCCAGATAACTTTTGCTTTTCCAGTGGAGCATCCAGAAGCTTAGCTTTAACATGGTCTGGCAGAGATTGCTCCTTCAGCCAAGCATGCCTACGTATGACTGCACCAGTCATAGCTGACCTACATGAAGCTTCCAATGCATCATAACCACACTGCAAGAAATGGTTGCTAACCTGCTGGGAGTTATGTACCAGATCCTGAAGTGATTTGCGATCTAGGGGTTCAGGAGAAGACAGTTTCTTATGCAATTCATCTAACAAATACTCTTGGTACTGTATCATATGAAATTGACAATTTAATGCCCTCATGGAAAGAGTAGCTGAAGTATACACTTTTTTACCCCATCTCTCTAAAGCCCTGGATTCCCTTTCAGAAGGAAGTGGATTCTTAGCTGTGGCAGCTGCAATCCCTTTAGGGCCCTGGGAAATAGTTTCTGGGTCTGCAGAGTGGGCTTTGAAAAGAAAGTGATGTGAGTCCGGGACCCTGTAGTACCTATCAGATTTGACAGGGGATGGAGGAAGAGTGTCAGGGGTTATGCTAGACTCAGAGTACACATCATCAATGACATTCAAAACAGGAAGAATAGCCAAAGGTCTATGCTGAGGTAAATGCAGAAAAAGTCTTAATCTCTTCCTGGAATCAGAGAATTCCTGGCCCTGCCATTTGAAATGCTCTCTCATAGTGTGCAGGGTCTCCCCGAAGTAAAGTTCCTCAGGAGGGGAGGCCGAGGGGATCGATTCCTCTGCATCAGAATCCTCAAAGGCTGAAAAGGCCTCCTCCTGGTAGTCCGAGAGAGCAGAGTCATCAGAGGCCTCTCCTCTGAGGAGTGGGGATCAGAGGGCTCAACCCTGGGCCTTTTGTCTGGAGGAGGTTGAGAGCCCCAGACCGGATGGGGCTGAGAGCCCCTAATTAAGGAAATTAGGTCCTCTGCTAAACTTAGTATCTGTGAACCTGCAGTGGGTCCCTGAGGAATAACCCTGGGAGGCATAGTTTTTGTGTGTTTAGCAGCTTTAGCCCTGGTGAATGCCTTTATGGACATGGATGCAGGAGGCCTGGCTGCACCACGTGCTGGTGTAGTTTTGTCTAGAGGAATGGTGACAGAAGTTTCCAAAACACCAGTTTCTGAAGGAAATTCAATAACCGACTCATCAGGGGTTTCCGGGGCCGAGGTTGTCGGTTGAGCGGTTTCGGTGGATGGAAGTACCAAGGACTCGGTTTCAGCCGAGACCAAGACACACGCGGTAGGCCTGGCCGTGGTTTCAGCCGAAACCGCGGCCTGTGTGTGTCGGTCCTTGTCCTTCCGTTTCTTAATTAAATGGGAAGTCGCCTCTGACGGCATATTGTAAGCAAAACTAGCCCCAAAAAATTCCTCTGCAAACTCCGCCCGACGTCTAAGAGTGCGTCGGTTGAAGGAAGCACAGGCTGAACAGGCCGAGACGTCGTGGTCTGGGCCTAGGCAGGGGAGGCAGTAAGAGTGGAAATCCTTATGAGGTATTTGTTTCCCACAAGTTAAGCAATTATTAATTTTATCTGACATCGGCTGAGGCAAGAAAGAGTCCCCAACGGGGTACTTAGCTTTTTGAAGTCTTCGGTAGCTGAATTACAGGAGCTGGCCGACCGGCACTTGCGAACTGCTTCTGCTTCGGGCACCACGCGGCAAGAAAGATTGGGGAAGATGGCGTCGGCTGACGCTTTTATACCCCAGGAGCTCTGACGTCAGGGAAAGGGCGACATCAGCAGATGCCGGACCCAGACTTTGGAATCCGGCCGACCGAAGGGCTGCCTGAGGCAGGACAACCCATATGTGATGACTGCAGATGCATCCTTGAAGGACATCTGCTGTGGCAAAACCAGCTCTGGATTTAGAGTAAATAGGCAAATGGTAATGCTTGGTGAAGGTATGAACAGAACTCCAGGTAACAGCTTCTAGGATGTCCCTGGTAGGAACACCTCTGAGAAAGGCTGTTGAAGTAGATGCAGCCCTGGTGGAATGTGATCTTAACCCCTGTGGGGTAGGTTTTCCATGGTGCTTACATCAGAAATAAATGCAATGGCTTATCCATTTAGAAATGGTTTGCTCTGAGATGGCCTTCCCCTCTGCCCCCTGCAGCAAAGGCAACTAGCAGCTGTTCAGTTTTTCTGAGAGGCTTAGTCCTGTCCAAATAAAATCTAAGTTGTCTGTGCACATCCAAAGAGTGCAGTATTCATTCTCCTTTGTTCTGTGGATTAGCAAAGAAGGTTGGCAAATGAATGGACTGATTAAGGGCCACACTGGATACCATCTTGGGCATAAAGGAAGGATTGGTCCTGAGGGACACCCCGTCTGCATGGAAGGTTATGAAGGGCTCCACTGCCATGAGGACCTGTAATTCAGACACTGTTCTTGCTGAAATGATGGCTAGAAGGAAGGCAGTTTTCCAAGGAAGGAATTTCGACACTGTAGTTGCAGCTAGCTCAAAGGGAGGTAGAGTGAGCTTTTTCAATACAAACAAAGTTAAGGTCCCAGGCTGGAGTATGGGGCTCTTCTGGGTGGTCTTAAATTTTTGGCCCTCCGAGGAATTGCTTCAGCAGGGGGTGAGAGAAGAGGGGTGGCTCCATATTACAATGTGCTGAAATGGCAGAGGCATGAATTCTAATAGAGGAGAAGGAAAGGCCCTTGTGAAGCATCTCTGTTAAGTATTGAAGAACATGCAGTAAGCTGGGTACTGTTGTGCCCATCCCCTGAGTTTGGCTCCAGGAACAGAATCTTTTCCACTTTTCAGCATAAGATTTTTTAGTACTAGGCCTCCTTGCCTCCAAAGTGACATCCAGCACTTGCTTACTGAGGGATGGCAATGGAGCGCTCAGGTAATTAGCCAGGCTGCAAGGTTCAGGGTTTGAAGCTGGGGGTGCAGAATCTGGCCCTCCTGCTGTGACAGCAGGGAAGGGGTCGGAGGCAGGTGCCATGTTTCCAGCAGTGACACTGCGCTAGAGGGGGCACCAGTGTTGGCGTGGCCAGTCTGGTGCAATGAGTACTGTCCTTGGTTTGTCCTGTTTGATTTTTAGTCAAACTTAGGAGAGGAGAGGCACAGGGGGAAAGGCATAAACTGAGAGGTTCTCCAAGGTGAAGGACAGGGCATCCACTTTCCAAGCTTGTCTGTGGGGAGTCCTTGTGCAGAATTTGTCCAATTGGTAGTTCTGAGGGAAGGCAAATAGGTCTATCTCTGGGCTCCCCCATTTGTTTCTCAAGATGTTGAATATCTTTAGTTCCAGTTTCCACTCATGTGGGTCCATGAGATTTCTGCTTAGGTCGTCTGCCAGTGAAGTTAGATTGCCTGGCAGGAACTGAGCTTGTAGGTGCACTTGGTGGCTCAAGGCTGTGTTCCATAGAGCCATGGCTAGTCTGCAGAGAGGGTATGAGTGGGTTCCCCCCTGCTTGTTTATGTACCACATAACAGTGTTGTTGTCTGTCTTTACCAATATTTGTCCTGGAAGAATGTGTTCCTTGAAGGCTGTCAGAGAATTCTGTACAGCTAACATTTCTTTTTGATTGACATGCAGGTGAATTTGACTCAGGTTCAATCTGCCCTGGATGCACTGCCCTGTATAGTCTGATGCATCTGTTGTTAGGGTTTGGGCGGCAGGGGGTAGAGTGAATGGCAGCCCCTTGTTGTGGTAGCAGGCCTCTGCCCACCAACGGAACTCTGTCTTTATACAAGGGATGATAGGAATCATTTATTCCAGGTCCTGAGAATGTTGATACCATAAGCGTTTTAGATACTATTGTAGTTTCCTCATACGCAGTCTTGCATATGGAATTAGTAGGATGCAAGAGACCATGAACCCCAGAGCTTGCAGTATTTTCCTTGCAGTTAGCTGGGTCTTTGTGGCCAGTAATATGAAGTAGGCTGCCAGATAAACTTGTTTCTCTGGCGTGAGGTAGGCCATCTGGGAAGTTGTGTTCAAGCTTGCTCCCAGGAATACAATTTGTTGGCAGGGTACTAGATGAGATTTCTTTTTGTTCAGGGTGTACTCCAGTGCAGTTAGTAGTTTCTTTACAAATGCCAGATGATTTAATAGTATTGTCCTGGCTTTCTGCCTGAATTAGACAATCATCCGGGTATGGGTATATCTGAATATTTCTTTGCCTTCAGAAAACAATGACTGGAGCTAGGCATTTTGTGAATACCATGGGCGCAGTAGATAAGCCAAAGGGCAGTGCAGAGAACTGATAGTACATTTAAAAAGTTGTTTTTCTTTAAATAAATTGTTTAACTGTTGTAGGCTACACACTAAAATGTGATAGCCTTTTCTGATCACTTGTAGTCGTTTAAAGCTGTTTTAAGTGTACTTTTTACGGTTTTTGCCTTATCTTTTCAAAAACAATAAATACATTTCTTGTTTCCTGCCTTTCTAAGCTAGTATAGTCCAGTTTTCAGGCTAGTGCTGAATTCAGTGCTGTGTTACAAGTTTCTGAGTTGCCCATACCTTACTTGGATAGAGGGAAGTTTCTCTGTTCACCTGTGAGAGAGGGAGGAACTTTGATCAGCCATCTGTCCTTGGAGGAGTGGTTCCAGCCCATAAGTTAGTAGTTTAAAAAATGCGTTGCATGGTTGTGTGTGCCGGGCAGCACCGGTTAGCTAGGGTTAAATTATTTATTTATTTTACATTTGTTGACCAGGATAGTCCGACTGGATGCATGTCCATTTTCAGCGGAGGCTCGGGGAGAAAAGCTCCAAGGGTAAGCAGATACAGCATTACATAATACCAGCATCACATATTACAAACAGACTATTTACAGAGATTACATAAGTAAGCAAGTTAAACAAGTTCCACAGGTTACAGTTAATCCTGAGCACAAGTCAGGATTAAAATAAATTACACAGTAAACTGGTTAACAGATTTTTACACATGCTAGAGAGAGTTAAGCCAGGCTTGATACACTGACATAGCCAGTTAAGTGACAAATGTTGTTTGAGTCTAGTTTTAAATTGACCTAAGGTGGAAAGTAAGGTAATATCAGCTGGAAGAGAGTTCCAGGATCTACTTACAGAGTTTGCAAAGACAGAATCACCGGTTGTGTTATTAATTTTGCTAGTCTGAATTAGTAGTTTGTTAGAGGATTGAAACGGTCTAGGATTGTTATAGGGGGTGATAACATTTTTAAATGCAGGAGTATTGTCCAGATTATAGAGGATTTTATAGGCCATAATCAGTTGGTTATACTGGATTAGGCTGGGTAGTTCAAGCCACCCAAGCTGATTTAGATTGATGCAATGATGTGTCTTAAAAGGCAGCCCAGTGGCAAACCTGGCAATGTGGTTGTAGCAAATTAAGAGTTTGTTAAGGACAGTCTTGTTTAAATTCGAGAGTAGAGGGGATGCATACAGAAGGGTTGAAAGAAGGTGAGAGCGAGCTATGGCAATTTTAGCTGGAGAGGTTAAGGAAGGCTTTTATTCTGTAAAGTGACCCTAGTTTTTTATTGATGGTTTTGATAGTTTGGTTAACATGTAGGTCAAATTTTAGATTATTGTCTGCGATGACACCCAATAGTTTTGTAGATGGGTCAGGGGAGATTATTGTGCCATCATTTGATTTTATGGTAAAGGTGAAAGCGGTAGACCTACGTGTTGGTGAAATTAACAGCATTTTAGTTTTTTTTGGGATTTAGGATCAGATGATGTTCAGAAAGCCAGTTTTCTATTGTATTAAAGGTGGTCTGGGTAGCTGACCATAACTCTACTGGAGATGTGGCTGAACAAATCAGAGTAGAGTCATCAGCATATTGGATACAGCTGACTTTTGGGATGACAGTATAAAGGTCGTTAATGAAGATGGAGAACAGCAAGGGCCCTAGTATAGAGCCTTGTGGTACTCCAAGGGTGTTAGATAGAAGGTTAGAGAGTTTGTTCTGCCAGAGGACAGCCTTGATTGATTATTCCTGGCTCCACTAAGTCTCCTTCAGTTTTTCACTTGAAACTAGTCCAACTCTCAGCCTAAGCACTCAAAAAGCATTCTACAGTCCAGCACTTGCTCAGACCTAATAGCAAGCACTAATATACCCCAACACTTGACTGCCCAGCAGGGCAAGGCTCTTTATCCACCCCAAACCAACCAAGCGACAAAGCAGCTCAACCTACTATTCAGGCATGACCAAAGGGCAACTTCAGGTGTACTCTCCAGTTCAGCTGGTGAATCTGGGTATCCTGAGGCAATGTTACAACTGCCTCATGTACACAGACAGCCCTCTCCTCCTACCACAAAACACTAACATATGTGAGAGATGCAATTATACAGCCAAACTGGAGGCTAAGGTATCTCCACCCAAGATTGGAACAGACAGTCATGAGGAGAAGGTTAACACTTGCACCACACCTCCAGCATCACATAGACCTACTAAACCAGCACTGGCAAAAGATACACAAAAATCATACTCAGAGTTTCTAAATAAAAACCTGCAAAAGCATCAGAGAGCTCCAAAGCAGACACCCACAAAACCTGCACCTCCCGTCACAAACCAGACAACACACAAAACACAAAATCAATGTGCCAGCAAAATCACAGCCCTTAAGGCAAAATAACATACCTAACACACTAGTAATAGGTGACTCAATAGTCAGGCACACTGATGCCCCACTCACTAGGCTGGACAAGGAGAAGGTTACTGTTAGCTGCCTGTAGGGAGCCAGAATCCGCCACATAACACAAGCACTCAGGTCACTCCAGAACAAGTACAAATATGACTCTGTTATTGTTCATGTTGGTGTGAATGACCTGAGCCGTACCTCCCTGGACTACATGAAAAGAGACATGGAAGAGCTCTCTGATCATGTAGCCCAGCCGGGTATGACCCTGACCCTGAGTAGCATCCTGCCCTCACCAAGAATGATACCTCAGTATAAAGAAAAAATGATCAATTTCAACAATTGGCTAAGCTTCTGGTGTCATTCAAATGGGATCCAGTGTCTGTCAGCCTGGGATGACATGCTCAACAAGCGTTGCCAAGAAGAGATGGCTTGCACCTATCACCCCTTGGCTTTCGAATACTGGCCAAGGCTCTTGCTGCCCCCCATAGTGCCTTTTCTAGGCAAGGCTCAAAATTCAAACCCACCTCCGTAAACAGCACAAGTAAAAAACTGAGGGTTATGCTACTCAACGCCAGGAGTTTAAATCTCAAAATGCATGCGCTCGAAGCACTCCTAAGTATGGAGAAAGTCGACATCTGTGCAGTAACTGAAACCTGGTTCAAGGCTCCAGAGAGCACTCCAGCACTACTGGGCTACAACCCATACCACACATTTCGGCCACAGAACACGGACCGAAACACAAAAGGAGGGGGTGTATCCATATTCATGAAGGATACCCACACCTCCAGGTTAGTGGCGCAGCATACCACCTCTGAGATCATCCATGTGCAACTAACATCGGGCAAATCTGCAATGCAAATTGTGGCCTGCTACAGATCACCCTCCATGACCCAGGACCACCACTCCGCCTTTCTGTAGACACTGGAAAACATGAAGGTCCTACCGAACACCCTGATCTTGGGAGATTTCAATTACCTTACCATTTACTGGGAAAACTACTTGAGTACAAACTCCCAGGCTCAGCGCTTCCTGGAATTTATCAACTCAAATGCCGTGGATCAGCTGGTAAACTCCCCTAACAGAGGCCACAACATATTAGACCTGGTCATCACCAACATGGGCGACAGGTGCTCCGTACCGGAGGTCAACCAGTCACTGGTTAGATCAGACCATAAACTAGTCACCCTGGATGTCCACACCCCACCACCACCCTCAACCAAGGAAACCACAGTGAAAAACTTCTAAAGCAAACTTCACCTTACTTAAGTCAGAGGTGGTAAGTTTCACTCACAGCCCCCATGCTAAAGGATAACACTGCCCAAGATGAAGAATCCTTTACAATTGCACTCTATGAGCACCTACAAGGATCGTGCAATCCCAGCAAAACCAAGACTCACTCCCCTAAGAGAAGGAAACCAGTCTGGTGGACCCCTGCCATAAACAGGTTATACAACAAAAGGAGGAAACTAGTTCAGAAAAAAAAGCAAATCCCAAGAAGGAAAGACATCCCTGATCAGTATTAGTAAGAAACTAAGGTTCCTCATAAAATCATCCAAGGCTAACTTCGAAAGAAAAATGGCGAAGGACTCGAAAGATAACCACAAAGTCTTCTTTAGCTATGTCAAAAATCTAAGTGGCAACTCGCAGATATGCTCTGAGATAGTGCAAAATAGCACAAAATATACTGAACCTACTGATATTGCCAACATACTGGCAGATAGATTCAGTGCAAACCTCACCTCCCTCTCACCTTCAAAAGGGCCCACAACAATACCAGAAAAGTGTAGTGTCCCAGAAATCACAGGTGAAAACAGCTCTTTCAAAAGCCAAAAAACACAGAATCAATGGGGCCAAATGGTGTCCCAGGCTGCGTCTTGCATGAACTACAGAACGAACTAACCCCCCACCTAAACACGCTGTTCAACCTCAGCCTCTCCACAGGCTATGTGCCCATAGAATGGCGCACAGCAATGGTTATTCCGCTCCACAAAGGAGGAGCCAAAACTGACCCTGGTAACTATCGCCCCATAAGCCTGACCAGCCTGGTCTGTAAGGCTATGGAGCGCATCATCATGGAACTCATTAACAAAGACATTGGGAACCTCCAAACACTTGACCCGACCCAGTTTGGGCTTTAAGGGCAGATCATGCCTACTAAACCTGGTTGACTTCTTTGAGTCAGTTACCAAGGCCATAGACAAGGGAAAGGTGGTTCACACAGCCTACCTTGATCTCGACAAGGCGTTCGACACCATTCCTCATTCGGGTATTATAGAAAAACTCACCAGCCTGAACATACACCCCTACGTCACAAGATGGGTTGCCAACTGGCTTACAGACAGAACTCACACGGTAAGAATAGCGGGCTCCAGGTCTGACTCTAAACCAGTCACAAATGGTGTCCTGCAAGGCTCAGTTCTGGGACACCTACTGTTCGGCATATATTTCTCAGAAGTACAGGCAAACACAGGAGGACTATGGCTAACCAAGTTCGCCGATGACTGCAAACTGGGAGCCATAATTGACTCTCCGGCTGACACGGACATTTTCCAAAAAGGCCTTACTGAGACAGACAACTGGTGTCAAAGTCATGGCCTCAAGCTAAATGCCAAAAAATGCATAATCATCCTGTTTGGGAAAAACAAAACACCGACGAATTACCACATAGGCGGTAGCCCCCTTAATACAGAAGAGGTAATAAGAGATCTGGGGACCCAGGTAGATAGTAATTTCTCCTTTGACAATCATATTGCCAAAGTAGTTAGGAAATCCTTCTATGTGGCCCATCTAATTACTAAGGGGTTCGCATCTAGAAATAAAAAGGTTATAGTGCCCCTCTACTCGTCACTCATCAGACCCATCAGAGTACAATGCCCCATTTGGGATGTACCTCACAAGACACTTCCAACAGCTTGAAAGACCACAAAAGCACCTCACCAAGAGGATTACTGGCCTCAAACCTATGTCCTATGTAGCCCGACTGAAAAATCTCCGGCTGTACTCAGTGGCATATTGCTTACTCAGAGGTGATCTCTGCCTGACTTACAAAGTCATGTCCAACTCAGAATTGATGGACATGCTCCACCTAAAGAAATCCAAGTCACTGTGAGCCACGTGCTCTAGTGAGCTAAACCTCGCCACAACAATAAATAGAACATGCTGGAGGGATAGATTCCTGTCACAGAGACTCCCCATGCTTTGGAACAAAATTCCTTACTACATTAGGAAGAGCCCCTCACTAACACTCTTCAAGAGAAGCCTTGACGAGTGGATGGGTTAACAAAGTACACCCCTGGGATCACTTCATTGGCTCTGCTTGACAGAGGCTCAGTTAATTAATCAATGGGGAGGCGAAAGCAGACACACTCTGGCTAGGCTTATAAATGCCCTTGGGTAGATAGCCTAGTACCTACCTATGTAGCCTGCTCTGAAGCGTAGGTATTTTCTGCAAGAGTCCCTTATTGGGATGTGCAGGTAAGCTTCCTTTAAATCCAATGTTGCCAACCAGGCATTTTTGCCTAGCATGGGAAGCAGCTGATGAAGAGTTAGCATTTTGAATTTTGTGATTACCAAAAAGGTGTTTAGGATAGATAGGTCCAGGATAGGACACCAGGAGTCGTCTTTTCTGGTACCAGGAAAAGTCTTGAGTAAAAACCTTGTCCCCATTTCCTCTGCTGGGACAGGCTGAATAGCATTGATACTTAGAAGAGAGAGAACCTGCTGTTGAGCCTCTGCCCACTGATTTAGGGGTAGGTCTGGCCAACCATTTGGGGTTGGTAAGGAGTGGAAGTGGAATCTGTATCCTTGGGAAACTATATTTAAAACCCATTTGTCTTTGGTAATGATTTCCCAGTTTTTTTGCATGCAGGGCGATCTTTAACCCTAAGGGAGCAGACAGTTGAGCAGGGCTTGGAAGGCTTAAGGTTAAGTCATTGTGGCAGTTTACCATAGGGGGGTGTCTTACTACTTTACAGCTTTGGAAGTGGGAACCCCCAATGCTTAGGCCTGTGAGTACCTTGAGACTGTAGCCTTGGTGGTCTGCTGTTCCTGGGTTTGGACTGAGAAGGCCTGGAAGAGACAGGAAAGGACCAGTTCTTAGAAGGCCAATGCCTACTAAATCTGGGAGGCTGTAGTTGCAGGAAATTTTTAACAGCTTGCATAGATTTAGCTTTTTCCTCCATCTTTTTAAGAACTACTTCTGCTTTGTTGCCAAACAGGCGGTCTTGGTTTAAGGGAGAGTCCAGTAATTTAGCTTTAACATGATCTGGCAAATTTTGCTCCCTAAGCCAAGCATGCTTTCTAAGAACAGACCCAGTGACAGCAGCCCTGCAAGATGCTTCTAAAGAGTCAAAACCACATTGCAAAGTATCTTTACCAACTTGTCTAACAGAATGCATTAAATCCTGTAATTCTTTATTCTTAGCACAGTCAGGAATCAACATCATTTTCTGTTTAAGTAGTCCAATAATACGCTTCTGATACATTAACATATGAAACTGGCAGTTTAAGGCCCTAATGGCCAAAGTAGGAGAAGTGTATACCTTCTTACTCTATCTGTCCAGAGCCCTGGAATCTCTAACAGAGGGGGTAGGGTTTCTGGCAGTAGTAGCCTTAATGCCTTTGGGTCCCTGTGAAATGGTCTCTGGGTCCGCAGTAGGATTCTTAAAGAGGAACTTGTTAGAGTCAGGTACTCTGTAATACCTGTCAGGTTTCCTGGGAGCTGGAGGTAAAGTGTCTGGGGCCAGGCTAGATTCCAAGAAGGCATCATCTACAATGTCCAGTGCAGGAGGGATAGCTAAAGGCCTGTGTTGAGGTAGGAGTAAGAATTCCCTAAGCTTCTTTTTGAAGTCAGAGTAATCCTGGCTTTCCCAGCGGAAATGCTCCCTAAGAGTGCGCAAGGTTTCACCAAAAGAGAAATCTTCTGGAAGGGAAGCAGAGGGCATGGAGTCCTCTGCATCAGAATCCTCATAGGTAGATAAGGGAAAATCTTGGTCATCAGGAGAAACAGAAATTTCAGAATCCTGATCAGGAGAATCAAAAGGAAAATCAGTTCTAGGTCTCTTAGAGGGAGAAGGCTGGCTTCCCCTATTTAGAGTAATAAGGTCTTCAGCCATTCTTGTCATTTGTTTCTTAGGCATATGGGCCTGACCATGAGGTTTGGACGTCAGTTTTCTAGGCGTGGGTCGAGTTTTAGGCCTAGAAGAAGAAGAAGAAGATGGAGTTGGTTTGAAATGCAAGTCCATAGGCCTGAATACACCCTCAGAAGCCGGTGTTTGCACAGCGGCTCCGAACCCATCCAAGGTAGAGACATCCGCAGGTTCCATAGTCGAAGCAGCATCTCGCGGCATACCGGACTCCGAATGGGTCTCAGTAGAGGCCTGCAAATCTGAAGTAGCGAGTATCAGGGGCTACGAAAGCGTCTCACTGAGTACCGGCGAACTTGCGACTAGCTTAACGGAAGCATCATCGGCAGTTTTGGACCTATGCGGTCTGTCCCCGTCTTTATCTTTATGTTTTTTTGGAATGTCGATAGTCGGATGGCTCACCAAAGCCATTTTTGGATAATTAAACAGAGTACCGAAATAGTTTGCTGCACAAACGGACCGACGACGAATAGTTTGAGGATTGAATAAGGCACAAAACCGACACCGAGAGACATTGGGGTCTGGGCCTAGGCAAGAAATGCAGTACGAATGAAAATCTTTATCAGGTATTTGCGTTCCACAGGTAATACAGTTGTTTTTACTGACATCGGTTTAGAGCAAGAAAAAGGATTCCCAACAGGGTACTTAGCATTTTTGAAGAGTTCAGTTCTGAAACTCGAAAACGAAAATGTCAAGAGTCAGCCAACCGGCACTCGCAAACTGCTTCTGCTTCAGGCACCACACGGCAAGAAAGACCGATGTAATACTGTCGGCTGCATGCTTTATACCCCTGACTACCTGACATCATGGAAGAAGAGACAGCATCCGACGCAGGACCCAAGACTTTGATAATCAAGCCAGCTGAGGGCTACCTGCAGGCAGATAACCCAAATGTAATGACTGCAACAGTGAAACACAAAGAACATCTACCTTGGTCAACCGTAGCAGCTGACATACTTGAGTGGAACAATCACCATTACTTAGTGCTGGTAAGCTCTTTTTCAAACTGGTTTGAGATCGATTTGCTACCTAACCTGACATCCAGTGTTGTTATTACTAAGATGAAACATCATTTCTCAGTCCATGGTAGACCACACAGTTATTTCTAACGATGGTTCTCAGTTTACCAGTCAATTGTTTCAGATATTTGCAAAAGAGTGGGACTTTATCCATGTTACTAATATTCCCAAATACCCACAGTCAAATGGCCTTGCTGAACGTGCAGTACAGAGTGCAAAGCAATTGCTAGAGAGGTCAAAGCGTGACAATACCGATATTTTCTTGAATTCACTTAATCTCAGAATTATACCCCGTGACAACCTACTTGGCTCGCCTGCTCAAGAGACGTCTGTCTAGACAAACCAGAACAACCTTGCCTATCAGTTCTAGTTTGTTGGTGCCTAATGCTAAAACAAGAGGAATCAAAGCCCAACTTTTTAAGAAGTGTTCTTCTCAGAAGTCCAACTATGATAAAACGAGTAGATTTCTTTGTCCGCTAAAAGAAGGTGAGACAGTGAGAATGCAAAAGGTGGAAGACTTTGATCAAATTGGTCAACTGAGAAGTACATGTGCAGAGCAGAGATCCTACTTAGTGGAATCTGAGGGTCTAGAATATGGCAGAAACTGCAGACAACTTCTTCCTGTATCAGAAATGATATTGTAGTATCGTACCTGCGATACAGACTCTAGATCTCAGAGCAACCCTGACAATGTTCATACCAAAGAACAACATCTCAGTATCCATTCCCATTCCTGATGATGTCCCAGATGTCCCCAAAGTTGAACATTCCTTGAAGACAGTCACTGTTGCTAGATCCAGTTCTGACTTTTATGTTACAAGATCAGGTCATGTTTCTAGACCTAGTGTAAAATACACAGCAATCTGGGCATGATTTTTTTTATTTTGTATGATTGCATGTCAAATAATTAGTTCTGTATAACTGCATGTCAAAAGATAATTTCTGTAAACTGCATTTCGTATATGGACTACTTCTCAAAGATGGAGGCTGCAGATCAGAGCATGTTTATGTACCTTTAAGAAGCATTTCCTGATGTAAGCACATGTACATAAATAGTGAGCATGTGCAGGCAACAGTGCCATTTTGAGAGAACAGCCAGAGTGTTAACATGTGTGTGAGTGCAGTAGTCAGTCTGTTTATACGTTTATTGAAGTTTAACTTACAAAACATCATTCCTGATGTGCTTGTGTGTGAAAAAAACTGCTTGAAATGAACCTACGAATGTTTGTCTGTTTTATCCTGACCAAACGAGCAACAGAGTTGCCCTACAAAATAGGGTAATATCACTGATCAGGGTCAGGGAAGATTCCAGGACTGGCCAAGTGTTGCAGCGAATCCACATATCTACTGCCATCAGCAATGGAAGCACAAAAAAAAAAAAAAAAAAAAAAAAAAAAATCAACCATATTCCTGAACACAGCGATGAGAAATAGAATGTGAACCACCACACCCACAGAGGGAGTGCAACACTAATTTTTCCTTTGGTGCCACAGCAGGAAGAAGAGAGAGCAGTGATCCTACCAAGAAATGAACAGGGCTGACTCTGGAGTGTTTCACCCCAAGACAGCAAATCTTGACCAAGACTTAACCACCACTGCCTTCTCCAAAGAGCTGTCCAAAATTAAAAGTTATGTACTTATCATAACTTGGCATCTGTGCTATCCATTTTCATTCTTCTTCATTGATGGGTTATGGATTTGACCCTATCATGTGATTTAGCCACATTTTTTCAGACTTGTATCCGAATCTCAAGCTCCTCCCTTTACCCGGGGCCCAATCATGAATAAGAGTATCCCTTGGTGACATCCCCAGAGAAGGGATCAGAGCAAAGTACCTGCTGCATTTGTTGTTGAAGTGAGAATCAAACAGAAACAAGGCTGGTCCCAACGGCTGAATATCATGTTTGCTACCGATTGATTGAGGGACCACTCGTGAGGAGATCAGACTGGACCTGCTGAGTCTGTCTGCTAGCACACTGGTTTTTACTAGTATGCGCATTGCAATTAGAAAGTGGTCTGAAGAAATCACACATTCCCAGACCCTCTTGACCTCTCTGTACAATAGGTTCCTCCTTGTCTGTTAATGTACCAGACTACAGACATGTTGTCCATATGGATAGCAATAATCCCAAAAGGAAGCATGTCCTAAAAGGCTCGCAATGTTAGAAGGACTGCTCTTTTCTAAAGCACATTTATATGCAGCTTGGTCTCCAGGGGGATCACATGTCATGGACCATCCTTCCCTTGTAGTGCCCCCCCACCCCAACTGGGAGGTGTCCGTTGGCACTGCTGCTACTGGTGGGGGAAGAGAGAATGACCTGCCCAAAAACATATCATCTGACTGTATCCACAATCGAATATGACATTTGCAAATTGGAGTGAGCCTGATGAGGAGAGAGAGAGGCTGATGACGGTTCGGCAAGCCAGAGATTACTTGATTCAACTCTCCAATTCCCTAGACATCACAATAAATCTTGCAAAATCCAAGCTTGTGCAAATGTTGACTCCTTGTCGGGACAGTAAGAAGCCAATCATCAAGATAGGGAAACACCTGGAATCCTTTGAGCCTAAGGTGAGATGCTAGGACTGCCATACATTTGGTGAATACCCAGGGGGCTGTGGTGAGCCCAAAGGGCAGCACTCTGATCTAGTAGTGATTGGCCACCAGCAGAAAGCACAGATCTCTCCTAGAGCACCTGTCTATTTTGATGTGACAGTATGCATCCTGGAGATCTACACAACACATCCAATTGTCCTTGCACAGAACAAGCAGGATGGACCTAACCATGACCATTTGGAACTTGGACTTCTTTATAGAGACTCACATTGCTGAAAATCAGAGTTGGTCTTAGGTTTCTTGTCTTCTTTGCCACCAAAAAGAAGCAAGAGTAAGTTCCGAATCCTAATTGTTCAGTTGGGACCTCCTGGATGACTCTTAGTGGCAGCTTTTGAAATTCTTGAGCTGTGCACCTCCTCTGACTGGGTGGAACATTGGGGAGTTTCCTCATGGGTCCTGGAAGAAGGGAAAAGTGAATGCAATAACCTCTGAATATTATGCACAGCACCCAAGGGTTGTCATCTAGGTGCAGGGAAACATGACCCCCAACTGCCTCCAGTGATGGGCAGTGCCTCAGCAGCGCTGAAACGGTCTGTCAGAAAAATATCTGAAACCCTGGTTCTGCAGACGCCTCTACCTCTAGGGCAGCATCTACCACTGAAACCTCCTCTGCCTCTGGAGGAAGTGTCCCCGTGTGGGTCCTGAAAAGGCCCTGAAGATTTCTGGAACCAAGTTTTCTTCCATCCTCGCTAGTTTCTAGAAAAGGTCCTCTGAGGGGTAGAAAACTTAATTCCCACAGCAGACAGGGTCTTTTCCTTCCTGTTCACTGTGGTTAAGCACATCTTTCACAGATGGTCCAAACAAACATGAACCATCGAACAGGGTATTAACAAAGGATGCCATAAAAGGTTCCCAAAGTCACATAGCCTCATCCAGGCATGTCTCCTTACAGCTATGCCTGAACTGGCTGCTCGTCTGGTACCCTCCACTGTGTAGGAGATCAACTTCATCAAAGAATTGGTGACAGATAATAGGAGCGAGACCTTTTTGAGGTCCTCCACCGACATGGTATCAGCAAGAGAGTTTGAGAGCTCTTTGATCAAATATCTTTGCAAGCAGGTGAAGTGTGCCAAATAATTTAATGACCTGAGAGAGAAAGTGGCTGAGGCATAGACACACTTTCCAAATCTGCCCATCATTCTAGACTCCTTGTTTGGTGGATGGACAGGGAACCTCTGCTTGGCTAGCCCCTTCTTAGTGGTCACTGCCACAACAATGGCATCAGCAGGGACACCTTTGCTCCAATGTTGTCTATCTGCTGAGGGGAGTGGAACCTTATCTGGATACTAGGGAATGGGCTCAACAGTGTCTGGTTCTTTCCATGCCTGGTGGGAAACTAGGTCAGTAAGTTTGTCTGCCAGGGGGCACCCAAGACATAGATGGGCATGCCCTGAAAACCTCCAAAAAGATAGACTCCTCAGAAGGAGGAGGCTGGGAAGACCACCCACCTTTCTGTTTTAGGATTTCCAGGATGTCTGTAAAGGAGACGTTATCAGGTGGTGATCTAGGAGATCTCTCTCCCCAATCAAAGTCTGTATCCTCAGGGAGGAACTCCATCGGGGAGTTAATGTGCCTCCTCTTGCATGTCTTCTTTCGAGGAACCTCCTTCATGGGGTGTTCAGGGAAGGTATTGGAAAACTGAGGAAAACCCTCTAGGGAATGAGTGCAAAGGCTTCCTAGGGTAGGCTGACCTGAAGGAGCAGGAATGATGGGATCAGTGCTCAGAGCCAATGCAGGGCAAGGAATAGGATCAGAGAAGTGAGAGGACGGATCTCTAAGCAAAGAGAAGGTCCTTTCCACGACCTGAAAAGCTGATGGACACAGGAAAACCAGAAACCCCTCCCAACCTTGTCAGGGATGTCGCCGGAGTTGAAGAAGGGGGTTTCCTCAAATCCGACACCGACTCTGTCTGGTACGTAGGATCCTGGGGATTCAAAACCACAGGCCGGATCGAAGGAGGAGACTTTATAGGCTGAGCAGAGGCACCCACTGATCCAAGAAGGGAAGGAACTGGCAAGATGTCCAATCTGGATCTGAGCCCTGAGGAATTTCCACATCATCCTGTCCATACTGACCTCCAAGCAAGAAGTTGTTGAGGAAGCAGGCCTGGAATGTCTGGTCGAAGTTTGAAGCAATTTGGTGGGCAGGGCAGGTGAGAAAGGCTTTATCATGAAGCTAGAAGATAGTCTCCTGATTGTCTGATCCAAGGGCCTAGGATCCAACCTGGAGCCAGAGGACGAGAAAGTACAGTTTTGTACCTACCATAAATGTAGATGTTCGAGTGGTTATACTGCTGCAGTCATCACACTTGGGTTATCCTGTCGTCAGGCGGTCCCCGCAGTCGGCCGAATCCCAAAGTCCTGGTCCAGCGTCGGTTGTCATCGCCTCTTCCCTGACGTCAGTGCGACAGGGGTATAAGAGAGACAGCTGACGCCATTTTCTTCAGTTTTTCTTGCCCCAGATGTCAGGTGCCCCCAACTAGGAAGGCAATACAATAGTTATGCAACAATATCTTAGTAGATAAGCAATAGTACTAGCTGTTAGCAAATACACCATATAGACAACCTTCCAATTGATTGATGTACATGGAGTTGTAACTAACACCCCGGTATGTAGAGGGGATGGAGGGAGGGTAACCTGGACTGCAGAAGTATAACCACTCTAATATCTACATTTATGGTAGGTACAAAACTGTACTATGTTCATCGTGCTATACTGCTGCAGTAATCACACTTGGGTATAATCCCAAATCTATGGAAGGGTGGCTGGGACTAAACTTGGTTAGGTGATGCTAGGATGCCCTGCAGAACTGCAGTGGCAAAACCAGCTCTGGTTTTTGAGTATAATGGAAGGTGGTAATGCTTGGTAAAGGTGTGCACTGAACTCCAAGTAGCTGCCTCCAGAATGTCTTTGGTTGGAACCCCTCTGAGAAAGGCTGCTGAGTTTGCAGTAGCCCTGGTAGAATGGGATCTAATATTGACAGGCACTGCCTTCCCATGGTGTGAGTAGCAAAAGCGGATGCAATGTGCTATCCATTTGGAGATGGTTTGTTTTGAAATAGCCTTTCCTTGTGAACCTGCACATATGATACAAAGAGTTGGTCAGTTTTTCTGAAGATCTTTGTCTTATCTAAATAGTAACGTAGCTGTCTGTGAATGTCCAAAAACTGAAGGAGCCTTTCTCCTTTATTCTGTGGGTTAGGATAAAAGGTGGGTAAATGAATGGTCTGATTCAAAGCCACACTGGATACTACCTTGGGCATGAAGGTACGGTTAGTTCGTAAAGAGACTCTGTCCTGATGGAAAATGATGAAAGGTTCCACTGCCATAAGTGCCTGTAGTTCTGAGACCCTGCGTGCTGAGGTAATAGCCAGTAACAAGGCTGTTTTCCAAGACAAGTATTGTAGTTCTGCTGAGAAGGCTGGTTCGAAAGGAGGCAGTGTTAACTTTTCTAAAACAAAGTTGAGGTCCCAAGTTGGTGTTGGTGGTTTTCTGGGGGGTCTTATATTCTTAGCCTCTCTGAGAAACTGCCTAAGTAAAGGGTGTGAAAAAATTGGAGGATCCATATTATATTGAGCTGAAATGGCTGAAGCATGGATCTTAATGGAGGAGAAGGAAAGGCCTTTGTGTAGCATCTCAGTTAGGTATTGCAGTATGTGAGGAATGTTTGGTATCCAGGGATTTTGACTTTTAGCCTGGTGCCATGCACAAAATCTTTTCCATTTGTCTGAGTAAGTCTTCCTGGTGCTGGGCCTCCTGGCCTCCAAAATGACATTCAGGACGTCCTTTGAGAGAAGTGTTGATTGATAATTTAAGGAATTCTCCATGCAGCTAAATTTAAAGTTCTGAGCTGGCTGCGACGGGTTTGAGAGTTTTTCTGAGTCAACAGTAGTGGGAATTGAGGCAAGATCCATGGAGGGCTGTGAGTCAAGTTCCTTAGTAATGGGTACCAATGCTGGCGTGGCCAGTCCGGAGCGATGAGGATCATTTGTGGTCTCTCTGATCTGACCTTCAATAATACCTTGGCCAACAGAGGTAGTGGAGGGAAGGCATAGACTGTCAGTGTTGTCCAACTGAATGAGAGAGCGTCCACTTTACAGGCTAGGGAGTGATAAGTCCTTGTGCAGAAGTTTTGTAATTGGCAATTGTTGGGAGAGGCGAATAGATCTATGTCTGGACATCCCGATCTTTAAGTTATCATTGAAAATACTTGTGGGTGTGGTCTCCACTCGTGAGGGTCTGCCATATTTCTGCTTAATTCGTCTGCCAATATGTTTTCCTTTCCTGGCAGGAATTGTGCTTGTAGTTGTACTTGTTAGGTCAATGCTGTGTCCCATAAGGTCATAGCCTGTCTGCATAAAGGGTAGGAGTGTGTTCCTCCCTGTTTGTTTATGTACCACATAACTGTGGTGTTGTCTGTCCTTATTAGAAGTTGTCCTGGATGCAAGAGGTCCTTGAAGGCTGTCAGTGCATTTTGCACAGCTAGCATCTCCTTTTGGTTGATGTGAAGATGCATTTGTTTTGCACACCATTTGCTCTGTATGCACTGTCCTGCCATGTGTGCTCCCCAGGCGTAGTCTGAAGAATCTGTTGTCATGGTTTGGTTTGCTGGAGGTAAGACGAAAGGAAGACCCTTGTTTATTTGACATGCTTGAGCCCACCATAGGAACTCTTTTTGAAGGTAGGGAATGACAGGTATACTTGTTTCGAGGCTGTGCCTGTGCTGAGACCATACACTTTTCAGGTACCATTGTAATTTTCTCATATGCAGCTTTGCATATGGGATTAGTTGCATGCATGATGCCATGAACCCCAATGCCTGAAGGATTTTCCTTGCAGTGAGCTGTGTAAAAGTTGCTATCCTTTTGAAGTATTGAGTCAATTGTTTTTGTTTGTCTGGCGTGAGGTAAGCCATCTGGGCCATTGTATTTAAGCTAACACCCAGGAATATTATCTGTTGTGAGGGTATTAGTTTTGACTTATTTTTGTTTACTGTGTACCCTAGGTAACTGAGCAGCTGTGTTACAAAAGCCAGATGCTGTAATAGAATGTCCTTGCTGTCCGCTTGGATCAGGCAGTCGTCCAGAGATGGATAAATATGTATTCCTCGTTATCTGCAATACGCAATTACTGATGCCAGGCATTTCGTAAATACTCTGGGCGCAGTAGATAAGCCAAAGGGCAATGCAGAGAATTGATAATGTGTTGTACCTGCCAAAAATCTGAGGTATCTTCTGCAATCTTGTCTGATAGGGACATGCAGGTATGCCTCTTTGAAGTCCAACGTTACCAGCCAAGACTCCTTGCCAGCATGGGAAGGAGCTGCTGTAGTGTGAGCATTTTGAATTTGGGTACCTCCAGGTATGTGTTCAGAATTGAGAGGTCTAAGATGGGTCTCCAGGCTTTGTCCTTTCTTGGGACTAGAAACAGTCTTGAGTAAAAACCTTGACCTTGCTCCTTTGTAGGTACCTTGTGAATTGCTTTCATATCCATGAGAGCTGAAATTTGCGTTTGAGTCTCTGCCCATTGGTTTGGAGGCAGATTTGGCATGCCTCTCATCCGTGGCAAAGTGTGGAAATGAAATCTGTAGCCTCGGGTAATAATGTCCAGAATCCATTTGTCCTTTGTTATGATGCACCAATTTTGTGGAAATAGAGCCAGTTTTCCTCCCAAAGGTGCTGCCAGGGCAATTTTGCTTGGCAGGCAAAGAGGGAAGTCATTGTGTTTGTTTCCTGAAGGGTTAAGATCTTTCGTCTCCACCTCTTTGAGTTGTTGTATGCCATTGTCTAGGCCTGAAAGAACCTTGTGGCTAGTCTCTGCCCCTTGGACGCCTGTACCTACCTCTTTGGGGTCTGTCTGATGCAGGAAAGGACCAGTTTTTTGATGGCCAGTTTCTGCTGAAACGAGGAGGTTGTACCTGTAAAAAATCTTTAACTGTTTGCATAGATTTTGCCTTTTCTTCCATTTTCTTTAAAACTTCCTCTGCTTTGACACCAAATAACACATCTTTCTGCAATGGAGCATCCAATAACTTTGCTTTAACATGTTCTGGTAAGGCTTGTTCTTTAAGCCAAGCATGCCTACATATTACAGACCCTGTGACAGCTGCTCTACATGAGGCTTCCAATGAATCAAAACCACACTGTAAGGTATGCTTTACCACCTGTTCTGCTGCATGCAGCAAATCCTGCATCTCTTTAAAATCAAGTTGATCTGTCTGAGGGATCAGTTTCTGCTTTAACTGTGTAATCAAATACTGTTGGTATTTTAGCAGGTGGAATTGGCAGCTTAATGCCCTCATGGCCAAAGTGGCAGACGTATACACTCTCTTTCCCCATCTTTCTAATGCTCTGGAATCTCTTTCAGAAGGAAGTGGATTCTTAGCAGTAGAGGCCTTAACCCCTTTGGAACCCTGGGAAATGGTCTCGGGGTCTGCAGTAGGGCTTTTGTATAGAAACCTATGAGTATCAGGAACTCGGTAGTATATGTCTGGTTTAGCTGGTGCTGGAGTTAAGGAATCTGGGTTTAAACTGGATTCAGAGAAAACATCATCCAAAATGTCTAAAACTGGAGGAATTGCCAGGGGTCTCTGCTGTGGAAGAAGAAACAACTCACTGAGTCTTTTCTTGGAGTCAGAGTAATCTTGGCCTTCACAGTGGAAGTGTTCCCTCATGGTGTGTAAAGTTTCCCCAAAAGAGTAGTCTTCAGGGGGGGAGACAGAGGGAATGGACTCTTCAGCATCTGAGTCTTCATAAGGAGGGAAGGAGTAATCCTGGTAGTCAGAGTTGCCTGAGAAAATGGATGCTTGGTCAGAGGAAGGATAATCTTCCTCCAGTCTAGGCCTTTTGTCAGATGGGGGCTGGAATTCCCTGATATGGGTA
This sequence comes from Protopterus annectens, assembly GCF_019279795.1. Taxonomy (NCBI): domain Eukaryota; kingdom Metazoa; phylum Chordata; order Ceratodontiformes; family Protopteridae; genus Protopterus; species Protopterus annectens. Next base: position 726,757,356 of record NC_056743.1, read on the forward strand.
ATTAAATCCTCAGCCATCTTAAGCATCTGTTTTTTAGGCATAGGGACCTGTGGAGGGGTGTGTGGCCCCGGTTTTCTAACTTTCAAGGGGGCTTTGAGTTTAGCATAAGGCTTGGCAGAGATAGTTGTCTGTTTGAAAACACCTTCAAAGACCGAAGGCCTATCCAATAATTCCGGATCCCAGTCGGGGCTGGCGTCCAAGGAGTGAGGTGGAACCGGTTCCTGAGGTCCAACTGCTTCGGTTTGGGAGGCCATCAGAATTTCTGAATTTGCGGTAGTCAGGGGCTGCGAAGGCGCCTTGCTGAAAACCAGAGAACCGGCGTCAGGCCTTGCTGAGGCCTCGGTATCTGGTCTTGGCCTTGGCTGCCAGTCCTTAATCTTTGCGTTTTTTAATCATTGCTGATGTCGGTTGTTCCGACGGCATGCTATAGTTAAATTTTCTGCCAAAATAATGCTGGGCGAATTCTGCCCAACGCTTAATTGTACGTTTGTTGAACCTAGCACAAAACAGACAACCAGAGACGTCGTGGTCTTGGCCTAGGCAAGGAATACAATAAGAATGAAAATCCTTATGAGGTATTTGCTTCCCACAAGAAATACAATTATTGACTTTGTCTGACATCGGTCTGAGGCAAGAAAAGTTTCCCCAATGGGGTACTTAGCTTTAGAGAAGACTTTGGGCTGAAACTCGATTCGAAAATTTCAGGAGCTGGCTGACCGGCACTTGCAAACTGCTTCTGCTTCGGGCACCGCGCGGCAAGAAAGACTGGAGAAAATGGCATTGGCTGTCTCTTTTATACCCCTGTCGCACTGACGTCACAGAAGAGGCGACGACAACCGACGCCGGACCAGGACTTTGGGATTCGGCCGACTGCAGGACCGCCTGACGACAGGATAACCCAAGTGTGATGACTGCAGCAGTATAGCACGATGAACATCAACCACTTATTTGGATAACCTCAGATCTGAGGGAGTCAATGTATCCGATCTGGAGGCGACAGTCTTCAGATCCGAAGGAGTCAGATCGTAAGCACTTTGGAGTTTCTCCAAAGGTTCCACAGATGCTCCTGGAGACACGAAGAGAGCTCGTTTACTTCCTTGGAGCTGTGTGCTTTGGAGAGGAGTTGAGCCCCAGATGAAGACTGAGATGAAGCAGGAAGCAACCCCTTTTAGAATTAGTTTATTGCACCAATAAGAAAGGGTACGAGGGTTGAATGTAGTACAAATAATACACTGGGCCTTAAGACAGTCTGGCACCAGGCAACAGACGCACATCTTGTGGGCATCCGACGCACATCTTGTGGGCATCTGAATTTGGGATTTTATGCCCACAAGAAGTGCATCTTTTAAATCCGGTAACCTTTTCTGACATTTTGAAAGGAAGTAAGCTTACCAGAAAAAACACAAGAAAGAGCGTCCACTCAGACAGACAGACAGTTCTCTATACTGCAGAAAAATTGACAAAATATTTTGAGAGAGAAACCGTCTGTTTTGTTAAACTAGAGAAATGCAGTTAAGAAAACAATATAGAGTGTGTCAAAGTAAGAATGGAAGTCCTAATGAGGTATTTGCTTCCCACAAGAAATGCAATTGTTAACTTTTTCTGACATCGGACTGAGGCAAGAACAGGTTCCCCAACGGGGTACTTAGCTTTATTGAAGACTTCGGACTGAAATTCGATTTGAAAATCTCAGGTGTCGGCCAACCGGCGCTTGCGAACTGCTACTGCTTCGGGCACCGCACAGCAAGAAAGACTGAAGAAAATGGCATCGGATGCCTCTTACATACCCCTGGCACACTGATGTCAGGGAAGAAGCGACAGCAACCGACGCCGGACCAAGACTTTGGAACTCAGGCCGACTGCGGGACCGCCTGACGGCAGGATAACGCAAGTGTGATGACTGCAGCAGGGTAACACGATGAACATCTACCAAATATGTAGAAGGAGGAAAATAGACAAAGGTCAGTTAAGATTATAATTACTACAGCAGCAATAATAACATTAAAGAAAAACCCATGAACTTTGTCTGACGCTGGAGAATATGAAATCCATGTCCTGTCATAATGGGGGAGGGTATACAGCATTATGGGCAGGAGGAGGAGTTCGAGATTCGGATCAAAGTCAGAAAAATGCATCCGAATTGGATATGAGAGTCGGATCCGTAACCCATCAGTGAGGAAGAATGAAAAGGACAACATCAGATCATCTCATTTACTAAAACCAGCAGTGTCACAACAGCCAAGTCCAGAAGCCATTGGACTGCATATCATAAGGTGAGTCCCTCTCCAATGGAAACTGGTAGCAAAGTCCTTATAAGCCTCTATAGGAAGCAGTGTAAACCCTTATATCTCAGGAAGTCTGCATAACCAGGAGGGATTAGAAAAGACCAGATAGGCTCAACAGAAAGTGATCCCTTTCTTCCCTACCAGATATCAGGAAAAGGAAAGGCAAGATCCACTCTATCTTAAGAAGAACCCTCCCACCTTACAACATGGGCCTTCCTTACCAGCAATCAAACTCAACAGACCCAAACATGAAGGTGGCTAATCACAACCCTAAACAATCTTAGCTAACCAGCAGTACAAAAGTCTTAGCACCTAAAACAAATGGCTTCCAAAGCCACCCAAGCAACACTGATACTACACAATGGAAGGGTCATTTAGTGTGGGAAGCAAAAGGTCCATGTCTGAGGCAGACTGTCATTCAGCAGAAGTCCAGAAAGATCTTGCAAACAGAAAATACTACTGAAATGTATTGCAACAAGTGGAAATAAGGGGTACATCCTACAGGACCTCCAATATAATCCTAAGCAGGGCAAACTACTACCACTAAAAGATGACATGGAAAAGATACTCTCCTTCTGGGTTCCTGCATCTGTATCCAACCTTGTAAAGACTCTGATGACAGAGAACTCAAAGATCCACTTCCACTGATAAAGGGATAGCACAAGTATAGACTGACTGAATCCATACAGGAGCCCCACATTAAAGAAAGAGGGAAGAATTCACAGCACTCTCCTGTATATCACCCACAAGGAGTAAAGCTGCTAAAACACAAATAGGCACCTTAACAGAAAGGGGCAGACAATCCTTTCTGCACCAAAAGGTAAGAGGAGGGCCTCACTTCCACAGGAAAAAACAGCAGCCTCAACCAACCATCTGAGAATAGTCTGGGCCATTGCCAGAGAGTGGGAATGAAAGGAACAAAAAAAAAAAAAAGACGGGAAGAGACCGATAGTAACTCCAAATCTGCTAGCCTCTAGACAGGACTATTTTGGGAGTGTAAACCAGGACAGACCCTCCCCAAACCCCACTGACACAGAGTAACCTGGCTGAGACTCCTTAAGGGTCACTCTGTCACAAAAAAAACACAGCAGCATTGCCTTCAAGCTTCTAAAACATCTGAAAAGGCTTTCCAGAGGCTAAGAACTTGGTAATGTCTTCCAGGTATAACCTTGGGAAAGGACCAACCAAGACCTCATATAGGGCCTCCTTCAAGGAGGAACCTTGTCATGACAAGCTTGAGGAAACCCAGTAGCTTGAGGTTCTGCACTTACAAAAACACATGCCTCATCAGCCCTCCCCCCCCAAAACCAATGAATGAAGGAATCCATCATCCTCCTGTTGCTCCTAAAACAAGATCACACTATGGCTCATGGAAATATGTAATCAGCATGTACACTAGAGATCACCCTGATACAGACCTGTGCAAACAGCAAGGATGACACATGAAGAGAAACTGGTGATGGACTGACAACAGCAATGAAGTGAACTTTGAAAGGATAAATTATGAAGTCCACAATGTTATCTTGCACTTAGAATCAAACTACCTTCTGATGTCTCATTCATAGTGCAACAGTACTAATATAAGCTCAGAAAGCAAGCTCTTCCTCAACTAGAACTAGCCAGCATAACCAACTGGGTCTTGGGGAAAGCCCTCAGAAATGAATCCTAACCAAGGAGCACTTTCAGACCATATTCCAGATGACTTAATGGGTGGAACCAAAGCAAAGCTGGTCAGATGGAATACCCTGGGAATCTGCTCTCACAGACAGAATAAAAAAATATGCACCTTCCATACTTGAAAAAATTCTGAGCAGTAAAAACAAAATGAGCCTGAACTAATACGTGTGATCCTCGGCTCTGGATGGTCACCAAAAACAGCTTTACCCATGGGAAGACAAAGTCTCACTCACTTCCCCAAAATATCTCTGGCTCCAAAATATATGCCCAAGTATCAAGCAAAGATTAACTCTTCCCCAGGCACCCAAGTACCGTTCGTAGCTTTCTTAGGAAAACTGAATATGGAAAATCTTCCAGTACAAAAGGCATACGACTCTAGGAATTTAACAGCAGCAGTAAAGCTTAAGATCCAAACTGTGCAGGAGGAAAAGGAAAGTACAGTTGTGTACACATACCATAAATGTAGATGTTCGAGTGCCTTCACTGTTGCAGTCATGACTGTAGGGTTCTCCCCTGCCGGCAGGCAGTCCTCGGTCGGCGAGAATCCCAAAGTCAGGGTCAGGCGTCGGCTGTTCAGCCATGCTCCCTGACGTCAGAGCGCCAGGAGTACAAGGCTGACAGCCAACACCATGTTCTCCAGTTTTTCTTGCCCCAGATGTCAGAAGTTCCAAAATGAGTAAGGTCCCATACCCTTTGCAAATACACCTCAGAAGAAGGGTGAAAAAAGGAACCACACAAAAGAAAAAAATAAGAGGGGACAGGAGGGAAGGAAACCCAGACTGCAGCAGTGAAGACACTCGAACATCTACATTTATGGTAAGTGTACACAACTGTACTATGTTCATCGTGTTTCACTGTTGCAGTCATGACTGTAGGGTAGAATCCCAAAGCAAAAAGAAAGGGAGGTGGTCATAAAGTAGAGGGGGCGGCTATAAGGCCCTGCAAGACTGCAGAAGCAAAGCCTGCCCTAGACTTAGAGTAGAGAAGTAGATTGTAGTGCTTGGAAAAAGTATGCACTGAACTCAAAGTTGCAGCTTCCAAAATGTCTTTGGTAGGAACTTCCCTGAGGAAGGCAGCCGAAGTGGCAGCAGCTCTGGTAGAGTGAGTCCTTATACTCCCTGGGATTTGCTTTCCATGGCGTGAATAGCAAAATCTGATTCCATGAGCAATCCATTTAGAAATGGTCTGTTTTGAAATGGCTTTACCTTGGGAACTTGAAGCATAAGAAACAAACAATTGTTCTGATTTCCTGATGTCCTTGGTTCTGTCCAGGTAAAAACGTAGTTGTCTGTGTACATCCAAGGAATGTAAGATCCTTTCCCCTTTATTTTGAGGAGTGGGGAAAAAAGTTGGCAAGTGAATAGTTTGATTTAAAGCCACTTTGGAAACCACCTTAGGCATGAAAGTAGGATTAGTCCTTAAAGACACCCTGTCTTGATGAAAAACAATATAAGGTTCCTCAGCCATAAGAGCTTGCAACTCTGAAACCCTCCTGGCAGAGGTCAGAGCTAACAGGATGGCTGTCTTCCAAGATAAAAACCTGATGTCAGATGAGGCAGCAGGCTCAAAAGGAGGTAAGGTGAGCTTTTCCAAAACATAGTTGAGATCCCAAGCAGGAATGGGAGGAGATCTAGGGGGCCTTAAGTTCTTAGCTCCTCTGAGAAATTGTCTCATGAGCTGGTGGGAAAAGATAGGAGGGTCTGTATTATAATGAACAGAAATAGCACAGGCGTGTATCTTTATGGAAAAGAAAGAGAGACCCTTATGTAAGAGGTCCGACAGGTAAAGTAAAATCTGAGGAATGTTAGGAATAAGAGGATCAGAATCCTGAGCCTGCATCCAGGAACAAAATCTTTTCCATTTTCCTGCATAAGATTTTCTAGTGCTAGGATCTCTGGCTTCTAAAATGACATCCATAACCTGCTTGGGTAAGAGAGAATGAATCAAAGATCCTGGATTAACCAGGCCGCCAGGCTGAGAGTTTTAACATGGGAGTGTAGAATCTGACCCTGGTGTTGGGACAGAAGGTTCGGAATCTGTAGTAAAACCCAGGGTGGCTCTAGACAAAGGTTTCTCAGTGTTGGGTACCAAAACTGTCAAGGCCAATTTGGGGCCAGCAAGATTATCATCTTGGGCTTGTCCTGCTTGATCTTTAGTAATACCCGTGGAAGAAGAGGAAGAAGAGGAAGAGGCGGAAAGGCATATCCCGAGAGGTTTCTCCAACTGAATGATAGAGCATCCACTTTCCAAGCTTGATCGTGGAAAGTCCTGGTGCAAAAAATTTGTAGTCGATGATTGAGGTGGGATGCAAGGAGGTCTATGTGAGGACATCCCCAGACTGCTGTAATCATCTTGAATATTTCGGAGTCCAACATCCATTCGTGTGGATCCGAATGGTTTCTGCTCAGACTGTCTGCCAGGAAGTTTTGCTTCCATGGTAGAAACTGTGCTTGAAGGTCCAGATTGCAAGCTAGAGCTGTGTTCCAAAGATCCATGGCTAGTCTGCAAAGGGGGTAGGAATGAGATCCCCCTTGCTTGTTTATGTACCACATAACTGTGGTGTTGTCTGTCCGTATCAGTAGTTGTCCTGGTTGTAGAAGATTCCTGAAGGCCAATACAGCTTTCTGAACGGCTAACATTTCCTTTAAATTGATATGCAGGTGCTTCTGATCCTTTGTCCAAAGGCCCTGCAGACAGTTGCCCCGAAAATGGGCTCCCCATGCATAATCTGAACGTCCGTGGTTAGAATCTGAGTGGCAGGAGGCAGACAGAAGGGTTTTCCTTTGTTTAGAGTACATGCCTTGGACCACCAAAGGAATTCCTTTTGAAGACAAGGCAAGACGGAGATCAGTATGTCTAGACTGTGACAATGCTGAGACCATACACTTTTTAGGTACCACTGTATTTTCCTCATATGTAGTCTTGCATATGGTACGAGAAGGATGCAGGAGGCCATGTAACCCAGAGCCTGCAGGAATCTCCTTGCAGATAGCCGAGTTGTAGTTGCCATGGTTTTGAAAGTTGAAGCCAGCTGTAACTGTTTTTCATATGTCAGAAATGCCATCTGGGTTGTTGTGTTTAGAGAGGTGCCCAGAAAAAATATCTGTTGTGAGGGTGTCAAATTTAACTTTTTTATGTTTACAGTGAATCCCAGGAACTTGAGAAGATTCTGAACAAACTGTAGATGCTGGAGTAAGACATCCTTGCTGTCTGCCTGAATAAGACAGTCGTCCAGATAAGAGTAAATTTGAATTCCCTTGAGTCTGCAATAAGCTACTACTGGAGCCAGGCACTTGGTAAAGACCCTGGGCGCAGTAGACAATCCAAAGGGCAGCGCCGAGAATTGGTAGTGCCCTCGATCCTGCCTTGAACCTGAGGTATTTTCTGCGTTCCTGTCTGATGGGAATGTGTAAATATGCTTCTTTTAGATCCAAAGTTACCATCCATGCATTTTTGGTCAGCACTGGCAGTAGCTGCTGTAGAGTAAGCATCTTGAATTTTGGTATCTCTAGAAAAGTGTTCAAGACTGACAGATCCAGAATGGGTCTCCATGAATTTTGCTTCCTGGGGACTAGAAAGAGCCTTGAGTAAAAACCTTGTCCCATCTCTGAAAGTGGAACTAGTTCTATGGCTTTCATAGCCAAGAGAGCTTCCACCTGGTTTAATGCCTCTGACCATTGATGTTTTGGAAGATCTGGCCATCCACTTGGCCTTGGTGGGGTATGAAAATGGAATTTGTAACCTCTTGAAACCACATCCAGAACCCACTTGTCTTGGGTTATATGAGTCCAATTTAGATGAAAAAGAGAAAGTTCTCCTCCGAGAGGGGCTTCCAGGCAAGAAGTTCCTGCAGCCCAACAGAGGGAGTCATTGAGTCTGTTTTCTATGAGCTTGCGACCTGTCTTCTCCTCCCCTAGGGGTGGAAGCAGTCCACTGTCTTGGTCTATAAGAGGCTTGTGTTTGAGGCCTACCTCGGGGGCGTCTATATCTACCCCTCTGAGGCCTGTCTGAATTGGGAAAGGACCAATTTTTTGTAGGCCAATTCCTGCTAAATCTGGGTGGCTGTACTTGTAACAAATCTTTAACTGTTTGCATGGACTTTGTCGTGTCCTCCATCTTTTTAATCACGTCTTCAGCTTTAGATCCAAATAAAACATTATGCTGAACAGGAGCATCCAATAATTTAGCCTTTACCTGATCTGGCAAATTTTGTTCCTTTAACCATGCATGCCTTCTAATTACTGTGCCAGAGGCAGCAGCCCTACAAGAAGCATTCAAGGCATCAAATCCACAGTGTAAACCATGCTTCCCAACTTGTTCAGTGGCATGCAATAAGTCATGTAGTTCCTTATCATCTGCACAGGCGGAAATGGAAGTTAGCTTTTGCTTTAAAACAGACAGGAGAAATTGCTGGTATTTCAGCATATGAAACTGACAGTTTAAAGCCCTAATAGATAAAGTAGCAGAAGTGTACACTTTTTTGCCCCATCTTTCAAAAGATCTGGAATCCTTCTCAGTGGGAATGGGGTTTTTAGCAGAAGCGGCCTTAACGCCCATGGGACCCTGAGAAATGGTTTCAGGGTCAGCAGTAGGGTTCTTGAATAAAAACTGGTGGGAATCAGGAACCCTATAGTATCTGTCTGGCTTAACAGGAGCAGGAGGAAAAGAGTCAGGAGTTAAGTTAGCCTCCAAAAAAGCATCATCCACAATATCCAAAATAGGAAGAATAGCCAGGGGCCTATGTTGGGGAAGAAGAAGAAAATCCCTTAGTCTTTTCTTAGATTCCGAGTACTCCTGTCCTTCCCAGTGGAAATGTTCCCTCATTTCATGCAAAGTTTCCCCAAAAGAGAAATCCTCAGGGGGAGAAGCTGAAGGAATGGATTCCTCAGCATCAGAATCAGAATCCTCATATGGAGGGAAAGAATATTCCTGGTCAGAAGAAACAGAAGCCTGATCAGAGGAGTCATAATAAACTTCCTGCCTTGGCCTTTTATCTGGAGGGGGATGTGAACCCCTAATCATAGTAAGTAAGTCCTCCGCTATTTTAAGTAACTGTTTCTGAGACTTAGGAGCCGGATCAGAAGAGGCCTGAGTTGCAGTCTTTGATTTGGAAGGAGTCTTTGCCTTTGTCTTTGGCTTTGCCTTTATAAGAAGCTGAGTAGGCCTGAAAACTCCTTCGGAAGCCGGTACCTGCACAGCGGCTCCGGACCCATCCGAAGGAGCATTGTCCGAAGGTCCAACTGAAATATTCAAGGCCTAGTTGTCTCCTCGTGGGAGTCCATTTCAGCTATCAGTTCCGAAATGGCCAACGACAGGGGCTGCAAAAGTGCCCCACTGACGACGGTCGAACCTGAAGCTGGCTCCGCTTGTGTGATATCGTCTGATTTGGACCTCGGAGGCCTTTGTCCTTGCGTCGTTTGTGAACTCCGGTAGCCGGAACCGTATCCGACGACATTTTGTAATTAAAACGCCTACCGAAGTAATGAAAAGCAAAATCGTACCTTTGTTTAACAGTACATTGATTGAATCTAGCACAAAACTGACAACTAGCTACGTCGTGGTAAGGGCCTAAGCAAGGAATACAGTAAGAATGAAAATCCTTATGAGGTATTTGCTTCCCACATGAAATACAATTGTTAACTTTTTCTGACATCGGACTGGAGCAAGAAAAAAGTTTCCCCAACGGGGTACTTCCTTTGAGTAGGAGAAGAAAATCTTCGGACTGAAGTTTGATAAGAAAAAATTGTCAGGAGTCAGCCGACCGGCACTTGCGAACTGCTATCACTGCACGGCAAGAAAGACTGGAGAACATGGCGTCGGCTGTCAGCTTTGTACTCCTGGCGCTCTGACATCAGGAAGCATGGCTGAACAGCCGATGCCGGACCCAGACTTTGGGATTCTGGCCAACCGAGGACTGCCTGCCGGCAGGGGAGAACCCTACAGTCATGACTGCAACTATGAAACACGATGAACATCTGGTGGGGCTCAGATGATGTGTGTGCTTATGAAAGCAAGTTAACATCCTGATGTGATTGTGAGAGAACATTTGTCTCTGTGGGGGAACTTCTGCGGGAGGGGTGAGGGGGACACCGAAAGTTGGACAGGATAAACCAAACCATAGAAAGTCTTTACTACTGTACACATGTGTTACTATGACGTGGGACTTGTAAGCTTCCTTTCTACCCTTACTTCAGCAGTTACATGCTAGAACACTGGAAGTGCAGAGATTCCAGTAGCAAAGACGTAGCACAACAGAAAAGCTGTAAACTGAACATGCATTACTAAAGTTAAAAGAAAACAGAGCATAGCTGTATACAATGTTATCACAACAGAAGCTCAGAAACATCTCCTATAACCAATATGCAAGACTTAAAATTCCATCACAGAGAGAATCCAATCAGGCAGCCAAAGAAGGGCCCAAAGGCTTCTAACAGAGGAGCTGCCATAACTGTACATCTTTCTTTAAGGAGTTCACCATTCTGATGTCACATATCACCATCAAGCTGAATCATACTGTGCAATGTGAGAGAGCAGCAGCAAAGGCAAAAGAGTACTTGGAAGCATTACAAAGTACTAAAAATATGGAAATGCAAACAAACAATCCTTGTTCACTGTATCATCTCTTTTACATAAGCAGTAATGACTGGCGTGGTGGGATTAAGGGGAAATAACGGATCACCAATGGATGAAGTCAAGAGAAATGCTGCAGATGGGGGGGGGGTCTCCACTTCTAGTAGGTCCTGTTATTTATTTTAAATGATGCCTACCTTGAAGGCATAAATGCACTTGGGAAACAAACTGTGTTTGCTTTTTGGTTGATTTCATTTTTAAAAAATGTTTTTTATTCCTTGGCATTTTTTTAAACATTTTCTTGTTTGTTAACATTAGACTGTTTTCATGTGTTATATTTTCATAAGCTGTAGATAACAGGCAGAGAGTATGTATATCTGATTGCAGCTCTGGATATGCGCGTGTGTGTCTTGATTTAAACTTTATTCAGATAGCAGTATTTAACATTACACTAACGCAGCTTTCATACTTTGTTTTGCATTTTATCAATAGGAGCACATATTTTAACCATCCGGTACTAAATTACATCTTTATATACCTAAACTGCATTCTTGTGGGGGGGGGGGGGTGCAAGTGGAGCTTAACGTTTTTACTGCAGTTTCTAGGACAAACATTAAGTATTTTAAAATAATTATGAAAAGGCAGTATTTGGTACTTAAGTACCTTAACTGTTTCTTCCAGAGCTGAGAGACTGCGCTTCCCATGAACAAATTTGTGAATCTAGCACTATATTAAGTGCTATATTCAAACACCAATTTGACTTGAGCCTATGGTGGGGGGGGGGGTGGGCTGTAGTGGCATTACTACAGGTTGTATTTCCAGTTTAAGAAAAGGTAACAAAAGTGAAGAGGTACACGAGATTCTTTGTAGTTTTTAAATACTGAAAAAGATATTTTGGAAACAGCAGGTATCATGGACCTATACACAGTAATACATCAACATTTAGGTTTGGAGTGGTTTAGGGATATTTTAATTGAGTTAAATTTCCATATAGCTACAGACATTGATTTAATATGTGAAATCATGGAAATTGTGTTGCATGACACTTGGTTCATTTCCCCAAAGCATCACAAAGTATGACAACCATGACACTGAAATAATGCTTTGGTTCATCTCCAGCTTCATTACAAGTCTGATAAGTATTCTTTTTTTTTTTTTTTTTGCTTTTTGCTGTTTTGCACTTGATTTTCTGCATTAAGTATTTATCTGCTAGTTCTGCTCAGTTTCTGCATAACAAAGTGTTTATTTTGCCTTATATTTACAGTTTATTTGGCTGTTTTTGTAATCTAGTTTAGACTACTCTGGTTTGCACTTTAGTGGTTTTAGAAGGGCACTTGAGATTGCTTAAATAATCCAAGAGAGTGCTGTTTTGTGATTGGCCATAGGGCCATTTGAATTTTTTTTTAATTTCCTTGCTTGTTTAAAGTCTCGATCAGTGGCAGCTTGTTGTGCCCTGTACAGAAGCAGATACTTTGAACTACAATTTTAACTCTAAAAATATCATCTGAAATTTCTTCAGTATTTAGTTGTGTGAAGACCCCCTGGTTTGATCACAGAGTTAAGACTTAAACTGTAGTTTTTATCCATATAGTACCTAAGCAAATCAGTCATAAACCCCTCTAGTAGCACTCCCATTAATGATTTTAACCTTATAGCACCTAACCAAATTAGTTGTAAACTCCTCAAGTACCACTGCCAGTCCAGCCCATTCAATTAACATCTGATACCATGGATTTGTATTTTCCTACTATCTCTGCAGCCAGCTTGGTGGAAATGGTTTACCTGAGACTATGCAATAATTGTCTCAGGTTTATTGACAACCACCTAATCCTTAAGTAATTTAATTACAGTATGTACGAGATTTAGTTATACAATGTCACTGAAAGCAAGGCTCCCACATAGACACTACACATACCAAACAGAATGTCAGCAGCAAACAACCACACTTTACCTACCACATACATTACAGACCAAACACACAGACCCACATATGCTAAGACTCTAAGCTACCTAAATGTCAAAGGCCTCCCACACTCCTTTTGTAAACAAATACCCTCAGCAACCTCAACAAAGCCTCAAACAAAGCAGCACCTACCAAGAAACATGTGCCTATAACTCAGTGTCTCAACTCGAAAGCTCATAAGGCAAACCTCCACGCAGCCCACCATTGAAATAATAGGCATACAGATGCACCATTCACCAGGCTGAAAAAGGAGAAGGTCACCGACAGTTGCCTGTCAGAGGCCAGAATTTGTCACATAACACACACATTCAAGTCCTTATACCATAAGTACACATATGACACAGTCATAAGGATACTTGGAAGTAAATTACCTGAGACATACCTCCCCTGGACTAAATGGAGAGGCACGATAGAACTCTTAAAATATCTGAAGCAGATATGAACCTAGTCCAGGGCAGCATTTACGTTCCCTAGAATGATCCCACAATATGACCAAAAGATGATCAGCTACAACTGACTGAGATTCGTGTGTCATTCAAAGGGGTACAATATACATCTGCCTGGAACGACATAGTGGACAGTCCAAACTGCTTTGCCAGGGATGACCTGTAACTGCCCCTCCCAAGGCTTTTATATACTGGCAAAAAACTTATCAGACCCCATAATGCATTTTTTTAGGCAAAGTCAATCATCAAAAGCTTTCAGCATAACAAAATATTATTCAGAGGATGCTAAGATTCTTAAAAAACCTACTCTCCCTTCAGGCAAGCCTGATCCTAGAATGCACTGATATTTGCATCATCACGGAAACCCATTTAAAGACTACTGAAATCATCCTCACTAGTGCAAGGCTGCAGTGCCTACTATGCATTTGGACTCACTGCACTAGATGAAGTAAAAGGCAGTAGGTTCTCTTTCACCTCCACACTCATATAACAGGATAAAGAGCCAGAACTCCTCCATATGTAACTTACCATTAACTCTACATCAAATCATACCAAATGTATAGTTGTGTAAAATCTTACTATAACAGTGGATGTCCTTCTCTTCACTGCTGAAGCATTCTTCACAAAAGAGATTCCTTTCCTAGGGTAACCCAATGTCTGGCCAGTATACCAAAGCCTCAGGATTTTAAAGTTGTTGTATGTATGCTCCCTGCTCATGGCATAGGGCATAAAGGTAACATACGGACATATATATACTCCAGAACTGAATAGACCAGGAGGAGCAACAGTACAAGGAAAGGAGGAGGAAATCTGCATCAAGAAGGGAAAAAAGAAGGAGAAGAGAAAAAGTAGGAGGAGGGAAAGAGAAAATACTGAACAGAAGGATTGCTACTGTTATGGTAAGATTTTTACATAATTGTACTATGTCCTTCCATATCACTGTTGCAGTATTCTTTACTAAAGGGAGAGTACAAAAGCTCAAGAGGAAACTTGGGAGGAGGAACGCCCAGTGGACCCCTCAAGCAACACATGCATGATAGCTCTGGCAAAGCCAGCTCTTGCTCTGGAAACAATATCCAATTTGTAATGCTTAGCAAAGGTATGGACAGAAGTCCATGTAGCAGCTTCAAATATGGAATTGGTATCCAATCCTTTGAAAAAACACCAGAGGAAACCACAGCCTTGGTAGAATTTCCTGCTTTACTAGTTTAGTCCAGTTTCAGAGTTGCTGATTCCTGGGCTTTGGTTGTAAGTTCCTGTGTACTGTTTCCTTGCCTTATTTGGGGGAGAGGAAGTTACCTTGCTTACCAGTGGGAGTGGGAAGCATTGAGCTGCCTTTTGTCCAGTTTTATGAGGTTTCAGCCAGTAACTAGTAGTTTATTGGTCGTTTTGGGCCAGTTTCTAGCTTTTTCCAGCCCCCTGGTATAAAACGCGGTAAACGCAAGTTTTTCAGCTTGTACCTACTCAGCACAGACTCCACGTGGGCCAGCAGAGTAATCCAGGCTGCAGAGAGCTGAATAAGCGACTTTTCTTGATACTAAGTATATTTTTGTTGCTTTCCACATCTGAATACCTAGCGACTGTATTTCGCCTGCCTTTCTGTTACACTGAAGCTGTTTTTACTGCATTTAACTTAATATTGCACTTGGAATCCTTGTTTGTTACTATTTGACTGTATTTGTAGCAAATTCTTCTGTGTAAGCTGTAGTAGCTGATTCATAGCATTTATAAGTGTTTGCTGTACCTGTTTCTGCCTGTTTTGTGAAAAAAAGAAAAAAAGAAAAAAATATCTCTTGTTTTTCCTGCTTTACTAGTTTAGTCCAGTTTCAGAGTTGCTGATTTCTGGGTTTGGTTGTAAGTTCCTGTGTACTGTTTCCTTGCCTTATTTGGGGGAGAGGAAGTTACCTTGCTTACCAGTGGGAGTGGGAAGCATTGAGCTGCCTTTTGTCCAGTTTTGTGAGGTTTCAGCCAGTAACTAGTAGTTTATTGGTCGTTTTGGGCCAGTTTCTAGCTTTTTCCAGCCCCCTGGTATAAAACGCGGTAAACGCACGTTAGCGCGATTTAGCGCGGAGCTGCCACTGTTGCACACTAGGGCAGCGCCGGTTAAGCAGGTTTAAACTATTCGGGCTACCTAAAGTCCACTCCTCAAATTTTCCCTTAAAACTACCTTCCTCGAACTATACTACTGATCAAATTAGCGTATCCTATAACTAAAAAGATCATCTCTACTTGACTCCAAGTAGACTATTCTCTATCTGTTAAACCTAGCACTTGCTCCTACAGTACTCATTACCTTGATATGGCACTCTTGTCATAGATAGTACACCAAAAAGGCAACCCCCCCATTTCTCGGTCACCCACGTCCCCCGGAATCTTTTTTAAAGTTTTTTGTCTATCCTTCTAGCATGTCGAGGGATCAGTTGCTAGTGTCCTCTCCTGCTCAGCTGGTGAACCTGGGAATATTGAGGCAATGTTACAATTGCCTCATGTACACAGACAACCCTCTCCTCCTCCCACAAAACACAAATACATGCAAGAGATGCAACTATACGGCCAAACTGGAGGCTGAGCTCTCTCAACATAGGACTGGCAAGACCAGTCAGGAGGAGAAGGTTACCACACACACTATAGACCCAGTCTCACATACTACCATTACAACCTCAAATCATACACATAAACACACAAAGACATACTCGGAGGCTCTGATCAAAAATCTACCAAAACAGCAGAGGCCACAAAAGCAGACACCCAAACAACCACCACCTCAGAACACAACACCTGCAACACATAGACCTCACAGTCAGAGTGTCAAACAGTCACAGCCCTTAAGGCCAAACACAATGCCAGACACACTAGTCATTGGTGACACCATAGTCAGACACACTGACGTCCCGCTCACCAGACTGAGTAAGGAGAAGGTCACAGTAAGCTGCCTGTCGGGCGCTAGAATCCGCCACATAACGCAAGCACTCAGGTCTCTCAACAGCAGGTACAAATATGACTCAGTCATTGTCCACGCTGGTGTAAACGACCTGAGACGTGCCTCCTTGGACTACATGAAAAGAGACATTGAGGAGCTCTCTGATTATGTAGCCCAGGCAGGTATGACCCTGACCTTGAGCAGTATCCTACCTTCACCAAGAATGATGCCACAATACAGAGATAAGATGATCAGCTTTAACAATTGGCTTAAACACTGGTGTCATTCAAAGGGGATCCAGTATCTGTCTGCCTGGGATGACATGCTGGACAAGCCACGCTGCTTCGCAAGGGACGGCTTGCACCTGTCACCCCTGGGATTCCGGATATTGGCAAAGGCTCTTGCCACCCCATAGTGCCTTTTTAGGCAAGGCTCAAATTCTAAACCTACCACCCTAGAACACAAAAAAGGAAAAAAACTAAGGGTAATGCTGCTCAATGCCAGAAAACTAAATCTCAAAATGCACGCACTCGAGGCCCTTCTCAGTATGGAGAACATCAATGTCTGTGCTGTGACAGAAACCTGGTTCAAGGCTCCTGAGAGCACCCCAGCGCTATCAGGTTTTACCTCATATCATGCGTTCCGGCCCCAAAATCCGGACAATACCAAGAAAGGAGGGGGGTATCCATATTCATCAAGGACACCCACACCTCAAGACTGGTGGCAACGCACGATGCATCGGAGACCATCCAGGTGCAATTAACCATAGGCAAGACTGCTCTGCAAATTGTAGCATGTTACAGGCCACCCTCACAAACTCAGGAACCTCACATGGCCTTCCTGAAAACACTAGAGGGATAAATGTATCACCAAACACCATCATACTAGGTGACTTCAATTACCCTAATATAGACTGGGAACACTACTCAAGCCCAAACACCCTAGCCCAAAAGTTCCTGGAATTCATAAACTCAAATGCCATGGAACAACTAGTCACCATCCCCACAAGAGGAGATAACATACTTGATCTCATCATCACGAACATGGGAGCACAATGTTCAACACCGAAGTATACCCCTCACTGGTGAGATCAGATCACAAACTAATCTCGCTGGAGGTCCTCATCCCACCCCACCTGAAATAAAAAGACCACAGTAAAGAACTTCTCAAAAGCCGACTTCACACTTCTAAAGACTAGTGTGGTCTCCTTTAAGGCCCCGAGCCATGGAAAACAGTACTCAAGCCGCTGAATCACTTACAAATGCCTTCTACCAGCACCTGCAGGACTGCATGGATAAGGCAATCCCAAGCAAAACAAAGACTCTTTGTACCAAAGGCAAGCGTCCAGTCTGGTGGACCCCAGCCATAAACAAACTCTACAACAAAAGGAGGAAGCTACTACAAGATAGAGCAAAATCCTTAAAAGGTAAGACACCCTTGATCACTATAAGTAAAAAATAAGAGCTCTCATAAAATCATCCAAAGCAAATTTCGAGAGAAAAATTGCTAAAGACTCAAAAGACAATCATAAGGCCTTCTTTAGCTATGTTAGAAACCTAGGAGGAAACTCCCAGATATGCTCAAAACTAGTTCAAAATGATGTGAAGATTACTGATCCTACAGACATTGCCAACATACTGGCTGACAGGTTCAGTGCAAACTTCTCCCAAAAGGTGAGATATCTATACCAAACGATTGCAGCCCCCAAACATCTCCAGCGCCCAAGTGAGAACTGCTCTCTCCAAAGCAAAAACACAGCATCCATGGGACCTGATGGTGTCCCCGGCTGTGTGCTCCACGAACTCAATGAGGAATTAAACCCACAGCTAGGACAGCTGTTTAATCAAAGTCTTACCTCTGGATATGTACCCAGGAGTGGCGCACTGCAACTGTGGTCCCACTTCACAAAGGCGGTGCCTCCACCGACCCTGAAATTACCGCCCATTAGCTTGACAAGCCTTATCTGCAAAGCCATGGAGAGGATCATAATGGACCTCATAAATAAAGACATAGGGAATTTGCAGACTTTGGATCCAACCCAGTTTGGCTTTGTCAAAGGCAGATCATGCCTTTTAAACTTGGTTGACTTTTTGAAACAGTCACCAAAGCCATTGATGAGGGAAAGGCAGTCCATACAGCCTACCTCGATCTGGCTAAGGCCTTCGATACAATACCCCACTCGGGTATCATTGAAAAACTCATCAGCTTAAATGTTAACCCATACATCACAAGATGGGTTGCAAACTGGCTGAGTGACAGAACCCACAGGGTCAGAGTTGCTGGCGCCATGTCAGACTCAAAGCCGGTCACAAGTGGTGTCCCACAGGGCTCAGTCCTGGGCCCACTCTTGTTTGGCATCTACTTTTCCATAGTACAAGCAAACACAGGAGGGTTATGGCTGACAAAGTTTGCAGATGACTGCAAACTGGGCGCCATAGTAGAAAACACATCTGACACAGATATCCTTCAGAAGGGTCTCACAGAAACGGATAACTGGTGCCAGAGCCACGGCCTAAAGTTAAATGCCAAAAATGCATAGTCATACCCTTCGGGAAAAACAAGGTTACCCCTAGCTACCAAATAGGTGGCAATCCACTGAGCACAGAAGAAGTTATCAGGGACCTGGGGACCCAGGTTGATAGTAGTCTGTCATTCGACACCCATGTAGCTAAAGTAGTTAGGAAGACCTTCTACATTGCCCACCTTATCATGAAGGGATTCTCATCTAGATCAAGGGAGGTCATAGTCTCCCTTTACTCATCACTCATCAGACCAATGATTGAGTACAATGCCCCATTCGGAATGTATCTGACCCGACACTTGCAGCAGCTGGAGAGGCCACAAAAGTTCCTCACCAAAAGGATAAAGGGTCTCAAAATCTGTCCTATGCTGCCCGACTGAAAGAACTCCAGCTCTATTCAGTCGCCACACGCTTGCTCAGAGGTGACCTTTGCCTAACATACAAGGCCATGTCAAACCCAGATTTGATGAATATGCTTCACCTCAAAAAATCTAGATCCATCAGAGCCACAAGGGCGGGAGACTTAAACCTCGACACAGCTATCAATAGGACATGCTGGAGGGATAGATTCATCACCCAAAGACTCCCTATGCTGTGGAACAAAATCCCGGTACATGTGAGGCAGAGCACCTCGCTGGCCTTGTTCAAGAGAAATCTTGACCAATGGATGGGAGATCGCAGATATACCCCAGGGATTACCTCAGTGTCACTGCTCGACAGAGGCACAGCAAAATAATGGGTATAGTTCCCCATACTAAAGGGGTGGCGTAAGCCACAAAACGATGGGCTAGGCTTGTAAATGCCCTCGGGCAGATAGCCTAGTATGAACCTATGAACCTATGAGAGGGCAAAGGCAGACAAGCAAAAATAGCTGAAAGTTTAGCTTCAACTGAAGAATATGCCAACTCAGCATGAAGCAATTCACACAAATAAGAGACAACCAGAGGAATCTCCACAGAAAGTGGATCCTGGTTATGAGCAAGGCACCAGATTGAAAATCTCTTTCATCTGGATACACAGGATTTCCTGGTAGTGGGTTTCCTGGCCTCCAGTAGAGCCCGAGGCACATCCTCAGAAAATAAAAGAGTGCCTAAAAGGAATCAAAACCAATCAATCCCAGTGTCAGCTGAAGAGTGGACAAGTGAGGACGGATGAGAGACCCCTTGTTTTGTATGAGTAGGTCCATCCTGTGATGCACCTTATGGTGATTGCCCTTGGTGGGTACAGAAAAGGAGGACAAGAATCAATGTTGTCTGGCTCAAAAGGGAGTCACAAGCAAGATTTTGGGGGAGCCCTGCTTTATCTTAAGCAGGACCCTTAGAATGAGAGAAAGAGGTGGCAAGGCATAGAGAAACATCCCCTTCCAAGAAAAAAGATAGGGCATCACCCTCCATGCCAGTGGATTTGGGACTCTTGTACAAAAGACATGAAGTTGTCTGTTCAGAGGCGAAGTAAAAAGATCTACCTCAGGAGAACCCCACTGGTGGCCAATGTCCAGAAACCTCTTTGTGAAGCATCCATTCGTGATCCTGTGTTACGAACCTGCTCAGAGTGTCTGCCACAATGTTTTGTTCTGAAGGAATATAAACAGCCTGAACAGTCATCTGATATTGTACAGCCAAATCCCAAACTTGAAGAACTAGTCTGCATAGAAGGTAGGACCGTGTCCCTCCATGTTTGCTGATGTACCACATCACTGTGGTACTGCCTGTAAATATTTTGAGAGGCCCAGGAAGGAGGAGAGTATGAAAGGCCTGAAGGGCAAGGAGAAAAGCTCTCATCTCCTTGATGTTGATATGGTCCTGCCCTCTAATGAATGGGCTAAAAGAAGCAACCCCAAACCACATCTGAGGCATCCAAAAAGAAAACCTGAGACAGGACTTGGGGCAGAAATGGAAGCCTTGGCTTGAGAGACGGCTGATGAATCCACCACTGAAGCTCAAGTTTGAGGCACAGAAGTAGAGGGACTAGAAAGTCTGAAGGATGACAGTGTTGGGAGCCACAATGACTTTAGGAACCACCGTAGTTTCCTCATTTGGAACCTGGCTAGAGGTAGCATAGGAATGGTGGAAGCCAAGAATCCCAAAACCCTTAGAACTTCTCTGGCTGTAATTAAAACCTGAGGAAGAAAGGACTGAAAAAGGCAATAAGAGTAAAAGCCTTGGGTGGTGGAGGGGAAGCCAGCATAGGAATGGTCTGGAGCCTGCAACCAAGAAAAACATTATCCTGAGAAGGAGTCAGAAAGGATTTCTGGAAGTTTATTGTAAACCCTAGGCTTTTGCAAGAGGTAAATAGCATAGTGAAGATGCTGAAGTGAGGTTTCTGGGCAGGAAGCCTGAATGAGTAGGTCGTCCACGTAAGGATAGATCTGTATCCCCTTCAATGTGCAAAAGGCAAACAGGAGTGAGACATTTGGTGAAAACCCTTGGAACAGTAGAGAGGCCAAAGGACAAGGCAGAGAAATGCAAATATTTCCTGAAATGGGAATGAAGAGTGATGTGAAGATAGGCATTCTTGAGATTCAGAGAGACCAGGAAAGCCTGGGGCAGAGGATGAAGAAAAACAGTCTGAAAGGACAGCATTCAAAAGGAAGGGATCTTAAGAAAGGTGTTGAGCTGAGAAAGGTCCAGAATGGGCCTCATCTGGAATAAAACGTATTCCTCCATTAAGGAGCAGAAACTGTTTGGATGGTGCCTTGAAACAAAAGGCCCTGAAGTAAACACGGAAAAAAAAGCAGCTGTTCCTGAGAAGATTGAAGAAAGCCCAGAAAAGGAGAAAGGGATTTCCACACCATAAAATATCCTTGACGAATGATGGAAAGAACCCAGGAATCCTGACTGATCCTTAGAGAGTTGGGAAGAGACCAAGAAAGACGAAGAGACAAAGGAATCTGACTAAGGATGGAGGGAAGAAGATAGTCAGACAGAACCTGGCTTGTCTGGAAAAGGAGGCTTCTGAGCAGACTAGACTAAGCAAGATGAGCCTTCTAGAGCTCTTTTGACCTTTGGGAGGAGGGTGAGACTGTTTACACATAAAGGCAGGCTTAGTGGGATAATTCCTCCAAAATCTAGGAATAGGGGAAACAAAAATATGCTTCAGTTTCTGTAAGGCCTTGCCCTTTTCCTGCAGGTACTTAAAAAGCTCAGGTGCTGCAGAACCAAAGAGATTTTTTATTACCAATGGTAGCATACATCAATTTAGCCTTAATATCATTAGGCAAAGCCAAAATTAATGCCTCAACACAAAACCAAAGGCAGCAGCTCTAGAAGAAGCATCAGCTGCATCATAAGTAAAAGTTATGGACTCACTACAACTATGCATCTTTGCTGTCCATTTTCATTCTTTCTCAACGAATGGGTATAGGATCTGACCTCGGATCTAACTCTGTCACTTTTCTTCAAGACTCTGGATCAGACTTTCAAGCTCCTCCCTTACCCATAATGCTCCTTACTATAATTTTACCACAGATTGAGTCTGCTGTTAATATGAACTATTCAAGCAAAAAGGATATAACAAGAAAAAGAACAAAGGGGCTCAAACTGCAACAGTGGATCCAAAACACAAATTTTGTCAGGTCAATCCCAAAGGAAAGGTGAGGGGGTTTGAGAGTGTGGAGTTCAGGAAGAATAAAATGGGCAAAAAAAGACATATAGTTATGGTGAGTACATAACTTTTATATCTGATTTTGTCATTTCCATTAATTCCTCAACAAATGGGTCAGAGTCCCCAGGCATGAAAACCCTGTGTGACCCTCACAGAAGGATATTCCAGAGTACCGCAGAACCAAAAGCAACTCTGTTTCTGGAGATGATATCCAACTTGTAATGAGTGATAAAAGTATAAGCAGTGGACTAATTGACTGCAGCACAAATATTAGTGTAGCTCTGGCCCAGAAAGTGGTAGGTATGGCCATACATCTAGCATAGTGAGGTTTTGGGCATCTTGTCAAAGGTAAACCTTTCAAGGAGTAAACATAAGAAATACAATCTAAAATCCATTTAGCTAGGATGAATTTAGAAACAGACTCTCCCAATTTGTGATGGGCAAAAGAAACAAAAAGTTGGTCGGTTTCCTGGAAATCCTTTGTTCTATGGAGATAAAAACAAAGCTGTCTATGTACATCCAACAGATGAAGCATGTATTCCCCTTTACTGGAAATTTTTGGAAAGGAGACTGACAAATTTACGACCTGATTGATGTTAGTTTCAGAAGCAATATTTGGTAGAAAAGATGGAATAGTATGTAAAGTGACCATCTTTATGGAAAATCAAATAAAGAGGTTTAAAGAGTACTTGGAGTTCAGTAACTCACCTTGCAGAAGCAATAGCCATGAGGAGGATTGTTTTCCAAGGAAGAAATCTGAGGTCAGACTTAGCTGAAGGCTCAAAGAAGGGGCTGAAAGTACAGTTGTGTACACTTACCATAAATGTAAATGTTCGAGTGTATGGTAAGTGTACACAACTGTACTATGTTCTTCATGTTTCACTGTTGAGGTCATCACATTTGGGTAGATTCCCAAAGCTAAGGTTGGGAGGAGGAATTTAGATAGCATTAGGACCAGCTATAAGGCCCCGCAAGACTGCAGTGGCAAAGCCAGCTCTGGATTTAGAGAAAATTGCCAGATGGTAATGCTTGGTGAAAGTATGTACAGAAGTCCAGGTAGCAGCTTCTAGGACGTCCCTGGTAGGGACGCCTCTGAGAAAGGCTGTAGAGGTAGATGCAGCCCTGGTTGAGTGGGGTCTGATCCCCTGTGGGATAGGTTTTCCATGGTGCTTGTAGCAGAAATGAATGCAATGGCCTATCCATTTGGAAATGGTTTGCTTTGAAACAGCATTCCCCTCTGCCCCTGCAGCAAATGCCACCAGCAGTTGTTGAGATTTCCTTTGAAGTTTAGTCCTGTCCAAGTAGAATCTAAGTTGTCTGTGCAGATCTAAGGAGTGCAGTAACCGTTCCCCTTTATTCTGTTGATTAGGAAAGAAGGTTTGCAAATGAATGGACTTATTAAGAGCAACACTGGATACCCCCTTGGGCATGAAGGAGGGATTAGTCCTGAGGGGACACCCTGTCCGTGTGAAAGATGACAAAAGGCTCCACTGTCATAAGGGCCTGTAATAAAGATACCCTTCTTGCTGAAGTGATAGCTAAAAGGAAAGCTGTTTTCCAAGAAAGGAATTTTAAGACTGCAGTAGCAGCTGGCTCGAAAGGAGGAAGAGTGAGTTTCTCCAATACAAAGTTAAGGTCCCAGGCTGGCATTGGAGCTTTCCTGGATGGTCGTAAATTTTTGCCCCCCCTGAGGAACTGCTTGAGCAGTGGATGAGAAGAGGGGAGGTTCTGTTAAAATGAGCTGAAATGGCTGAGGAGTGAATTTTAATGGAGGAGAAAGACAGGCCCTTGTGAAGCATCTCAGTTAAGTATTGTAAAATCTGAGGCAAATAGGGCACTGTTGTGCTCATCCCTTGAGATTGGTTCCAGGCACAAAATCTTTTCCATTTTTCAGCATAAGATTTTCTAGTACTAGGCCTCCTTGCCTCTAAAATGATATCCATCGTTGGTTTACTGAGAGATGGTAAAGGAGAGATTAGGCAATTAGCCAGGCTGCTAGGTTCAGTGTTTGAAGCTGGGGGTGCAGAATCTGGTTCTCTTGCTGAGACAACAGGGTAGGAGTCTGAGGCAGGTGCCATGGGGCCAACAGTGACACGCTGTGCAAGAGGGGGTACCAGTGTTGGCGTGGCCAGTCTGGTGCAATCAAAATCATCCTTGGTTTTTCCTTGTTTGATCTTTAGTAGTACTTTGGAGAGCAGAGGCAGAGGAGGAAAGCCATAAACTGATAGTTTTTTCCAGCTGAAGAACAGAGCATCCACTTTCCACGCTTGTTTGTGGGGAGTCCTTGTTCAAAATTTGTCCAATTGATAGTTCTGGGGGGAAGCAAACCGGTCTATATCTGGGCTCCCCCATTTGCTTGTCAACATGTTGAAAATCCGCGGTTCCAGTTTCCACTTGTGTGGGTCCAGGAGGTTTCTGCTTAGTTTGTCTGCCAGTGTATTTCATTTTCTTGGCAGGAATCGAGCTTGTAGATGTACTTGGTAGCTAAGGGCTGTGTTCCACAATGCCATGGCTAGTCTGCAGAGGGGGTAAGAATGTGTACCCCCCTGCTTGTTTATGTACCACATTACAGTGGTGCTGTCCGTCTTTACCATTAACTACCCTGGAAGAATGTGGTCCTTGAAGGCTGTCAGAGCATTCTGTACAGCTAACATTTCTTTTTGATTGATATGCAGGTGCATTTGTCCTGGGTTCCATTTGCCCTGAATGCAATTCCCTGCCAGGTGAGCCCCCCATGCATAGTCTGATGCGTATGTTAGGGTTTGGGCGGTAGGGGGTAGTGTCAATGGTAGTCCCTTGTTTTGGTGGCAGGCCTCTGCCCACCAAAGGAACTCTAGGCGTAGGCAAAGTATGATAGGAATCATTGCTTCTAGATCCTGAGAATGTTGACACCATAGGCTTTTTAGATACCACTGTAGTTTCCTCATATGCAGTCTTGCATATAGAAGTAGAAGAATGCAGGAGGCCATGAACCCCAAGGCTTGTAGTATTTGCCTTGCAGATAGCAGGGTTTTTGTGGCCACTTGTTTGAAGTAGGTTGTCAAATGAATTTGTTTCTCTGACGTGAGGAAAGCCACCTGGGAAGTTGTATTCAAGCTTGCGCCCAGGAATATAATTTAACAGAGTACTAGTGTGATTTCTTTTCATTTATTGTGTACCCCAGATAAGTTAGCACCCTTTGTACAAAGGCCAGATGATTCAAAAGTATGTCTTGGCTTTCTGCCTGAATTAGATGATCGTCCAGGTATGGGTATATTTGAATATTTCTTTGCCTGCAAAATGCAATGACTGGAGCTAGGCACTTTGTGAATACCCTGGGAGCAGTAGATAATCCAAAGGGCAATGCAGAGAACTGACAGTGCATGTAGCCTGCTTTGAAGCGTAGGTATCTTTTGCAAGATTTCCTGACTGGGATGTGCAAGTATGCTTCCTTTAAATCTAGTGTTGCCAACCAGGCATCTTTGCCTAGCACAGGGAGCAACTGGTGAAAAGTCAGCATCTTGAATTTTGGAATCACCACAAGGGTGTTTAGAGTAGACGGGTCCAGGATAGGATGCCATGAATTGTCTTTTCTGGTACCAGGAAAAGTCTCGAGTAGAAACCTTGTCCCTTTTCCTCTTCTGGTACCAAGTGAATAGCCCCCATGCTTAAGAGAGAAAGTACTTGCTTTTGGGCCTATGCCCACTGATTTGGGGGTAGATCTGGCCACCCGCTTGGGACGTGTGGAAGTGAAATCTGTATCCCTAGGACACTATATTTAAAACCCATTTGTCTTGGGTAATGAGTTGCCAGTTCTTTGCATGAAGAGCAATCTTTCCCCCCAAAGGGGAAGTCAGTTGAAAAGTGCTTGGAAGTTTTAAGAAGTCGTCATTGAGACAGTTTACCACGGGGGGGGGGGGGGGGGGGGTTATTACTCCCAGATTTGGAAGTGGAGGCCCCCCACTGCTTAGTCCTGTGTTTACCCTGGGACTGAAGCCTGGGAGCTCTGCTGGATCTGGGTTTGGTCTGAGAAGGTCTGGAAGAGGCAGGAAAGGAACAATTCTTGGAAGGCCAATGCCTACTAACCCTTGGTGGTTGTACTTGTAAAAAATCTTTAACACTTTGCATAGATTTAGCTTTTTCCTCCATCTTTTTAAGAACTTCTGCCTTGTTGCCAAACAGGTGGTCCTGGTTTAAGGGAGCATCCAGTAATTTCGCTTTAACATGATCCGGCAAGGATTGCTCCTTAAGCCAAGCATGCCTTCTAAGTACAGACCCAGTTACAGCAGCCCTGCAAAATGCCGCTAGTGAATCAAAACCACATTGCAAAGAATGTTTTCCAACTTGTTCAGCTGAATGCAGTAAATCCTGTAAATCCTTATTTTCAGCACAATCAGGAATCAACATAATTTTCTGTTTAAGCAATCCAATAATATGCTACTGAAACTGGCAGTTTAAGGCCCTAATGGCCAAAGTTGCAGAAGTGTATACCTTCTTAACCCATCTATCCACCACCCTGGAGGGGAGTAGATTTTAGAGGGGGTAGGATTATTGGCAGTAGTAGCTTTAATGCCCTTGGGTCCCTGTGAAATGGTCTCAGGATCCGCAGTAGGATTTTTATAAAGGAACCTGTGAGAGTCAGGGACCCTGTAATATCCATCGGGTTTTCTGGGAGCAGGAGGTAAAGAGTCAGGGGCCAAGCTAGATTCCGAAAAGGCACCCTCAACAATGTCTAGTACAGGAGGTATGGCTAAAGGCCTGTGCTGGGGCAGGAGTAAGAATCCATAAGCCTCTTTTTAAAATCAGAGAAATCCTGACTTTCCCAACGAAAATGCTCCCTGAGAGTATGCAAGGTTTCACCAAAAGAGACATCCTTGGGGGGAGGGGCAGAGGGAACAGAGTCCTCAGCATCAGAATCCTCATATGTAGATAAGGGTAAATCCTGGTCATCAGAGAAAACAGAAATTTCAGAATCCTGGTCAGAAGTATCATAAGCAAACTCAGGCCTAGGTCTCCTAGAAGGGGAAGGCTGGCTTCCCCTGATTAAAGTAATAAGGTCTTCAGCCATTCTTATCATTTGTTTTTTAGGCATAGAGGCCTGACAATGTCATCTGGGTGTCAGTTTTCTAGGCATGGTTCGAGTTTTAGGCCTTGAAGAAGAAGATGGCGTTGGTTTAATACGCAAGTCAGTAGGCCTGAACACACCCTCAGAACCTGGTGCCTGCACAGCGGCTCCGGACCCATCCAAGGTGGAGACATCCGCAGGTTCATAGGTTCATACTAGGCTATCTGCCCGAGGGCATTTACAAGCCTAGCCCATAGTTTTGTGGCTTACGCCACCCCTTTAGTATGGGGAACTATACCCATTATTTTGCTGTGCCTCTGTCGAGCAGTGACACTGTGGTAATCCCTGGGGTATATCTGCGATCTCCCATCCATTGGTCAAGATTTCTCTTGAACAAGGCCAGCGAGGTGCTCTGCCTCACATATACCGGGATTTTATTCCACAGCATAGGGAGTCTTTGGGTGATGAATCTATCCCTCTAGTTCAAGCATCTAGCGGCATACCGGACTCTGAATGAGTCTCAGTAGAGGCCTGCGAATCTGAAGTAGCGGGTATTAGGGGCTGAGAAAGCACCTCACTGAGTACCGGCGAACTGGCGACTGGCTTAGAAGTGTCGTCGGCAGCTTTGGATCTAGGCAGCCTGTCTCTGTCTTTATCTTTGCATTTTTTCGGAATGTCCGTAGTTGGATGGCTTACCGAAGACATATCAGGATAACTGAACCGAGCACCAAAATATTTAGAAACGAAAATATACCGATGACAGATAGTTCGTGGTTTAAATACGGCACAAAACTGACAGCGAGGTACGTCGTGGTCAGGGCCTAGGCAAGGAATACAGAACGAATTAAAATCTTTATGAGATATTTGCTTTCCTCAAATAATGCAATTATTTACTTTTACTGACATCGGTTTAGAGCAAGAAAAAGTTTCCTCAATGGGTACTTAGCTTTTAGTTGAAGACTTTGGTTCTGAAACTCGAAAACAAAAATTTCAGTAGTTGGCTGACCAGCACTTGTGAACTGCTTCTGCTTCGGGCACCGCACGGCAAGAAAGACTGATGTAATGGTGTCGGCTGCATGTTTTATACCCCTGACAACCTGACGTCACGGAGTAAGGGACACCAACCGATGCAGGACCCAAGACTTTGTTACTCAGGCCGACTGAGGTCTACTGCAAGCAGATAACCCAAACGTGATGACTGCAACAGTGAAACACGAAGAACATCCAAGCTTTGTAACACAACTGTGAGATCCCAAGGTGGAGTAGGATCATTAATCGGAGGTCTAAGCAGAAAAGTGCCTTTAAGGAATGCTTTAAATATAATCTGGATGAAGCTATAGGAGAAGCATAATCTCCAGTGTGATAATTACAGATGGCTGCTAGATGAACTTTGATGGTGGAAAAACTAGCACCTCATTGAAAAAACTGATGCCAGAAACTCCAAAACAGCAGGAATGGGAGTAGTAAAGGGATCCAATTGTCTCTGTTGTGCCCACATGGAGAATCTTTTCCATTTACTCCTGTATAACTTTTTGGTTTCATGATTCTTGGAAGATATTAATATTTGAACTGGAGAAGAAAGCCTGGACGATCTGAATTGGAGAAAACATGCCGTCAACCTGATGTCTGCAATCTCCGGGTGAGCCATCATTGGGAGATGAGTTACCACATCTTGACTGGGGTCCATTGTTCAAGGACATAGAAGGTGAGTCCACAGGTAGGGAAACCAAACCTGCAGAAGCCAGAAAGGGACAATGAGGATAACCTTGTTCTTCAACCGTAGTGCTTTCTGAAGGATTAGAGGTAAGGGAGGGTTAGCATACAGGAGACCGGAGGACCAAACGTGGGTTATAGCATCTCTTGATGACTCCTCCTAAGGGGAAATTAGGGGAAAAAACCTGCTGCATTTCTTGCTGAGGGAAGAGGTGAAGAATTTGCAGCAAGGTTGAGCCTATCTGCGGAGGATCCTTTCCGCTGTTGCATGGTTGAGAGACCACTCATGACGCATTGAAATAGTTCTGCTGAGCTTGTCTGCTAGAATGGTGGATTTCCCCAATATAAATGTTGCTACTAGGAAGCAGTTGGAAGAAATTGGCCCACTGTCAGACTCTCACTGCTTCTCGGCAATGGGGTAGGACCTGGATTTCCCCCTATTTGTTGATGTATCAAATCACTGCCATACTGTCTATCTGGATAGCAACTGTCCCTACATGAAGGGAGTCCTGAAAAGCCTGCTCCCAATCCCAAAGACATTTATATGCAGACTGATCTCTTCTGGGACCACGTGCCTTGAGCACACCACCCCAAGAAATGCTCCAGCCCCACTCCAACTGGGTGGCATCTGTGGTCAGAGTAACCTTTGGGGAAGGATGGATAAAGGGACATCCCCAACAAACACTGTTGGACTGGATCCACCAAAGTAGGGAATCCCTGCAAACCAGAGAAAGCTTTATAGGATGATCATTGACCATTGTACTCACATAGTCCACTGGAGAATTCATATGTGAAAGCGAGCAGTGGATAGTAGCGTAATCGTTGCAGCCATCAAACCTAATGCCAGTGAAGCAGTTTTGCCAGAGGAAAAGGATGTGATAAGATCTGACTGACATGTAGTCAAAGTATGAATTCTGTTTTGTGGTAGAAAGGCCAACTAATTGATGGGGTCCTGGCAAGCTCCTAAGAAATCCAAGACGAACTGGCTGAAGATGGGACTTGGGAAGACTGACTGTGATCCCCAGGCACTGACACAGATGGAGTAAGTAATCCCTGGTTTCCTCGAGTAGATGCCTGGTTGGAGCTATAAGGAGCCAGTTATCCAAATAAGGAAAACACTCTGAAGTTGCACAGTCTGAGATGAGCTGCTACCACTGCCATGCACTTGGTGAATACCCTGGTGGTTGTGGTGAGACCAAAGGGCAGGGCTCCAAATTGGTAATGACTGGATTCCAGTCAAAACCGCAAGTACCTTTGAGAACATTTGTTCATTTTGATGTGACAGTATGCATCCTGGAGGTCTATGGAGTACATTCGGTAAAGAATGGACTGTATCATGGCCATCCGTAACCTGGAGATTTTTTTTACAAATGGATTCAGATGACCGAAATCCAGAACTGGTCTCTGGTCCCGTTTTCTTTGGCACTAAAAAGAACCTGGAGTAAACTTCGGATCCTCTTTGGTCTGGTGGGACCTCTTGGGTGACTTTTGTCCAGCAGCTTTTGAATTTCTAGGGCTGCTAACTCCTGCTGATTGGGTGGTACATCGGGGAGTTATTTTTTTGGACTGGTAGAATTTGTAAAAAGAGAATGAAATAAAAGTACAGTTGTGTACACTTACCATAAATGTAGATGTTCGAGTGTATTCACTGTTGCAGTCATCACATTTGGGTTATCTGCCTGCAGGTAGCCCTCAGCCAGCCTGAATACCAGAGTCTTGGGATTTCTGTGTCGGATGCTGTCACTTCTTCCATGACATCAGGTCGTCAGGGGAATAAAACATGCAGCTGACGCCATTACATCAGTTTTTCTTGCCCCAGATGTCAGGTGCCCCCTCAATAGGAAGCAATTATATAGTGTGGAACACCCCCAGCAAAAAGCAAATATACAGAGCATAAGATATGCCAAACCAAAAAGGATAGGTGAAAACAAAGACAATCAGGGGGCTGGAGGGAGGGTAACCAGGACTGCAACAGTGAACACACTTGAACATCTACATTTATGTTAAGTGTACACAACTGTACTATGTTCATGTTTCACTGTTCCAATCATCACATTTGGGTAGATTCCCAAAGCTATGGAAGGGTGGAGGTAGATTGAGAAGCATTAGGGCTGGCAATCAGGCCCTGTAAAACTCTGGATTTAGAAAAGATAGGCAAGTGGTAATGCTTGGTGAAAGTATGTACAGAGCTCCAGGTTGCAGCTTCCAGATGTCTCTGGTAGGGACTCCTCTGAGAAAAGAAGTAGAGGTAAATGCAGCCGTAGTGGAATGTGTTCTTATCCCCTGTGGGGTAGGTTTTCCATGGTGCTTGTAGCAGAAATGGATGCAGTGTGCTAACACATTTGGAAATGGTTTGCTTTAAAATGGCCTTCCCCTGTGCCCCTGTAGCAAAGCTGACTAGCAGCTGGTCAGATTTTCTGAGAGGCCTAGTCCTGTCCAAATAGAATCTAAGCTATCTGTGCATGCCCAGAGAATGCAGTATCCTTTCCCTTTTATTCTGAGGATTAGGGAAAAATGTAGGCAAATGAAAGGACTGGTTTAAAGCCACCTTAGATACCACCTTGGGCATAAAGGATGGGTTAGTCCTGAGGGAAAGCCTGTCTGCATGGAAGATAATAAGAAGTTATGTACCTACCATAACGTTCCATGTTAGTTGTCTTCTCGCCTTCTTTCTTGCTGGATGGGTTCGGAGCCAATCCTCGGCTCCGACTCGGCCTATACTATAGCTCGAGAGCTATTTTTACCGGCTCGAGGCAGCCCTATATCCCACAATACCATGCGCCAACTCCCCAGATCTCGTTGGCAGCTAACACATAGTATATATATATATATATATATATATATATATATATACATATACATATATATATATGTGTATATATATATACATATATATATATATATATATATATATATATATATATATATATAATTACTACTATTATTTTTAATACCAAATACGGTCTCCCTGCTGGTAACACTAAAGATACGTGTAACCATAAAGGACTGTATAACATGAAAGAGAAGGACTCAGAGACCTTCAGTCTGTCCAGGATAAGGGGCAGGAGGGAAAGACGCAAGAAAGAAGGCGAGAAGAAGACAACTAACATGGAACGTTATGGTAGGTACATAACTTCTTAATGTTAAGTTGCCAATCTCGCCTTCATTCTTGCTGGATGGGACAGCGTCCCTAGCACCTTGGCCCTGGGTGGCTCAACGGAACAGACTCCTAAGTACGGTGGAACCAAAGTCAGCTCTATTTCTGGAGGCTATATCAAGCTTGTAATGGGTAATAAAAGTATGTTGAGAAGCCCATGTAGCTGCTGCACATATGGCATCTAACGGTAACCTTGCTTGAAAGGCTGTTGACGTTGATAGTGCCCTAGTTGAATGAGATTTAGGTCTAGACGGGAGTTGTTTGTGTCTCAACTGGTAGACAAAAGTAATGATGGATGTCATCCATCTAGAAAGAGTTACCTTTGATAATGGAAGTCCTTTCTTTCCACCGGCATAAGAGAGAAAGAGCTGGTCTGACTTTCTGAATTGTTTTGTCCTGTCTAGCTAATACCGTAGCTGGCAATGAACATCCAAGGAATGCAATTTCTGTTCAGCCCTGTTTGAATAATTTGGGAAGAACACAGGCAAGTCAATAGTGTGGTTCAAATTTGATTCCAAAGAAACTTTCGGTAGAAAGGAAGGATTTGTTCTGAGAGTTACCCCGTCTTTATGAAAAAACAAATAAGGGGGACGGACAGACAATGCCTGGAGTTCCGATACCCTTCTGGCAGATGTTATAGCCACAAAAAACAGAGTTTTCCAAGACAGAAGTTTGAGTGAGCAAGAAGTTGCAGGTTCAAAGGGAGGGAGAATTAATGATGGTAGAACTAAATTCAAATCCCATTGTGGAGGAGGATCCTTAATGGGAGGTCTGAGCAAAAATACGCCCTTGAGGAAAGATTTACAGAGTTTGTGGGACATAATATTTGTTTCCGATAGCCCCACATGAAAATTGGCAATGGCCGCCAGTTGTAGTCTGATAGTGGCCGACGACGAACCTGAATGAAAAAGCTCCACCAGAAAATCTAGAATTTTATGAATTGGAGCATTAAAAGGATCCAAGGACCAAGCTTCTGCCCAGAAAGAAAAACGCTTCCATTTGCTCGCATAAGTCTTCCTAGTATTGGACTTATGGGAATCAAGAATGATATCATGGACAGGAAGAGAAATGAAGGGAAGCCTGGCTATGGTTGGAAGTGGAGCAACCAAGCTGTGAGGTTGAGAGAACGAAGAGACTGGTGCAGCTTCTTGCCCGTTAGATGGGTCAAAAGGTCTGGAAGGGGTTCCAGATGCCAGGGCTGTTCCAGTAGATGATGGTACAGGAACAGAAAAGTACAGTTTTGTACCTACCATAAATGTAGATGTTCGAGGATCCACATTGCTGCAGTCATAACCTGTGGGTAGTCCGCTGTCCTCGGTCGGCCCGAATACCAAAGTGTTAGGCTGCCGTCGGTCATGGTCGCTCAGATCTGACGTCAGTACGCAGTAGTACTAAAGCGCATGACCGACGCCATATCCTCAGTCTTTCTTGCCCCAGATGTCAGATAGGCCTAAAAGGAAAAGGCCATAGCCAAAAATAGAAAATACCCAACCACCAATATAGAAAAAATAATTACCCCAAAAGCAACACAGCAACCCCAAACTACAGAGGGGAAGGAAAATTGGACTGCAGCAATGTGGATCCTCGAACATCTACATTTATGGTAGGTACAAAACTGTACTATGTTCTTCGTCTCACATTGCTGCAGTCATAACCTGTGGGTAGAATCCCAAAGCAAAGGTAAAGGGAGGTTGGCAAAATCAAAAAGCATTAGGAGCTGCTAACATGCCCTGTAAAACTGCAGTGGCAAACCCAGCCCTAGACTTAGAATAAAGAGGGAGATGGTAATGTTTAGTAAAAGTGTGCACTGAACTCCAAGTAGCTGCCTCCAAAATATCCTTAGTAGCTACTCCCCTTAAAAAGGCAATAGAAGTGGCAGTAGCCCTAGTGGAATGAGGTCTGATCCCAGCCGGAACATCTTTTCCATGATGAGAATAACAAAAAGCAATACAATGGCCAATCCATTTAGAAATAGTTTGCTTTGAAACAGCTTTTCCTTGTGAACCCAAAGCAAAAGAAATGAATAACTGTTGAGTCTGCCTGAACCCTTTAGTTCTGCTCAAATAATAGCGTAACTGCCTGTGAATATCCAAAGAATGCAAAATCTTTTCCCCTTTATTTTGGGGATCAGCATAAAAAGTAGGCAAATGAATAGCTTGGTTTAAGGCCACATTAGAAACAACTTTAGGCATAAAAGTAGGGTTAGTACGCAGGGATACCCTATCCTTATGGAATATCAGGAAGGGTTCAACTGCCATTAGAGCCTGTAATTCAGATACCCTCCTAGCAGACGTAATAGCCAACAAAAAGGCAGTCTTCCAAGACAAAAAATTCAACTCAGATGTAGCTGCAGGTTCAAAAGGAGGTAAAGTAAGCTTTTCCAACACAAAATTGAGATCCCAGGAAGGAGTAGGAGCTCTACGTGGGGGTCTTATGTTCTTTGCCCCTCTAAGAAATTGCTTAAACAAAGGGTGAGAAAATAATGGTGGGTCACAATCATAGTGAGCAGAAATGGCTGTAGCATGAACCTTCACAGAGGAGAAAGACAAACCCTTGTCTAATAATTCTGTAAGGTACTGTAGTGTAACACTCAAATTAGGTCCTGAAACATCAAAGCTCTTTGCTGTGCTCCAAAGAAAAAATCTCCTCCATTTATCAGCATAAACTTTCCTAGTACTAGGTCGTCTGGCTTCTAATAAGACATTCAAAACTTGTTGAGGAAGCTGCGACCCCTCAGGGTCTAAAACCGAACATGCCAGGCTGTCAGGTGCAGGGACTGTACCTTGACATTGAGGAAATGATTGCTTGCCTGGGACAAAAGGTGCGGAATTGGTGGCAAAGGCCAAGGAGGCTCCTGTACTAAACTCCTCAGCAGAGGATACCAGTGCTGACGTGGCCAATCTGGAGCTATTAGAATCATGCAAGGCTTGTCCTGTCTGACCTTCAAGAGCACCCTGGGAAGGAGAGGCAGAGGAGGAAAAGCATAGACGTGAAGGTTGTTCCAACTGAAAGATAGAGCATCCACTTTCCAAGCTTTTGGATGAAACATCTTTGTGCAAAATTTTGGCAGTTGGAAATTTTGTGGAGAAGCGAACAGATCTATGTCTGGAGTTCCCCAAGCTACTGTCAACTGCTGAAATACATGAGGATCCAATTTCCACTCGTGGGGATCCACCATCTGTCTGCTCAAAACATCTGCTAAGGAGTTCTGTGCTCCTGGCAGAAACCTTGCTTGAAGAGTGACGTGCAAACTCAGAGCAGTTTCCCACAGAATCATAGCTTGTCTGCAAAGAGGGTACGAATGGGTTCCCCCCTGCTTGTTGATGTACCACATGACTGTTGTGTTGTCTGTTTGAATCAACACCTGTCCCGGTTGAAGTAGATTCTTGAAAGCCATCAGTGCAAATTGGACTGCTAACATCTCCTTCATGTTGATATGCAAATGCTGTAGTCTGGGAGGCCACCTGTCTTGAATCCATTTCCCCTTGAAGTGCGCTCCCCAAGCCATGTCTGAGGCATCTGTTGTTAAAATCTGACTCGCCTCTGGTCGGGTCACAGACAGTCCCTTGTTTAGGTGACATTCCTGAGCCCACCACAAAAATTCCTTTTGGATGCAAGGTATTATCTGAATGACAGTGTCCAAATCGTGGCAGTGTTGAGTCCATACACTTTTGAGATACCATTGTAGCTTCCTCATATGCAGTTTGGCATTGGGAAGTACCAGAATACAAGATGCCATGAACCCCAAGGCTTGAAGGACTGTCCTTGCAGTCAGCCTGGACAGTAGGGATAATTGCTGGAAGTACAGGGGAAGATTTCTTTGTTTGTCCGGGGTCAAAAAAGCCATCTGAGAGGCTGTATTCAGTCTCACACCCAGAAAGCACATGTCCTGAGAGGGTACTAGACTGGACTTTGTTTCGTTCACAGAATACCCTAGGCACCTTAGAACTGCCATTACATACTGTAGATGCTGAAGTAACTTGACTTTGTCTTGAGCACGAATCAGGCAATCGTCCAAATAAGGATAAATTTGTATTCCTCTTAGTCTTAAGAAGGCTATCACAGGAGCCAGGACCTTTGTGAACACCCTGGGCGCAGTAGATAAGCCAAGGGGCAATGCAGAGAACTGATAATGAAAAGTACCAGCCCGAAAATGCAGGAACCTCCTGCAGCTGGGCCTGATAGGAATATGAAGATAAGCCTCTTTGAGATCCAGAGTTACCATCCAGTGATCCTTGCCTAGCAGAGGCAGAAGTTGCTGCAAGGTTAACATCTTGAACTTTGGGATGTCTAGGTATGTATTGAGAATGGATAAATCCAGAATTGGCCTCCAAGTGTTTCCTTTCTTTGGCACAAGAAACAGGCGAGAATAAAATCCTAGGCCTACTTCTGACAGAGGTACCACTTGAATAGCCCCCATTTGTAAAAGTAAAGAAATCTGCTTGTGAGCCTCCAGTCTTTGCTGAGGAGGTACATCCGGCATGCCTTTGAAAGGAGGCAAGGCGTGAAAATAAAACCTGTAGCCTCGATTTATAATGTCCAACACCCATTTGTCCTGAGTGACCAAAAGCCAATTTTGCTTGAAAAGTGCCAACTTTCCTCCTAGAGGAGCTGCCAGACAGGAGGAATCTGGCAGCTGGAGATACAGGTCATTGGGTCTGTTTACGAAAAGGCTGACCCCTGCCCTCACCAGAAGATTGAGCAGGAGAACTCCACGTCCTAGGTCTGAAAGTACCCTGAGCATGAGCTCTGCCCCTACCACGTCTAGATCTGCCCTTCGACTGAAAATCAGAAGAAGGATAAGCCCATCCTTTTGCAGGCCAATTTCTGCTAAACTTAGGGGGCTGCACTTGTAAAAATTCCTTTACCGTCTGCATGGACTTAACTTTGTCCTCCATTTTCTTCAAAACTGACTCCACAGGTGAACCAAAAAGAACTTCAGATTGAAGGGGAGCATCCAAAATTCGAGCTTTAACATGCTCTGACAAATTCTGATCCTTAAGCCAGGCGTGCCTACGGATAACTGAACCAGTGGCAGCCACCCTGGAAGAAGCCTGAAGAGCATCAAAGCCACACTGCAAGGAATGTTTACCTACCTGATCAGAGGCATGAACTAAGTCCTGCAATTCCTTACACTCTATACCCTCAGCTAAAGCATCTACCTTAGATTTCAACTGGCTTAACAGAAAATTCTGATACTTCAGCATATGAAACTGGCAATTCAGAGCCCGCATAGCTAGCGTGGAGGAGGTATACACTTTTTTACCCCACCTATCCAAAGCTCTAGAATCTTTATCCAGAGGAACTGGATTCTTAACTACAGAAGCCCTGACACCCTTAGGTCCCTGACTAATAGTTTCCGGGTCAGCTCTAGGACTCTTATACAAATATTTATGAGCCTCTGGAACTCTGTAATACCTGTCTGGCTTGACAGGGGCAGGAGGTAAAGAATCAGGATTAAGAGAAGCTTCAGAAAAAACATCCTGAACAACATCCAAGACAGGGGGAATAGCCAAGGGCCTATGTTGTGGTAAAAACAAAAATTCCCTAAACCTCTTACGAGAATCTGAAAAATCCTGACCTTCCCACTTAAAATGCTCCCTCATGGAGTGCAGGGTTTCAGAAAAAGAAAAATCTTCTGGAGGAGAAGCAGAAGGACAGGGATCCTCTGCATCCGAATCAGAATAGGGAGGAAAATCCTGAATGTCCTCAGCTGAAGACTCACAGTAATCTGAGGAATGCTCCAATCCCTCCACCTCTGTCTCCACCCTAGGCCTCTTATCTGGAGGGGGCATAGAACCTCTTATTAAAGTAATCAAATCCTCTGCCATTTTCAGCATATGTTTTTTAGGAACAGAGCCTGAAGAACTAGGGCTGCCGCCTGTACCAGAAGGACCAGGTCTAGCTTTAGAAGGGGCTTTAGTGACAGAAGTAGAAGGCCTAACAGCCTTATGTAAAGAAGGAACTACAGAAACTTGAGAGGCCCCCTCGGCCTGACCTACCTCCGGAGAGGCCAATTCCTGTAAGATTAAAGGCTCCCCTTGAGATTCAGCTGAAACTTCGGCTGGATCCACAGATTCAACCGTAGTTTCCATAGAACCGGCGTCCGCAACGGTTAGACTTCATCGATTTATCCTTTCGCTTTTTAGCGGTAGCGGGCGTCGGAGGATCCGACGGCATGTTGTAGTTACACCGCTTACCGAAAACAAGTCTAGCACAATCTAACCTGCGTTTAATGGTGCGCTAATTAAATCTAGCGCAAAAGCGACACCCGACTACGTCGTGCTCAGGCCCCAAGCAAGGAATACAGAGAGAGTGGTAGTCCCTATGAGGTATCTGTTTCCCACAAGAAATACAATTATTAACTTTTTCTGACACCCGGATTTAACTTAGGCAAGAAAAGACAAAAATATTCCCCAACGGGGTACTTAGCCCAACTTGGTCTTCGGTCTGAAACTCAGAATACGAAAATTTCAGGACGCCGAACGGCACTTGCAAACGCTGCTTCTGCTTCGGGCCATGCGGCAAGAAAGACTGAGGATATGGCGTCGGTCATGCGCTTTTGTACTACTGCGTACTGACGTCAGATCTGAGCGACCATGACCGACGCCAGCCTAACACTTTGGTATTCGGGCCGACCGAGGACAGCGGACTACCCACAGGTTATGACTGCAGCAATGTGAGACGAAGAACATCCATACTTGCCGAGGCCAATAAGGGGCAATGAGGATCATTTTGGATCTCAATGCGGTTGCTTTCTGAATTAATTGCGGAATCATCGGGAAGGGGGGAAATGCGTATAGAAGACCCCGAGGCCAATCATGGACTAGAGCGTCTCTGGGGGGATGGCCTGGTAGAGGGAAGAGTGTGAAGAAGTCGAGGCACTTGCTGTTTTGTGGGGTTGCGAAAAGATCGCAGCAAGGCTGGTCCCACTTCTGAAAAATTCTCTCTGCTACCGCTAGATTTAGAGACCACTCGTGAGGCATGAGAATTGTTCTGCTCAGTCTGTCCGCAATGACGTTGGACCTCCCGGGGATGTGCGTTGCTATCAGAAACCGTTGAGAGGAGATCGCCCACTGCCAAAGTCTGAGTGCTTCTCGACATAGGGGATAGGACTTTGTTCCGCCCTGCTTGTTTATGTACCACACTACAGACATATTGTCTGTTTGAACTGCGATAGTCCCGGTGGGAAGAGAGCCCTGAAGGGCTTGCAACGATAAAAGCACTGCTCTCATCTCTAGGACATTTATGTGCAGGTGGCATTCTAGCTGTTGCCATGTGCCCTGGACAGTCCTGCCCTGATAATGCCCCCCCCAACCGATCAGGGAGGCATCCGTTGTCACTGTGGCAACTGGAGGGGAGAGAACAAAGGGTCTGCCCTGAAGTAGTTGAGGGGAGACCATCCACCAGGAGAGGTGTCTCTTGCAAGATGGGGTTATCAAGATGATGCGAGTCATTGGGAGCTGTTGAAAGGACCACTGAGAAAAAAGCATCCACTGGAGAATTCTCATGTGGAACCGGGCTAAAGGAAGGAGAAGGATCGCCACTGCCATGAGGCCTAACGTTTTCAGTACTAACTTAGCTTGAATTCTGTTTGACTGAAAAAGAAGCTGAACATTCCGCCGTATGTCTGTCACTCTCTGAGGTGGTAATGTTGCAGACATTTCTCTGGTGTTTAGTACGGCGCCTATAAAGTTTATAGATTGACAAGGCGACAAAGAGGATTTTGCAAAATTTATGGAAATACCTAGTTTGTTGCAAATGTGAATGGTATAATCCCTGGCTATTATAAGATGCTGTTTGGTGGTAGCAGTAATGAGCCAGTCATCTAAATATGGAAACACCTGGAATCCTTTGTGTCTCAGGTGAGCCCTGACCACTGCCAAGCATTTGGTGAACACCCGGGGGGCTGTGATGAGACCAAAGGGCAGGGCTCTGAATTGGTAATGACTGGCTCCTAGCCGGAAGCGGAGAAACCTTATGGAGCGCCTGTGTATCTTTATATGATAGTACACGTCCTGAAGATCTAACGAGCACATCCAGTTGTCTCTGCCCAAAAAGGGTAGAATGGACTGCAGTGTTACCATCTGAAATTTTGTCTTCTGCACAGACTTGTTCAGTCTGCTGAGGTCCAAAATGGGTCTCCAGTCTCCTGTCTTTTTTGGGGACCAAAAAGAACCTGGAGTAGATTCCGGATCCTAACTGGTCTGATGGGACAGCCTGGATGACTTTTTTTCTAACAGCTTTTTTATTTCTAGCTGTGCCTGACCCCTTTGTCCGGGTGGTACGTTTGAGAGGGGTCTTGGCAATTGGATCGGAGGGGAGATGAAGGGAATTTTGTAACCATCGGAAATAATCAACTGTACCCAATTGTCCTGAGAAAGGGATTGCCAGGCTTCCGGGTACAGAGATAATCTTCCCCCGACTGCCTCCGAAAATGGACAGTCGGGCAGCGTCTCAGGGATGCTGAAAGGGTTGGTCAGGGAAGGATTCCCTGGAACCCTGGTTCTGTGGACCCCCTTTGCCCCTGGGGCGACGTCTATTATTATTATTCCCCCCCTCTGCCTCTGGGGGGAAGTTCACCACGTGCGACTGGAGTGACTCCCTGTGGTTTGCGGAACCACATCTTTCCACCCCTCTGACCTTTGGGGTAAGGTCTAGATGGTGTGGAAAAATGGACTCCCACGGCAGAGAGAGTCTTACCATCTTGCTCGCACCTGGTGAGGGTATTCTTCACCTGAGGACCAAACAACTCTGAACCATCAAAGGGGGTGTTGGTGAAGGACGCCTTGAAGGGATCAGCAAAATTACAGAATCGCATCCAGGCGTGACGTCTCAACACAACACCTGTGCCTGCGGCCCTACTCGCTCCATCGGCTGCATAGGATATAAGCCGCATGGAGGAGTTGGCAATAGAATTCAGGGTAGCCAGCTGGGAGTTAATCTTATCCTGATACCCCGCAGCAGAAGGATCCTGTATGGTTTCACCCAGTTCCTTGAGCAAATCTCTCTGAAGACGGGTGAAATGACATAAATAGTTCAGCGATCACATGGTGAAGGTCGCTGAAGCAAAAGTCTGCTTGCCGTACCTGTCCATGGTCCTAAACTCTTTGTTAGGAGGATGAACAGGTAACAGAAGGATCAGCTAATTCCTTCTTAGTGGCGGCTGCTACCACCATAGCATCTACCGAGACACCTTTGGTTAGAAATTGTTTGTCCTCCGGAGCAGAAATAAATTTTGAGGGTCTCCTAGGGGTAGGTTCCATTGAATCAGGAGCTGCCCATGCCTTTCTAGCCACTACGTCCATCAGTGGGTTGAAAGGAGGAGACACACAGGAGGTGGAAGGGCGAGACCCAAAGGCGTCAAGGTAAACAGACTCGTCCTCGGAGGGTTTGAGGGTGGACCAATTCCCCCTCTGTTTCAGGATCTCTAGGATGTCTGAAAAGGAGACATCCTCAGAGGGGGATCTCGGGGAACCCTCCGACACATCCAAGTCGATGTCCGAAGTGAGAGACTCAGGGGAGTTTATGTGCTTCCTCTTGCACTGTTTTTTCCTAGGGGGTTCCCCTGAAGGTTCAGGGGAGGCCTCGGAGGAAGAGACACCCAAAATGGGTACCCTGTGCTTTGGATCTCTGCTGTCAGTTGCAGGAGGATGACCAGAGACCGTAACAGGCACTGTAGAGGGAGGAGCTGAAGAACCCAACCTTGGAGCGGACACTGGACCCAGCACGCTCCTCATCACCTCGGAAGCCCCCCTGTCAGGCACCGAAGACAGTCCCGGCTCCGAAGACACCCGAACCACCCCCGGCACCGACAGAGAAGGTTCCGAAAATTATGTCGGGGCCGAACTAACCAGAGCCAACGCTCCGAGAGGGAGAGCGGGGTCGGACAAGGGTCCGATGCCACTCGCCACCTCGGAGCCGACAATGGAGTCTCGGCGCCCGGACCTCTCCACGGACGGTACCAATGAAGAGGTCGGAGCCAACGACGCTGGAGCCGAAGGTAGAAATATCGGCTCCGATGTGGACAATGTTACGATTCCGACAAACTCCGGCTTTGAACTCAAATGGAGAGTCGGGGGAGGAATTGAAGGTGGTATCGAGGGAGCCACAGTCTGGTGAAATGGGCTTTGGAGCATTTGGGCCAGTGCCTGAGATTTTATGAGTCTACTGACCACCCTCTCAATATCGTGGTCGGAAAGCCTAGATGACCTGGAGGAATGAGTCCTATGACTCCGCTCCGATAGTAGGGGTGATTTTGGAGCCGATCGGACAGACTCTAGTGAGGGAGACCTAGAGCGTTTGCGCGCTAAATTTGGCTCCGATGCAGGTTTTGGAGCGGATACGGTCTTGCTCGTATCGGCTCCGACTGGAGCCGATGTCGGAGCAGTCTTAGATTCGCCAGTCCTCGACTCAGAAGCTGGAGCCGAGGGTTTGGCGGGCTTAGATGACTTCCCCGAGCCAGACTTGGACGAGGAGTCATCGGACTTCAATAAGCCCCTCAAAATAAGTTTATTGCGACGCTCCTGCAGGACTCTTGAACTAAATCCGTGGCAAACGGAACAAGAGTCCTGCAGGTGCAAAGGCTCCAAACAGTAGACGCAAGAAGTGTGACAGTCTGTCAGACACATTTTCTGAAAGCACGAGTCACACTTCTTGAATCCCAAGACCTTAGCGTCTTTGGACATTGCCCTGAAGAGTAATACAGTCAGCACACACACTCACTCGTTTAAACCCCAAGGGGGAGTTAAGGGGGCTGACTAAAAGCACAACACACACACACTATAGGGGAGGTGGGGGTAACAAAAACTAAAGCCCGTAGGCCCAATTATAAAATTAGTTAAAGGGGTGGGTAGGGCTTAACAATATATCGCTAATAAGTAAAAATAAATCGATAGGGAACTAATGTAAGGGATTAAACTATAAACTATCTCAATTTGAAGATTTACTGAAAAAAATGTCTTTACTGACCTGAGCCGGTAAAAAAAGGCAACCTCGCAGCAAAGCGGCAAACGAGATCTGGGGAGTTAGGGCATGGTATTGTGGGATATAGGGCTGCCTCGAGCCGGTAAAAATAGCTCTCGAGCTATAGTACAGGCCGAGTCGGAGCAAACCCATTCAGCAAGAATGAAGGCGAGATTGACAACTTAACATTAAAGGGTTCCACTGCCATAAGGGCCTGCAGCTGACACTCCTCTTGCTAAAATGATGGCTAGAAGTAAAATTGTTTTCCAAGAGAGGAATTTCAACTCTGCTGTAGCAGCCGGTTCAAAGGGGGGGGGGGGGGGGTAAGTTTTTCCTAATACAAAGTTAAGGTCCCAGGCTGGAGTGGGAGCTCTCCTGGAGGGGTCTTAAATTTTTGACCCCCTCTAAGGAACTGTTTTACCAAAGGATGAGAGAAGAGGGGTGGCTCAGTATTATAATGAGATGAGATGGCTGAGGCATGAATCTTAATTGAAGAGAAGGACAGGCCCTTGTGGAGCATTTCTGATAAGTAATCTAGTATATGAGGTAAGCTGGGCACCATTGTGCCCATCCCCTGAGACTGGCTCCAGGAACAGTATCTTTTCCACTTTTCTGAATAGGATTTTCTAGTACTAGGCCTCCTTGCCTCAAGAATGACATCCAGCACTTGCTTACTGAGGGTTGCTAGAGGTAAGTTCAGGGGATTAGCCAGGCTGCCAGGTTCAGGGTCTGAAGCTGAGGGTGTGGAATTTGGCCCCCCTGCTGGGACAGCAGGGAAGGGGTCTGAGGCAGGTGCTATGGTTGTAGCAGTGTCATACTGAGCAAGAGGGGGTGCCAGTGTTGGCGTGGCCAATCTTGTGCAATCAGGATTGTCCTTGGCTTGTCCTGTTTGATCATTAGTAGCACCTTCGAGGGCAGAGGCAGAGGGGGAAAGGCATAAACTGAGAGGCTTTCCCAGGAAAAGGACAGGGCATCCACTTTCCAAGCTTGACTGTGGGGAGTTCTGGTGCAGTATTTGTTCAATTGATAGTTCTGAGGGGAGCAAACAAGTCCACCTCTGGAGTCCCCCATCTGTTCCTCAAAAGCTTGAATATTTTGGGTTCCAGTTTCCATTCGTGTGGGTCCATGAGATTTCTGCTTAAATCGTCTGCCAGTGAATTTAGTTTGCCTGGCAGGAACTGAGCTTGTAGGTACACTTGGAACCTCTTCAATGGGATGCTCTGGAGAAGTATTGGAACAGAAGGAAGTTCCTAGACTAGAACTGCCTGGATGCCCATACGGGCTGGCTGTCCCTGTGGAATAGGCAGATGAGGCTCAGAAGCTGGATCTGAAGAGGATATGGGGTTAGGCTCTGAAGAAGTAAGAGGCGAAAGTGCTCGAGTGAGAAAACATCCTCTCCACCACCTCAAAAGAAGAGGGACCAGGAGAAGCAGAGGCCGACCTCACCGGAGCCGAATCTCCTGTTGCCATTGAGCACCGACCCTGCCCGGATCTCTGCTCCAAGGGAGGAGTTGGACCCAAGCTATCCAGCACTGAAGCTCCAAGGGGAAGCGACAGCTCCAAGGCTCTCTGAGTCAAAGACATTCCCCCCCAGAACTGCCTCAGACGCTTCATCTCCAAGATCCAACCAGGTCAAGTGGGGGTCATCCCCATACAAGTCAGGGATGTGGTCGGAGTCAAAGATGACACTATCTTCTGATCAGACATTTCGACTCTCAGGGCTCTCAGATGCGACAGAACCAAAATCGCTGATCAGATCGGAGGGGGAGAGAATGCAATGGGAAACTGGTTGAAGGCTCAAAGATCTAATGGGAGATGGAGCTAGTCAGACTAACAGAAACTCCCTGGGGAGGCTTCAAGTCCATGAATGCAACAACCTCTGTGTAAAACCCAGCCATTCATGCTGGGGATCTTTTCGAGCAGGGGAAACGTGTTTAGTGTTCACCTTTTTCTTTTGAGGGATGTCAGCCCTAAAGATCTTAGAAGTTTTGGACCCTTGCAGACAAACAATGTAGTGGGAATCTCCTTCTGAAGAATCTGTGGAACACCCCTTGGTCCCTTGAATATTATCAGCCAAGGTCTCCCTTAATATCCACAATGGATGTCTGTAGGGCCTCAGAAGAT
The DNA here is from genome assembly GCF_019279795.1 of Protopterus annectens. Lineage (NCBI taxonomy): Eukaryota > Metazoa > Chordata > Ceratodontiformes > Protopteridae > Protopterus > Protopterus annectens. The sequence continues at coordinate 726,802,344 of NC_056743.1, forward strand.
GTGCGAGAAGCCTGATCCATACCAGCCTCTGACTTCATCTCGGCAGAGGAATCCAATGGAATATGGACGATCCTCCAGGCTTTCCACCAGCCTCGAGAGCTACATCCAGGGGAGGCAGTACAGCAGCCAAACCCAACCTAACTTTTTTGTTGTGACGGGTGATCCTTGGGATGATTCCACCATCACACATTGCGCCAACTTACGATGCTGGTTACGACTACAAAGGGTCTTGGGGACAAACTCTTGACAAATCGAGCACATAGTATGAGCATGAAATGCACCCAAACAAAAAAAAAAAAAAAAAAGACACTGCTCGCGACAGTAATTATGTGAAATCTGTCTCCCACACTTATGTTTTCCCTTTCTGGATGACATGCAACCATGCAAACTAAAAGAAAATAAGATAATAAAACCTCAAAGGGGCACTTATCTGAAAACAGCTTGATAACCAGCACAAACAAAAGAGCATTCACACTGATGATCAAAGATAGCATTCGTACTGGCAGCAAAGTTCTTCTGAGATATGTGCATTCGTAAATCACATTTATGCCCTATGCTATGGCAGGGAGCATGTGTGTGACATACAACGTCCTTCAATCCTAAGGCTTTGGTATACTGGCTGGACTTTGGGCTCCCCTAGACAGGAATCCCTTTAGTTAAAAATGCTGCAACAGTGATATGGAAGAACATCTACAGGACACCATCAATGTCCTCCTTGACCCATACCTCCTACACCTGACTAGTCTGGAAGCCCTAAGCATTCAGACAACCACCTTTCTCTTAAGGGGACTTAAACTACCCCCCCCCCCCCAATCAACAAAAGAAAGTTACACATTCCAAAACATGTATGCCCAGACATTTCTGGACCATCTTCCGCTACTACAGGGAATAAAATTCGAACTTGGTTCTCAACAATATGGGAGAGCTCTGTTCCCTATCAGTTGCAATATCCTCCTAGTCAAATCGGATCATAAATCAGTCATATTCGCAATGAAACTGAAATCAAAAGCATCCCCAAATAACTCAGTCTATGGAGATTACGGTAAAGTTAATCTATTAAACCTGAGTGACAACCTGACTAAATTCAACATTCCCTTCCACCCTGATGAACCCTCTACTGGTACAAAATCCTTCACTGTGAAATTCTATTTGCATGTAAACAGCTGCAAAGAAGCATCTATCCCCCTTTGAAGTAAATGCAATGCCAAAAGTAAAAAGAAATCCATATGGTGGAATCCAAAATAAGAGAGTCTGCAATAAAAGGAATAAGCTCATGGCATGCAAAAATAAATGCAACTCTCCAAATGCCAAAAACACTCTGATCAGACTTAACAAGGAACACCAGTACTTGATCAAAACTCAAAGCTGGATAAGAGGTAAATTGCCACCCAGAAAAAAGATAATCACAAAGCCTTCTTAAACTATGTTAAAAAATCAGAAATAATGGTCAAAACTGTTCATAGCTATTAGCAAATGATATTACATACTCTAATTCTGAGAACAGAGCCAATATACTACTGGATAAACTTAACCCTAACTTCACCACTCTATTTCAAGTTCAAATACTAGCAGACACACACTCTTACCCCAGCCTTCCAGGAACAAGTCCTCAAAGTACTAAAAGGCCAAGAGCACTGCTTCTACGGGGCCTGATAGCATACCAGGATGCCTACTTCAGACCGAAATAGGAACCATCAATTCCCATACACAGGCTCCTCAATACCAGCCTCCAGTCAGGGTTTGTACTGGACAGGTGAAGGACTGCAACAATCACCCCACACACACACAAACGTGAGGCATGAACTGACCCAGGCAACTACAGACTTATAAGCCTGACCTGCCTCATCTTTAAGGCTATGGAAAGGGTCATCGTGGCACTGATAAACAAGGACAAAGGTAGCCTACAAATTCTTGACCCAAGTCAGTTTGATTTTGTCAAGGGCAGACCCTACCTACATAAATCTGGTCGACTTCTTCAAAAAAAGTTATTGAAGCAATGCATGAGGGCAAATCTACAAGCACCATACATCTTGACCTCGCAAAGGCTGTTTTTGACACCATATCCCACTCAGCCATAATTAATAAAATCAACCTGCTAAATGCAAATCTCTCTGTACTCACTGGACAGGAAACTGGCTTACAAATAGAACCCATGAATTTAGGGTGTGTGGATCTACCTCCTCCAAAAGACATGTCACTAGCAGTGTACGTCAAGGTTTAGTTCTTGGGCCACTTCTCGATCATCTACGTCTTGGAGATCAAAGTCAATGTTAAGGACTTATGACTAACCAAGAGTGACTGTAAACTTGGTACCATCATAAACTCTCCAGAAGATATAAAGATCCTACAGGCAAGTCTTTTCCCAAACAAATATCTCCAGTCAAAGGTACGGCCTACAACTAAATGCCCAAAAATGTATAATTGTATCCTTCAGCAGGAATTATGTCCCCTGCAACTATTACAATGACAAAACATCCCTGAACTGCCCCATTAGTGAAAGACCTGGGAACCCATGTAGACAATGAGCTGTCATCTGATCACCACGTATCCACTGCTGCAAGACGTCCTTTTTCACTGTACAACTTATTACTAAGAGTACGGAACCCAGGTCTAGGGAAATGTTCATTCCACTGTATACTGCACATAGGTTGATTGAGTATAATACCCACATTGATACATGCCTGTGCAAACACCTGGCACAAATCAAGTGACCACAAAACTTTCCCAATAAGAAAATCAAGTGCCTAAATCACAAAAGCTACAGTGAGCATTACAAAGACAGTACAGTTGTGTGCACTTTCCATAAATGTAGATGTTCGGGTGTATTCACTGTTGCAGTCATCACACTTGGGTTATCTGCCTACAGGCAGCCCTCAGTCAGCCCGAATACCAGAGTCTTGGGATTTCTGCATCGGATTCTGTCGTCTCTTCCATGACGTCAGATTGTCAGGGGTATAAAACATGCAGCAGATGCCATTACATCAGTTTTTCTTGCCCCAGATGTCAGGAGCCTCCAAAATAGGAAGCAATTACATGGTGTGCAACACCTCAAGTAAAAAGTAAACACCATTGCCATAAGAAATGGCCAAAAAAAGAGGATAGGTAGAAAGCACAGAAAAGTCAGGGGGCTGGAGGCAGAGTTACCAGGACTGCAACAGTGAATACACTCAAACATCTACATTTATGGTAATTGTACACAACTGTACTATGTTCTTTGTGTTTCACTGTTGCAGTCATCACACTTGGGTTGATTCCCAAAGCTAAGGAAGGGTGGAGGCAGTGAAGAAGTATGAGGACTGGCTAGCGGGCCTTGTACGACTGCTGTAGCAAATCCAGCTCTGGATTTAGAGAAGATAGTTAAGTGGTAATGCCTGGTGAAGGTATGTACTGAACTCCAGGTAGCCGCTTCCAAGATGTCCCTGGTAGGGACTCCCATGAGAAATGCTGTAGAGGTTGAGGTAGCCCTAGTGGAAAGTGTTCTGATCCCCTATGGGGTAGGTTTTCCATGGTGCTTGAAGCAGAAATGGATGCAGTGTGCTATCCATTTGGAGATGGTTTGCTTTGAAATAGCCTTGCCCTCTGCCCCTGTAGCAAAGCTGACTAGCAGCTGGTCAGATTTTCTGAATGGTTTAGTCCTGTGAAGGTAGAACCTGAGCTGTCTGTGCACGTCCAAGGAGTGCAGGATCCTTTCCCCTTTATTCTGAGGATTAGGAAAAAAGGTTGGTACATGGATGGATTGGTTTAAAGCCACACTGGATACCACCTTGGGCATAAATGATGGGTTAGTCCTGAGAGAAACTCTGTCCACATGGAAGATAATGAAGGGTTCCACAGCCATAAGGGCCTGTAACTCAGACACTCTTCTTGCTGAAGTGATGGCGAGAAGCAAGGCTGTATTCCAAGAGAGGACTTTTAACTCTGCTGTAGCAGCCTGCTCAAAAGAGGGAAGCGTGAGCTTCTCTAGTACAAAGTTAAGGTCCCAGGCAGGAGTGGTAGCTCTCCTCGGGGGTCTTAAATTGTTAGCTCCTCTCAGGAACTGTTTGACCAGAGGGTGAGAGAAGAGGGGTGGCTCAGTAATGTAATGAGCCGAGATGGCAGAGGCATGAATCTTAATGGATGAGGATAGGCCTTTGTGGAGCAGCTCTGTAAGATAATCTAGGATTTGAGGTAAGATGGGCATGGCTGTGTCCTTTCCCTGAGATTGGCTCCAAGAACCTACTTTTCTGAATAGGATTTCCTAGTACTAGGCCTCCTGGCCTACAAGGATGACATACAGCACCTGTTTGCTGAGGGTAGCTGGTGATGTATTCGGGGAATAAGCCAGGCTGCTAGGTTCAGGGTTTGCAGCTGAGGATGTAAAATCTGGCCCTCCTGCTGGGACAGCAGAGAGGGGGTCTGATGAAGGTGCCAAGGTGGCACTGTTATCAGACTGCGTAAAAGTCGGTACCAGTGCTGGCATGGCCAGTCTGGTGCAATAAGATTTGTCATTGGCCTGTCCTGTTTGATCTTGAGGAGTACTTTTGAGAGGAGGGGCAGAGAGGGAAAGGCATAGATTCACAGGTTTATCCATGTAAAGGATAGGGTATCCACTTTCCTTGCTTGGCTGTGGGGAGTTCTGTTGCAGAATTTGCTCAATTGATGGTTCTGGGGGAAGCAAACAGGTCCACCTCTGGTGTCCCCCACCCGTGGATTGGAATCTTGAATTAATTAAGTTCCAGTTTCCACTCGTGCGGGTCCATTAGATTTCTGCTCAAGTCTGCCAGCAAATTTTGTTTGCCTGGCAGGAATTGAGCTTGCAGGTGCACTTGGTTGCACAAGGCTGTGTTTCACAGAGCCATGGCTAACCTGCAGAGTGGGTAGGAATGAGTTCCCCCTTGCTTGTTTATGTACCACATGACTGTGGTGTTGTCTGTCTACATCAAGAGTTGTCCTGGAAGGATAAGGTATTTGAAGGCTTTCAGTGCATTCTGTACAGCTAACATTTCTTTTTGATTGATATGCAGGTGCATCTGTTCTGGGCTCCATTTGCCTGCCATGTGAGCCTTCCATGCATAGTCTGATGAGTCTGTTGTCAGGGTTTGGGCAGCGGGAGTTGTGTGAAAGGGAGTCACTTGTTGTGGCTGCAGGCCTCTGCCCACCAAAGGAACTCTGTCCTTAGGCAAGAAATGATCTGAATCACTGTTTCCAGGTCCTGAGAATGTTGACACCAGAGACTTTTTAAGTACCATTGAAGTTTCCTCATATGCAGTCTTGCATATGGAATTAGGAGAATACATGAACCCTAGAGCTTGCAGTATTTTTCTTGCAGATAGCTGGGTTTGGGTGGCCAGTAGTTTGAAGTAATTTGTCAAATAAACCTGCTTTTTTGGAGTGAGGAATGCCATCTGGGAAGTTGTGTTCAAGCTTGCTCCCAGGAATACAGTTTATTGGCTGGGTACCAGATGTGATTTATTTTCGTTGATGGTATATCCCAGAGATGTTAGGAGCCTTACAAATGTTAGGTGCTGAAGTAGCAATTCCTGACTGTCTGCCTGAAATCAGGCAATCATCCAAGTATGGGTACATTTGAATGTTTCCCTGTCTGCAGTATGCAATGGCTGGAGCCAGACACTTTGTGAACACCCTGGGCACAGTAGATAAGCCAAAGGGAAGTGCAGAGAACTGATAGTGCATACAGCTTACCCTGAAATGTAGATATTTCCTGGAAGATTCCCTTATGGGGATTTGCAGGTAAGCTTCTTCTAAGTCTAGGGTGACCAGCCGGGAGTCCTTGGCTAGCATAAGCAGCAGCTGTTGGAGTGTAAGCATTTTGAACTTTGGTACCACCAGGAAGGTGTTGAGAATCGACAGATCCAGGATAAGGATCCGGGATAAGGTGCCAAGAGATTTCTTTTCTGGGCACCAGAAACAGTCTGGAGTAGAAACCCTGTCCCCGTTGCTCTGTTGGAAAAGGTTGAATAGCCCTGATAGTGAGAAGATTTGCTTTTGGGCCTCTGCCCACTGGTTTGGGGGAAGGTCTGGCAATCTACTTGGGGTTGACAGTGAATGGAAGTAGAATCTGTATTCCCTGGCATAAAATGTTTAAGACCAAACGGTCCTGGGTAATGTATTCCCAGCTTTTTTACATGTAGGGTGAGTTTTCCCCCTAGAGGTGAAAGTACTTTGGCATGGCTGGGAAGGATGCAGAAGTCATTGTGAACTTTTTCCATATGAGGGTGGCTTACCACTCCCAGTTTTTGAGGTGGGAGCACTCCATTGTTTAGGTCTGTGCATACCCTGAGACTGTAGTTTTTGTGGTCTGTTGCCCCTGTGTTTGGACTGAGAAGGCCTAGGAGGGACTGGAAAGGACCAGTTTTTCAAAGGCCAATGCCTACTGAATCTAGGTGGCTGTACCTGTAAGAAATCTTTAACAGTTTGCATAGATTTAGCTTTTTCCTCCATCTTTTTAAGAACTTCTTCTGCTTTTGTGCCAAACAAACATTCTTGATTTAATGGAGCATCTAGTAATTTAGCTTTGACATGGTCTGGCAAGATTTGCTCCTTCAGCCAGGCATGCCTTCTCAGGACAGACCCAGTGATAGCAGCCCTGCAAGATGCTTCTAAGGCATCAAACCACACTGCAAAGTATGTTTACCAACTTGGTTTGCAGAATGCATTAACTCTTGCAAATCTTTATTTTCTGCACAATCAGGAATCAACATTTTTTTTTAATTAGCTCCATAATATGCTGGTGGTACTTCACCATGTGAAACTGGCAATTTAAAGCCCTGATGGCAAGAGTTGCAGAGGTGTATTTCTTCTTACCCAATCTGTCTAAAGCCATAGAATCCCTGTCCTAAGGGGTAGGGTTTTTGGCTCTAGTGGCCTTAAAACCTTTAGGTCCCTGGGAAATGTTCTCTCGATCCGCAGTAGGATTTTTAAAGAGAAATTTGTGAGAGTCAGGTACTCTGTAGTACCTGTCAGGCATTCTAGGAGCTGGAGGTAAAGTATCAGGGGTAAGACTTGATCCCATGAAGACATCATCTACACTATCCAAAACAGGGGGTATAGCTAGGGGCCTGTGCTGAGGCAAGTCTAAAATTCCCTGAGTCTCTTTTTTGACTGAGGGTAGTCCTGGCATTCCCAGCGGAAATACTCTCTTAGGGTATGCAAGGTTTAACTGAAAGAAAAGTCCTCTGGAGGGGAGGCAGAGGGAATGGAATCCTCTGCATTTGAATCTTCATAGGTGGTGAAGAGTATGTCCTGGTAATCAGAGGGGTCACAGTCATTGGACTCATGGTCTGCAGAATCAGAAGGAAAATCAATTCTTTATATTTTAGAGGGGGAAGGTTGGCTTCCCCTAATTAAAGTAATAAGGTCTTCAGCCATTCTAACCATTTGTTTCTGAGGAATGGGAGCTTGAGAATGCGCTTTGGTTGTCGGTTTTCTAGGCGTAGTGCAAACTCTGGGCCTGAGAAATGCGGTAGTTCTAGTCAAAAACCAAGTAGTCGGTTTAATATGAATCAGAAGGCCTGAACAAACCCTCAGAAGCCGGTGCCTGCACAGTGGCTCCGGACCCATCCAAGGTAGAGACACCCGCAGGTTCCACAGTCAAAGAAGCATCTCGCGGCATACTGGACTCCGAATGGGTCTCAGTAGAGGCCTGCGAATCTGTAGAAGCGGTTATCAGGGGCTGCGAAAGCGCCTCACTGAGTACCGGCAGACTGGCGACTAGTTTAACGGAAGCGTCGTCGGCAGTTTTGGACCTATGCAGTCTGTCTCTGTCTTTATCCTTATTTTTTTTTGGAAGATCGGTAGTCAGACGGCTTAACAAAGCCATTTCAGAATATGGAGAACAAGAGCGAAAGAATTTAGCAACAAAGATAGCCAGACGACGAATAGTTCGGGCGTTGAACAAGGCACAAAACCAACAGCGAGGAACGTCGTGGTCTGGGCCTAAGCAGATGATGCAGTAAGAATGAAAATCTCTATGAGGTATTTGCTTTCCACAGGCAAGACAATTGTTAACTTTTTCTGACATCGGTTAGAGCAAGAAAAAAGGATCCTCAATGGGGTACTTAGCTTTAGAAGACTTCAGGTTTGAAACTTGAAAAATGAAAATTTCAGGTAGCGGCCAACCGGCACTTGAGAACTGCTTCTGCGTCAGACTCCCGCACGGCAAGAAAAGCTAATGTAATGGTGTCGGCTGCATGTTTTATACCCCTGACATCATAGAAGAGGTGACAGCATCCGACGCAGAAATCCCAAGACTCTGGTATTTGGGACGACTGAGGGCTACCTGCAGGCAGATAACCCAAATGTGATGACTGCAACAGTGAAGCACGAAGAGCATCTGTTCTCTCTCTATATATATTTTTTTTCTCCTTTTTAAAGCATCTTACAGGCTACCGAGGGGCAATCTTGCTTACAGAGCCACTACCAGTCCAACAGTCATAGATACCAGCTCAAGAGATCTCAATTTCTTTTGCAACTTAAATAGTACATGTTGGAGGAATAAGATACATCTTGCAAACAATATTGCTTCTCTGGAACAGTGTTCCTCTCCATGTACAGCAAAATATGTCCCTTACTATATTCAAACACAGTCTGAATGAGTGGATGGGAACTGCAAGTTCTCCCCTGGATTGGTACCCATGTCCCTTACATACAGGGTAACATGTAAATGTCTTTCTGCCCCTGGGTTACTATTACAAGAGGCTCTGGGTTAGTCATACTTAAAATACTAGACATGGCTAGGCTTCTGAAGATACTCATGCATCATTAGCCTAGTAAGTAGCTATCAACCTAATATTATAAACAAATATTGGGGATAGCCATGGGGGTTGCTTCTGTCCCCATTTTTTTCATATCTGGTTTTATATAAATGTGAAAACCAACATGTTTTTACATTAGAATATGCTAAAAGAACAGATATGTATGCGCATTTTTATGATATTTTTATTTTCTGTACTGAAAGGATTACACAGAATAATTTTTCAAGACCTGGAAGCCACAACTTCATTTTTAAAGTTTACAGAATTTAATTCTAACAATATTACATTTTTTAGATGTCAAAGGATTTTATGGATACATTTGAATCAAATATTTACAGGAAGGACATGTTTAGTAATGCTTACTTACATTTTAAAAGTAATCATCCCATTTGCATCAACAGGAAATGTGGTCAAATGCCAACTTGTTAAATTGTCCAGAATAAAATATGAGATTTTTGAAGTAGAAACATATATATATATATATATATATATATATATATATATATACACACACACACACACACACATACGTATGCATACATACATGCACAAACTCACACACATACAATCGATAGAAAAAGTCTACATACTCCTGTTAAAATGACAGGTTTTTGTGATGTAAAAAAATGAGACCACAATAACTGATTTCAAAACTTTTCCCACATTTAAGGAGACCTATAACCTGTACAATTCAGTTGAAAAACAAATCTGTTAAGGGGAAAAATATAAAAAATGTACAATAAGCTGGTTGTATAAGTGTGCACACCCTTAAACTAATACTTTGTTAATGCACCTTTTGATTTAATTACAGCAATCAGTCTTCTTGGGTAGGAGTCTATCAGCAAGGCACATCTTGACTTGGCAATATCTGCCCACTCTTCCTCGCAAAAGCGCTCCAGCTCTGTCAGATTGTGAGGGCATTTCTTGTGCACGGCCCTCTTCAGGTTACCCCACAGATTTTGTATTGGATTTAGGTCTGGGCTCTGGCTGAGCCATTCCAAAACTTTAATTTTCTTTTGGTGAAGCCATTCGTTTGTTGATCTGGATGTAAGCTCGGGGTTATTGTCATGATGAAAGGTGAAATTCCTCTTCATCTTCAGCTTTCTAGCAGATGCCTGAAAGTTTGGGCCAAAAGTGACTGGTACTTGGAACTGTTCATAATTCCCTCCACCTTGACTAAAGCCCCAGTTCCAGCTGAAGAAAAGCAACCCCAAAGCATAATACTTCCACCACCATGCTTCACCGTGCGGATGGTGTTCTTTTGGTGATGCGAAGTGTTGTTTTTGCGCCAAATGTACCTTTTGGAATTGTGGCCAAAAATTTCAACCTTGGTGTCATCAGACCATAACACATTTTCCCACATGCTTTTGGGAGACTTGATGTATCGTTTTGCAAATTTTAGCCAGGCCTGGATGTTTTTCTGTGTAAGAAAAGGCTTCCATCTTGCAACCCTACCCCATAGCCCAGACATATGGAGAATATGGGAGACTGTTGTCACATGTAGTACACTACCAGTACTTGCCTGAAATTCCTGCAGCTCCTTCATTGTTGCTGTAGGTCTCTTGGCAGCCTCCATGACCAGTTTTCGTTTTTTCCATCAATTTTGGAGGGACGTCCAGTTCTTTGCAACGTCACTGTTCCATATTTTCTGCACTTTTTGATGACCATCTTTCACTGTGTTCCATGGTATATCCAATGCTGTAGAAATTTATTTGTACCCCTCCCCTGACTGATACCTTTCAACAATGAGATCCCTTTGATGCTTTGTAAGTTCTCTATGAACCATGGCTTTTGTTGGAGCAGGCAACTGAGTAAATGTCAGGAAAATTCTACTAGGACAGCTGAACTTTATTTGGGGTTAATCAGAGTCTATTTAATTGATGGCAGGTGTGTACTCAAGAAAACTGAATGCTGTAATTAAATCAAAAGGTGCTTCAACAAAGTATCAGTTTAAGGGTGTGTACACTTATGCAACCAGATTATTGTACGTTTTTCAATTTTTTATATTTTTCCCCTAACAGATTTGTTTGTTTTCAATTGAATTGTACCGGTTATAGGTCACATTAAAGGGGGGAAAAATTTTGAAATGATTTATTATTTTATCATTTTTTTATATCACAAAAACCTGCATTTTAACAGGGGTGTGTACACTTTTTATATCCACTGCATATATAGCTCCAAGTATTTCCCAACAAACATTCTATATAGCAAGGCAGAAAAAAAAACCCCTTAAAGTGTAGAACGTAACTCCTCCTTAAACGTACTAAATCAACAAGCCCCACTGAGACAGAGTTTTAAAAAAAAAAAAAAAAACGGCCTCTATGGCTAAACCATCAAACTAAACTCATGAGACACACAAAGCCTAGAAGCAATAGCACAAATCTAGGACCCAAGCCTACCTTGATAGAGATCAGTGCTACAGAATCTGCAAAAAGGCACAAGTTTGTTATGATAAAAAGAACTTCTCCACAAACAAGATCATATATACAAAAAATAAAGAAAAAAAAGATTTTCTCAACATTTAAACATACCCCTAAACCACCCAAATAATTTCTCATATGAAACCAGCAGGGACATTGCAAACAAATTCAACTAACACTTCATATCCAGTATTCTATAATCACCTATACCTACCACCCCAAATCCCTCCCTGACCATAGCTCCACACCTCATCTCAATCTAACAACCATCCAGACAATCACCATAAAAATGCATTAAAAAACTGAAACACACAACAATAGCTTCTAACAACCTAATACCTCAGCCCTATGGAAAACTTCCATCATAATCCCATTACACAAAGGTGGTACCATCCACTGAACTGCTAAACTATCTCCCAATAGCAATCCTTCCTCCCCTCTCCAAAGTACTTGAAAAGTGAATACATCAGCAGCTCCTAGCCTTCTCCTCCCAACATGGCTTTCACCAGAGCACCAAAACTGCTCTGCTACATATCCTAGATACCATTAATTAAAGCAAAAACTCAATGGATTTTGTCTCTACCCTTTTCCTTGACTTGTCAAAAGCCTTTAACATGGTCTTACATCAACTACTCCTCCAAAGACTAAATCTTATAGTCCTCACAGCTCCCTCAATTAGCTGGTTCATCAGCTACCTAAAGAATGGCACCCAGTCTGTAAAATGGAATGACTTCCTTTCCACATTCTTTCCAGTCAAGCAGGAGTCCCCCAAGGATCCATTCTAGGGACAATACTTCTCAATATCTTCCATTAACGAAATGCACAAGGAATCAAAACTCACTACCTTAATATAATAAGCTGAAGACTCAAGTTTAGTTTGTCATCTTCCTACTTTAGAAAGCTTTCACGACTATAGAAAAAAGGGTCAATAAATCTCAATTGCTTTTAAACCACAACAAAACCAAACTAATCGTATTCCTTCCTAAAAATATAAATCAAAACGCTGGCCTTAATAATATTATCTCCTCAAACACAAAAATTGAAAACACAAAATTACTACATGTTATTGTTAAGTTAAAATTTGATCTGTATATTAACACTGTAGTCAAAGAGAGACAATGCAAACTAAGATCCCTTTACAGAGGAAAGTGCCTGCTAAGTGATCATGGTAAAAAAACTGCCACCTTCCTTTTCTTTCCTATCCTCCTGTATGCCTCAACAAATATTCACAAATCTCAACTCTTCTACCAAGCATAAACTCAAAAGCATCTACAACAAAATTAGCGAATTCGCCTGCAGCCTCCCATCACTGCACAGCGCCCAGTACCCTTAACTGACTTGAACTTCAACACATTACCCTCTCCCAGCAATTCACAGCACACAAAATACTTCACTATCCACTTAAAACACACTCACTGTCAAATCTCATCCAATAGCATCTACCAAACAGTACTCTAAGACCATCAGAACTTCAACTTTTGCTAATAAATGTAATTAATATGATGACTTGCTTTTCTTTCTCGACATCTCCAAGGCATGGGACAAACTTCCAAACCATATCAGGCTTTTAAACAACTTGCAACTATTTAAATCCACCCTAAAATACCACTGGCAAAACTATGCAATCCTAACCCTGTCCACTATGGATTACATAAATGTACCAACACAGTATGTTTGACTACTGACAACACCTTGAAAACATGCATTTCCTTAATCTGATATGCTTTGTATACAATGATCGTTGACAGTTTCCTTTGAAATAATCTGTTAACGTGTATTAACCATTTTTCTCTTGAATTGTCAAAAACGATTTTCTATTCTTGTTTTGAAGCTTTTCTCCCCAGACTTCCTCCAAAAATGGGCATTGCAGATCCAAGACAGATTTTCCCAGTAAACAAAAGCAAATAAACAATTATGCTACAAAAAGAAAGATTATGAATAATGATTAGGACAAAGCATTATATGTGATCATTTTAACAAATTTGTATTTTTTTTTTATTTTGGAGAAGTTACCACATATAAAAAGTGGAGGAGACTGATGCAATTTACTGTTAGAAAGAATTACACTGGCAAATTTATTATGAAGTAAAAGGATACACAGGGTTAATGGAATGACACCAATTCCCTGTGTCCTTAAAGGGGAATTTAATATCATTCGTACACACACACACACACACACACATTTATTCTTGATTCATTCTGATGAAATCTGAAACTGTGTATAGACAAAAGTACTTAATCTTTTAATATTAATAAATCTTGTGGACATACTCAGTTTTTGGTGGCTTCCTCTAGTACTCTAAATGACACTTTTATCAGCAACTTAACCAGTGCTTAATGATGAAATCTTAGATGTTTCCATCACAACACACAGATTTGTATTGGTAACCTTCCTATAAACACTTTGGCAGCAACAATAAGCCTCTTGATGTACTTATTCTAGAGTGTTTTTACTAGGCTTTTTTTATTCTTTTATTTATTTGCTTTTGTATTTGTTCACATCAGAGTTGCTATACTTCCTGGCTACCACTAGCACTACACTAACCATTACCACATGTATTTCACATTAAACACACACAGCACTTACTTCCAATCTGAGCTCTTCACAGACTGCAGCATATTTACTTATGTGGCAATCCAGGCTAACAACGTTGCTCTTTACCTGAAAATAGAAAGATAAAAAATGTTTATTAACACCATCTTAAAGTTGAAAAAATTGGCATAATATATTTTCTGGGTCTGTCATTAATCGCATTCATTCAAGTGTCACTTTTTAATCATTTCCAAATAAATATCCATGTGGTCAAACACATGAAAGTGCAGAGTGCTCTAGTCACCTGCCTAAGCCTGCTATTTACTATCCAAGCAATTAAACAAAATATCAGTAAGAAATCTAAAAAGAGAACTTGATAAACATTTTACTCTTGCAAGACTTGATCAATATATCTGGGAACAAACTATGGTGCAGACACTCCTATTCCCCCTAGAAGTCCAAAGTAAATTAGAATGGAGCAGATGTGATCTTTGTTAGAAGGGTCATCTGGAACAGACCCCTTTACAACTTACCATGGTCATGACATCTTTCTCCAAAGTACTGAGTGTATGTTGACTTATTTTGCTCCCTGTACATAAATGCTTGCCATTTCCCCTGTGATTTGAGATTTCTCTTGTCAAATTTTCATGGATTTCTACCGACATAATCTCTAACACAGAGTATCAAGCTCCAACCCTCAAAAGCTAAGGGTCAAATGCATCATAGGTAGGTACTAGGCTATTGGCCCTAGGGCCTATACAAGCCCAGCCAATAAGGTACCCTGGCTTTCGCCACCCAAGAAAATTATTTTCCTGTGCCACTGTCGAGCAGAGCCACAGAAGTGATCCCTGGGGTGAATTTCCTATTTCCCATCCAATCATCAAGATTTTTCTTGAAGAGTACTAATGAGGAGCTTGGTTTGATATAGATAAGGAATCTATCCCTTCGGCATGTTATGTTTATTGTAGTGACAAGGTTTAGGTTCCTAGAGCGTGTAGCTCGGAGGGATTGGGACTTCTTTAAGTAGAGCATGTCCAACAGCTCTGGGTTTGACATAGCTTTGTATGTAAGGCAGAGATTACCTCTGAGTAGGTGATCTGTGACGGAGTAAAGCTGGAGTTTTTTGAGACGGTCTGCATAGGGCGTCTGTTTGAGGCCGGTAATCCTCTTTGTGAGGTATTTCTGCGGCCTTTCTAGTTGTTGTAGATGTCTTGTGAGGTACATACTAAAAGGGGTGTTGTACTCTATAATGAGTCTAATGAGTGATGAGTAGAGGGGAACAATGACCTCTTTTTCTGGATGAGAAACCTTTTGTGATGAGGTGTGCCACGTAGAAGGAATTCCTGACAACTGTGATGATGTGATTATCAAAAGAGAGACTACTGTCCACCTGTGTCCCAAGGTCTCTTATCCCACTTTCAGTGTTAAGTATACTACCGCCTATATGTTGTAGTTCATGGGTACAGAGTTTTTACCAAAGGGGATGACAATGCACTTTTTGGCATTGAGCTTGAGGCCATAGTTTTGACACCAGGCATCTGTCTCAGTAAGGCCTTTTTGTAGGATGTCCACATCGATAGGAGTTTCGATTATGGCTCCTAGTTTGCAGTCATCTGCGAACTTTGTTAGCCAAAGACCTTCTGTGTTAGCCTGTACTTTGGAGAAGTAGATACCAAACAGAAGAGGACCCAGGACTGCACCCTGTGGTACTCTACTTGTCACTGGTCTGAAGTCTGCTACTTTCACAGTGTGGGTTCTGTCAGTGAGCCAGTTGGCAGCCCATCTTGTGACATAGGGATTTATACCTAGTTTATCTATAATTCCAGAGTGGGGGATGGTGTCAAAAGCCTTAGCAAGATCTAGATAGGCTGTGTGAACCATCTTACCCTCGTCTACGGCTTTGGTGACTGCTTCAAAGAAGTTTATCAGGTTTAGGAGACATGATCTGCCTTTTACAAACCCGAACTGGGTGGGGTCCAGAGTTTGGAGATTACCAATGTCTTTGTTTATAAGTTCCACAATGATACGATCCATGGCCTTGCAGACTAGGCTCGTCAGGATAATGGGGCGGTAGTTCCTGGTGAGCATGGTGGCTCCCCTTTTGTGGAGTGGGATAACCGTTGCTGTGCGCCATTCAGCGGGCACAAAGCCTGAGGTGAGGCTATGATTGAACATGGTACTTAGGTGGGATGCCAGTTCGTTCTGTAGTTCATGTAGAACGCAGCCTGGGATGTTGTCTGGTCCCATGGATGCTGTGTTCTTGGCTTAGGAGAGTGTGGTTTTTACCTGTGCAGCCGTGATTACAGGAACTTTGCATTCTTCCGGTATAGAGATGTGCTCTTTAAGGTGTGAGAGGGGGCTAAAGCTAGCACTGAACCTATCTGCCAGGATGTTGGCAATATCAGTTGGGTCTGTATATTTAGTGTCATTGTCCTGTAACTCAGAGCAGATCTGAGTGTTGCCATTGAGATTCATAATTTATATATAAATGATCTTGACATCTGGAGGAGGTATCTAGATGATTGTTGGATGTTGACGTGGGGATAAGGACCATGTGTCTGATTTTGTTAAATATCTTAACAACAACCCTTGGGATATACAATTTACCTTAAATATTGAATATGAAGAGATTGTTTTCCTGGATGTTGTTGTTTCCAGACAGAACGATCATACTTTAGCTACACATGTACATAGGAAGTTTCCTCAGTATAACACCTTACTACATGCATCCAGCTCTCACCCTCGCCACATCATCCAAAATATCCCGAAATCCCTATGAACCTATGAACCTATCCCAATTTCTGCATATGAAACGCATATGCTCATCACAGGAACAATATGAAGCCTGTGCACAAGATTTGTCAGATAGGTTCATTGATCGTGGATATCCCAAACATCAGATGTCTCACACCATTCAACAAATTAAACATGTGACACGACCCACCTTAATACAACATCATAATATGGAACATAATGAAAATTCTATTCCTAGGCAGCCAATTAGATCTGTTACTACGTTGGGGAACAATACATTCAGATTCATAGAAATATTGACAGACATTGGGATATACTTAAATCCCATGAACATTTGAATGAGATTTTACCAGACAAATGTGCTTTTTCATATAGGAGGGGTAGGACTATACATTCAAGGTTGACACATTACTAAAGGTACACACCAGCAATACCTGTCCAAACGACTTTATCTGGTGACCCATTGCTTGGCTGCTTCCCTTGTGGGCACTGCAGTGCCTGTCAATATATTCTTAAAACCAAAGAATTTTCAAGTAAGAATACATCTAAAGTATATCAAAATTAACATTTTTGGCAACTGCAATTCAGATTGGGTCATTTACTTAGCTACATGCACCTATTCATCATTTTATGTTGGTCAAATGTCCAGACCATTTAAACTGAGGATCAGTGAACACCTCAGTGCCATTAGAAACCACCGTCTGTCCAATGCTCTTTACAAACATACTATTCAACATCCCACGGCTGTCTAAATTTACTATCATTGATAAAATTCAAATGCATAGAAATTACAAAGCAGGTTGGCACAACAAACTTAATAATATGGAAAGTATGTGGATAACCAGGCTAGGGGCTTTGTTCAAACTTTGATTAAATGAGATGGTATAATTGTTAACCTGCTTTTTCATGCTATGTTTTTCATGCTATGTTTTTCATGCAATGTTTTTATGCAATGTTTTTATGAAATGTTTTTTCATAACTTTTTTTTATAAATATTTCATCTCTTCATCTTTATTTTTATTATTTCTTTTTTATAATTTTTTATGAGATGGGTTCATCATATACAATCCACAAAGTTTTTTTGGCAATATCTCTTTAAATGAGTATATATAAAAGACCAGGATGTTTCAAGCTGTTTAACTAATTACTCAACTTTGTTTCAGCACTGAAGAAGGCTGTTTTCTCAGCCGAAACCGGTTTGCTCACTAATTATTTTGTTTCATGGTATTCAGTTTATAATAAATATTTTTGCCTGCATTATCGTTGTGCTGGTACGTTTTTTGGTTTTTCGTACGATTGGTTTGGACCTTTGCACTCTGTCCCACGTGCGTGCTCTTTGGTTTGGCCATTGAGATTCTTGACATAGCTATAGAATGCTTTGTGGTTGTCTTTAGAATCAGTGGCGATTTTTATTTTCGTAACTAGCTTTGGAGGATTTTATCAGGGATTGTAGCTTTTTACTGAGGCTGACCAGGGAGCTCTTCAACTCGTGGGATTTTATTCCCTTTTGAAACAGTTTCTTCCTTCTGTTGTACAGTTTGTTTATGGCAGGGGACCACCAGATTGGCTTCCTTTTTTGGAGGATAGCGTCTTGGTTCTGTTTGGGATAGCACAATCCATGCACTCGTGTAAGTGCTTATAAAGTGCAACTGTGTAGGATTCAGTAGTCATAACTGTATTGTCCCATCTGCAGGAGTGTCATGAAGTTCACCACTTCTGTCTTACAAAGCATGAAGTTGGCTTTGGAGACATTTTTTTACCGTGGTTTCCTTAATGGGGAGTGGGGGCAGGATGTGGATATCTAGGGTAATTAGCTTATGGTCGGATCAGACCAATGAGGCGTTGACTTCAGGTGTGGAACTCTGGTCACTCATGTTGGTAATGACTAGATCTAGGATATTGTTGCCCCTGGTGGGGGTGTGCATAAGTTGATCCAGGGCATTGGAGTTTATGAATTCCAGAAAGCGTTGAGCAAAGGAGTTGGTACATGAGTAGTTTTTCCAGTTAATGGTGGGGTAGTTGAAATCGCCCATTATTAGGGTGTTTGGTTGAACCCTAATATTTTCCAGTACATCCAGAAAAGAGGAGTGGGAATCCTGGGGCATGGTGGGGGATCTGTAGCAAGGTACAATTTGAATTGCAGTTTTGCCCAGAGTTAGTTGCACTTGGATAACCTTGGCTGCATTATGCTGAGCAACTAGCCTGGAGGTGTGGATATCCTTAATGAATATGGAAACACCTCCGCCTTTGGTGTTCCGGTCCAGGTTACATGGCCGAAAAGTGTAGTATGAGTTATAGCCTGGTAGTGCAGGGGTGGTCTCTGGAGCCTTGAATCAGGTCTCAGTCATTGCACAGATATTGATGACCCGGGGGCCAATCGTGTACGAGTGCGTCTCTTGGGGGTTGTCCCGGAGGGGGAATCAGGGCAAAGTCGCTTCTGCATTTCGTGTCGACGTGACTGGCAAAAAGATCGTAGCAAGGCTGGCCCCATTTGCAGAAAATCCTGCCCGCGATCTCTTGTTTGAGGGGCCACTCGTGTGGCAACAAAATTGTCCTGCTCAGTTTGTCTGCTATCACGTTGGATCTCCCCGGGATGTGCGTTGCCAACAGAAAGCGCTGGGAGGAGACAGCCCACTGACAAACTCTGAGGGCTTCTCGGCAAAGGGGGAAAGACTTGGTCCCGCCTTGCTTGTTCAAGTACCAGACTACAGACATGTTGTCTGTCTGAATTGCAATTGTCCCTACAGGAAGAGAGTCCTGAAAGTACTGCAACGCCAGAAGTACTGCTCTCATCTCCAGAACATTGATATGCAGGTATGACTCTTGATCTGTCCATGTGCCTTGGGCGGTCATTCCCTGAAAATGCCACACCCACCCTATCAGGGAAGCATCCGTGATCACAGAGGCTACTGGAGGGGGTAGAACAAAGGGACATCCTATAGTTACATGAAGAGACATCAATCACCATTGGAGATCTCTCTTGCAAGAGTTTGTAATCAAAATTATATGACTCATTGGAAGTTCCTGATAGGGCCATTGGGTGAACAGCAGCCATTGAAGAATCCACATATGCATCCTTGCTAATGGTATGGCCAAGATCGCTGCAGCCATCAAACCTAATACTTTTAAGACTACTGCAGCTGGTGCTCTGTCCTTTGACACTAATCAGCTGGCGAAGGAGAAAGACCCTCTCGATTGGTAGTCATAAAGTGGTGGCTAAAGTGTCTAACTCTGCCCCTATACAGACAATATGCTGCAATGGCGACAAGGCAGATTTTTCTGAGTTGATTGTAATGCCTAAGTGATGGCAGAGTGCCAGTGTATTCCCCCTTGCCTGAATAAGTTGATGTCTGGTGGTGGAGGAAAGGAGCCAATCGTCTTGGTAGGGAAACACCTGGAATCCTAGATGCCTCAGATGAGCCGTGACCACTGCCATGCATTTGGTGAACACTCTGGGGGCTGTAGTGAGACCGAAGGGCAGAGCTCGAAATTGATGACGAGTGGCTCCCAGCTGGAAACGCAAATGATCTCTGGAAACGCAAATGATCTCTGGATGGCCTGGCTATTTTTATGTGGTAGTATGCATCCTTGAGATTTATCGAGCACATCCAATTGTCTCTCTCTAAAAAAAGGAAGTATTGACAGTAGTGTGACCATCTGGAACTTCTCTTTCTTTACAAATTGGTTGAGTCTGCTGAGGTCCAAAATAAGTCTCCAGTCTCATTTTCTTTGGAACCAAAAAGAATCTTGAGTAAGTTCTGGATCCTATTTGGTCTGCTGGGACTGGCTGGATGACTCTCTTTTTCTAGCAACTTGTGGACCTCTATAGTTGCTTGTTCCCTATAACTGGGTGGAATGTCCAGTATTCTCCTTGGGGGCATGGATGGGTGAAGAACGGTATGAAATATCTTCTGAAAAAAATACTTTGTACCCAGCTGTCGTTTGTTATATCTTGCCAGGCGTCTGGATGCAAACATAAGTGACCTCAGACTCCCTCAAGAGCAGGATAATCGGGTCTCCCTTCAGGAGCGTTGATAGGGTTGACCAGAGAAGTGATCCCTGTCACCCTGGTGTTGCGGACCCCCCTCTGCTGCAAGGGCAGCATCTTCCATTGTTACCCCCCCCCTCCCTCTGCCCCTAGAGGGGGATTGACCATGTGTGTCCTGAAAGGCTCCTTGGGCTTTTTGGAACCACATTTTACCTCCCCATTGGCCTTCGGGGCAAGGCCGAGTAGGGGTGGAAAAATGGACTCAGACGGCAGACATAGTCTTTCCCTCCTGCTCACACCTGATGAGGGTTTCCTTCACTTTGGGCCCAAAGAGAGATGAGCCATCAAAAAGGGTGTTGACAAATGAAGACTTAAAAGGGCACCGTGAAGGAACACAAGCACCTCCACGAATGTCATCTTAGTGCAACTCCTGTACCCGCTGCCCTACTCGTCCCATCAGCAGTATACGATATGAGATGCATGGACGAGTTCCCAATGGAATTTAGGGTAGCGAGCTGGGTGGCAACTTTGTCAGAAGCCCCTGCAGCTACAGTACCCTGAAGAGTATCTCCCAACTCCTTAAGGAGAACTCTTTGCAGTCTGGTGAAGTGGGTCAAATAGTTCAGGGATCGGAGTGTAAAAGTCACTGAACTAAACATGCATTTCCCGTATCGATCCATGACCCTGGACTCTCTGCCAGGAGGATGGATCAACGAGGAAGTCTCAGACATTTCCTTCTTGGTGGCCACCGCCACCACTATGGCGTCAACAGGGACTCCCTTGGACAAAAAGTCTATCTACGGGGATAGAAATAAACTTGTTGGGCCTCCGAGGGACAGGCTCCATGGACTCTGGTGACTCCCACGTCCTTCGAGAGACCAGCTGCATGAGCTCATCGAAGGGCAGAGACACCCAAGAGGTGGAAGGTTGAGACCTGAAAGCCTTGAGAAGAACTGAATCGTCCTCAGTAGGGCATTTGGACTGCCAATCACCCCTCTGCCTAAGGATCTCAAGCACCCCCGCAAAGGAGATATCCTCAGAGGGGGATCATGGGGACCCTTCTGACTCATTCAAGTCAGTGTTAGATGTCAAAGACTCCTGTGGGGAGTCCAAGTGTCTCCTCTTACACAATCTCTTCCTGGGGACCTCCTCAGTGGGAGCCTCTGAGGAGGTCTTGGAAGAGCAAGGGGTGCCCTGTGGGGCTACCTGAGGCTCAGGGTCTCTATGCTTGGCCTGGACGACGGAGGCAGACACAGGCGCTTTGGGGGAAGAGGAGGCCAGACCTGGTGTCGAGGATGTCTTTGGGGACAAGGCTCTCCTCACGGCTTCGAAAGCATCACGGCTCCGATGAGAAGGAGTTGATGGACCCGAGGGAACCGCCATCCCTTTCCGCACCGAGGCCTTGGGCTCAGAGCCGGAGGTAGGAGCCAAGCTCATCTGAGCCAAGGCCCCGAGAGGAAGAGTCGGCACCTACAAGTCGGTGCAACTATCCTCCCCGGACCAGACAGGAGAGTGTCGGCTCCCAGAGTCCCTGGTCGGCACCGAGGACGTCAGAGTAGATGGAACAGATGACACCAGATCAGGCCTTGGCTCCAAAGGTTCCACGAACAGCAGGTCAGCCCCCTCCAGCTCAGAAGATCCGGTACGGCTCAGAGGAGGAGCAGTCAAATCCGGAATGATGGTCTTCGGTTCCGACGCTAGGGTCGGAGCCGACAACAATTTGACAAAGCCTAGTGCCCAAATGAGCTTCTGCATCAATCGGTCCATATCCAAATCCAAGAGGCTGACAGAAGATCTAGAGGAGTGAAGATACAGGTCTCTCAGAGACCGGCTCCAAAACTGTGGGCCAGCTCTGAAATGAAGAGACACACGGCTCCGAGAGCTATGGAGCCGAAGTCCCGGAATCCTCCACTTTCTTAGTCTTTTTAGATGCCTTGGAGTCGGTAGAGGATTTTGACGACTTAGAGGACTTGCTGGTCCCATCCTGGTCAGTCAAAGCTTCAGTAAAAGAATGCTTCAGCAAACCTCGCTCCACAAGCTTCTATTTCCTCTCTAAAAGTACCCTTGAAGAAAAGGAATGGCAAATGCTGCAAGACTCCTGTAAGTGCACCGCACCCAAACAATGCATGCACTGAATGTGCCCATCAGTGAGAGACATCTTTTGCCCGCAGTCTGGACATTTTTTGAATCCAGACTTTGGGTGCTTGTCTTTTTCCTCAGACATATTAATAAGGAACTAGGCTTAACTATATAAGCAATACATAGACTATACACAGTCTAATACAATCTAGAAGGAATAACTATCCTAGGTTTAAGATAACACTTCTAAATAACCACAGTCTAACAATTGCCCGGAGAAAAACGGGGCCAACAGTTTAATACAGCCTAAAAGTTAAAACTATCCTAGGCTCAAAATAACACTTTAAATACGAAACACACTCCAATAATGGTCTGGGAAAAAGAGGTCAACTCTACTGACTGTGTAACAGCACACTATCTACACTATGAAAAATATAACGCACACTACTTATATATATATAGATGCAAAACTATGGTAATAGAAGGAAACACATACACAGAATAACTAGGCCTAACATGAGGCCGCTACAAATATGCTAAACTATGAAGCACCAAGGGAATAGGTCTAAAGGGACAACTACAGGAGCTTAATATATATCTAAACTATCTGTAAAAGTTAAAGAAGTTTTAAAAAAACTTGCGAAAAGAGATTTTTGTGTCAAAAAGGCTTGAGCAAACTGGAACCACTGAGATCCATGCCGTGACAAACTAGATCTGAGGTAATTCCAGCAGTGCATCATGGGATAAGGGGCTTGGTATAAAGCTACTGGTAAACCTTGAGCTTTGCTAATGGCCGTGTCGGAGCAGATGGATCGGCTCCAAACCCATCAGTGAAGAATGAATGGCGAGATTGAACTTCACATCTATGCTTTTCAAATGTCCGTTATGCAAAAACTGCCCAATATCAAGGTCAAACTCCAAACTGGCCAGAACTTTAATTTTCCTATAAATTATAGTACCTCCTGCATGGTTTCAAAATATTCTGAAAAACATTCAGTACTGTACCTCTGAATGGTCAGCTTTATACTGTAGACTACGCTGTCAAATTGAAATACAGCAGAATCTCAAAAATGCATGCCTCTCTCTCAACAAGTAAAGCATACATATTTCCTATAAAGTTTGTAAAACGATAGAAAACATTACTTTTCTGAAAGCAGCATCTTCTTAGATATTTTCTAAAAATAACAGAAGTTCAAAATAGAAGGAAGAGATGCTGAAAAGGAATTTATCACATTGTTAGATGACCAAACAGAAAATCTTTACAATTTGCCGAGATAAATTTTGCTTGCATTTAATTTCTGTGAAGCTGACAAAATATGAACCATCAGAGAAAAAAAGTCTGTCATCTCTGGTCACCATTAAAACTGGAGGAATCATGCAGTAAGCTTCAGAGTCTCTGGGACCTGGACAAGCTGCCAGGATGGGTGACTCAGGACGTCAGGATGGTTATCCAACGTCCATGGCAAATGAACTAGATGAGGCCAGAAGAAGGGGAACCAAACTTGCCAGGGCCAATATGGAGCAAAGGGTATTACCCAGGTCTTGCATCTGCTGTCTTTCTGAAAAAAATTCATTATTAG
Source organism: Protopterus annectens (assembly GCF_019279795.1). NCBI lineage: Eukaryota > Metazoa > Chordata > Ceratodontiformes > Protopteridae > Protopterus > Protopterus annectens. Next base: position 726,826,451 of record NC_056743.1, read on the forward strand.
TGGTATGGGGGAAAGCATACAAGAGTCCCGGGAGACAACTGTGGATTAGAGCATTCCTCCGTGATTGACCCTGCAGAGGGATTAGGTCAAAGCAACTGCTCTAGTTGTCGTTTAGGCACAAAGCAAAAATATCAAAGCAAGGCTGGCCCCAGTGACTATAGATTTGGTTTGCCACAGTCTGACTGAGGGACCACTCAAAGCAGAAGAATGGATCTGCTCAGTCTGTCCACTAAAACTTTGGAAGTCCCCAGGTATGCACTGCTATGAGAAAGAACCAGGAAGACATTGCCCACTGCCACAAACTCATGGCTCCCTAGCATAGTGGATATGAGCGGGTTGCCCCTTGCTGGTTGATGCATTAGACTACTGCCATGTTGTCCATTTGGATAGAGATCACACCCTCAGGGAGAGATTTCTAAAAAAGTCTGCAACTCCAAGAAGAATGCTCTCATCTCCAAGACACTGATGTAAAGATTGGCCTCCATGTGTGACCAAGAAACAGAGATAGTCTTCCCTTTGAAATGCTCCCCCAACCCCAGGATAGAAGCATCCACAGTTACTGTGGCCACTGGAAGAAATGGGGAGAATGGCCGACCTTCCAGAAATGCCGAGGAGGCCAGCCATCACCTGATGTTAAGATCTGCAAGTGGGCATTAGATGAACTTTAGCATGAAGAAGATGAGAAAATTGGGACCACTGTACTGATAGGGTCCACTGAAGAACTCTCATATGGTGTCTTGCTAGGGAAAGTAATGTAATCACTTAAGCCATTAGCCCTAGCAGCAGAAGTATGCGTCTTGCGGAACGTGAGGGTTGTTATAAAACCTGAGCAGCTACTTGATGCATATACGAGATCCTGGATTTTAAAAGCTTGGCTATTTGACTGCTCATATCTAGGTGGCATATTACAAACTCTATTGTGTAGGAGTTAAATGACTGGGTGACTGATTGATTGTGATCCCAATTCTTGTGAACTATTGGAGCAAGAAGTCCCTTTATTGGACCACAAGATCCCTGGTTGGGACAGTGAGAAGACAATCATCTAAATATGGGAAAGTACAGTTTTGTACCTACCATAAATGTAGATGTCCGAACTGGATAGCATCTGCAGTCATAACAACTGGGTTGTCCTGTCGTCAGGCAGCCCTTCGGTCGGCCGGATTCCAAAGTCCGGGTCCGGCTTCGGCTGATGTCACACTTCACCCGACGTCATCTCTGCTGGTCTTCGGGTATAAAGGCATCAGCCGACGCCATTTTCCTCAGTGTTTCTTGCCCCAGATGCCAGTTGCCCTCTTGGAAGGCTAAATTTTGGGTAAATGCCAATGTTTCCAAAAAGATAGAAGGCAAACACAAAAAATAAGCATGTATGTACATATATACAAACAAATACACCATAAGAGACTCCCCCCACCAGCTAGCTATTAGGAGGGTACATACCCTAGGAGTACCACAGAGGGGAAGGAGGGAGGATAATCCTGACTGCAGATGCTATCCAGTTCGGACATCTACATTTATGGTAGGTACAAAACTGTACTATGTCCTTCATGGATGCATCTGCAGTCATAACAACTGGGTAGAATACCATAGCCAACTAGGGGAGGAGGAAGAATGGATTATGGTGTGGTTAGGATCCCATGCAGTACAGCAGTGGCAAACCCTGCTCGGGATCTGGAATACAGAGGTAAATTATAATGCTTGGCAAATGTATGCACGGAGGTCCAAGTAGCCGCCTCAATAATGTCCTTGGTTGCCACTCCTCGTAAGAAGGCTGTGGTAGTGGCTGTTGCCCTTGTAGAATGAGGCCTTATGTTCTGTGGAATTGGTTTTCCATGGAAGGAGTAACAGAATCGTATGCAATTTCCTATTGTCTGTTTGGAAATAGCTTTTCCTTCCCTTCCTGTTGCATAGGCTACAAAAAGCTGGTCAGTTTTTCTGTTACTTTTTGTTCTGTCCAGGTAGTAGCGTAGCTGTCTATGTACATCCAAGGTATGCAGCATTCTTTCCCCTCTGTTTTGTGGGTTGGGGAAGAAGGTAGGTAGGTGGATTGCCTGGTTTAAAGACACTCTGGATACCACCTTAGGCATAAATGTAGGATTAGTCCTCATGGACACTATCTTGGTGGAAGATTAGGAAGGGTTGTACTGCCATTAGGGCCTGAAGTTCAGAAACCCTCCTTGCTGAGGTAATTGCCAGTAGGAAAGCAGTTTTCCATGACAGGTGTTGCAGATCTGCTGTTGCTGCTGGTTCAAACGGAGGGAGTGTCAACTTTTCTAGCACAAAGTTCAAATCCCAAGCTGGCAATGGTGGTTTCCTGGGAGGTTTTACATTCTTGATCCCTCTGAGGAACTGCCTGAGTAAAGGATGTGAAAAGACAGGTGGATCAAAGCTGTATTCTGCTGAAATAGCTGATGCATGTATCTTGATGGAGGAATAGGACAGGCCTGTATGTAGAAGCTCTGCCAAATACTCCAGAATGTTAGCAATATCTATATTGGACACATCTTTTCCTCTTTCAGCACTCCAAATGACAAACCTTTTCCATTTTCCTGCATAGTTCCTTCTTGTTGAAGGTCTGCAGGCTTCAAGGATAATGTCTTTAACCCTTTGGGAAAGTTCTGGATTAGTTGCTGCTATGAGATGTTCCATGCAGTGAGTTGCAACGTTTTTAGGTTTGGGTGCATGATGTTGTAGTTGTTCTGAGTTAACATCAAAGGCATCAGGGGTATTGACCACATTTTGTCCCGAGACATGCTCCTCAGCAATGGGTACCAGTGTTGTCTTGGCCAGTTTGGAGCTATCAGGATTATCCTTGGACGTTCCTCCTTGATTTTTAGTAATACCTTGTGTATCAAGGGAAGAGGTGGGAATGCATATGCTGTCAGACCTTTCCAGCTGAAGGAGAGCGAATCCACTTTCCATGCAAGTGGGTGGAATGTCCTTGTGCAGAATTTTCTGAGCTGGTGATTGCGAGGGGAAGTGAATAGATCTATCTGTGGCATTCCCCATTTCTTTGAGATGGTCTTGAAGATGTCCGGGTGTAGCATCCATTCGTGAGCATCCGAGGTGGTTCTGCTTAACATGTCTGCTAGAGTATTCTCCTTTCCTGGTACAAATATTGCCTGTAACTGGATGTTGTAGCTGAGTGCCAGGTTCCAAAGGTCCAAAGTCATTCTGCATAGGGGGTATGAATGAGTGCCTCCCTGTTTGTTGATGTACCACATGACTGTGGTGTTGTCTGTCCTTATCATCAAATGGCCTTCTTTGAGAAATGGTCTGAAGTTTTGGATTGCCAGTTTTACTGCCAGCATTTCTTTTAGGTTGATGTGCAGGTGAAGCTGGTCCTGCGTCCACAATCCTTGTACGCATTTGTCCAGCATGTGAGCCCCCCATCCTAGGTCTGAGGCGTCTGTAGTGATGGTTTGGCTTGCTTGATAGTTGTGAAAGGGTAGGCCTGGGTTTGACTGGCATGCTTGAGCCCACCATAGGAACTCCTGTTTTAGGCATGGGATTAGTGGAATTTCTGCTTCTAGGCTGTGCCTGTGTTGGGACCATAAATTCTTTAGGTACCACTGTAGTTTTCTCATATGTAGTCTGGCATGTGGAACCAAGATTATGCATGATGCCATGAAGCCCAAGGCCTGCAGAACTTTTCTTGCTGTTAGCTTGTTCTGTCTTGTTAGTGCCAAGAAGTAAAGAGGGAGTTCTTTTTGTTTTTCTGCAGTTAGGAATGCCATTTGTTTTACTGTGTCCAATTCAGCCCAAGAATGTCCTTGTTTGGGATGGTATCAGCCTTGACTTTTGTAAATTGACTGTGTATCCCAGTGCTTGTAGCAAGTAAATGACCCTTTGTAAATCTGTTGTCAGCTTGCTTTTGTTGTCCCCTTGTAGCAGGCAGTCGTCCAGGTATGGATAAATTTGGATTCCCTGTAGTCTGCAGTGGGCGATTACTGATGCCAGGCATTTTGTGAATACTTTGGGCGCAGTAGATAAGCCAAAGGGCAATGCTGAGAATTGATAGTGCTCTGATCCTGCAAGAAATCTGAGGTATCTTCTGCAAATTGGTCGAATAGGGACGTGCAGGTATGCCTCCTTGAGATCTAGAGTTACCAGCCAACACTCCTTGCCCAGCATGGGAAGAAGTTGCTGTAGGGTCAGCATTTTGAATTTTGGGACAATGATGTATGTATTTAAGGTGGACAGGTCGAGAATAGGTCTCCAACTTTTTTCCTTTCTTGGAACTAGGAATAGACTGGAGTAGAATCCTTTGCCTTGCTCTGTTATTGGTACTCTTTCCACAGCTCTCATCTTTGTTAATTGCATTATCTGTTGTAGAGCTTCTGTTTTTTGATTTGGAGGCAGGTTTGGCATTCCTCTTTTGACTGGTAAAGTGTGGAAGTGGAACCGGTAACCTTGGTCTATGGTTTGCAAAATCCACTTGTCTTTTGTGATATAGTGCCAGTTCTTCGAAAATAAGGTTAGTTTTCCGCCTAATGGTGCTGCTATTTGTTCCCTGGTAGGCGGAGTTAGAATCAAGTCACTGTGATTGTGCTGTTGTAGTGGTAGTGGCTGTGTCTGGGCCTCTGTTATTACCTTGCCACTGTCGTCCTCTGTAGGCACCCCCTCTGGATTGATTTCTGCCTCTGGAACGTCTATTCCTGCCCCTTTGGGATCTTGTGGAGTCAGGAAAGGACCAATTTTTGGCAGGCCAGTTTCTGCTAAACCTTGGGGGCTGAACCTGCAAGAAATCTTTAACAGTTTGTACAGATTTTGCCTTTTCTTCCATTTTCTTCATTACCTGCTGGGCAGGTGTACCAAACAAACTGGCCTTATCCATAGGAGCATCTAATAACTTAGCTTTAACATGATCCGGTAAGACCTGTTCCTTCAGCCATGCATGTCTTCTTATCACTGTGCCAGTCATGGCTGATCTAAATGAAGCCTCCAGTGCATCATAGCCACATTTTAAGGAATGGTTACTAACCTGTTGTATGTTATTTACCATTTCTAATACATATTTATTATCTATAGAGTCATCAGAGGATAGCTTTTTAGTTAACTGATCAAGCATAAACTCTTGGTATTGTATCATGTGAAACTGACAGTTTAAAGCTCTAGCTGAGAGAGTAGCTGAGGTGTAAACTTTTTTGCCCCATCTGTCTAAAGACCTGGCTTCCCTTTCAAAAGGAATAGGGTTTTTTGCTGTGGTCGAGGCTACTGCCTTAGGCCCCTGGGATATAGTTTCGGGGTCTGCAAGTGGGGCCTTGTATAGGTGATGATGAGTGTCTGGTACCCTGTAAAATCTATCTGGTTTGGCAGGGGCTGGAGGTAAGGAATCTGGTGCAGTGCAGACATCATTAAACGCATCGTCCACAACAGAGAGGACAGGAGGTATAGCTAAGGGCCTGTGTTGTGGAAGGTGCAGAAAAGTCCTAAGTCTTTTTCTGGAATCTGAGAAATCCTGTTCCTGCCATTGGAATTGTTCTCGCATGGCATGTAAGGTTTCCCCAAAGGAGAATTCTTCTGGTGGGGAAGCAGCTGGAATGGATTCTTCAGCATCTGAGTCTTCATAATTGGAGAAAGGAGCCTCTGGCTGGTCTGTAATATCTGAGTCATCCGCAGAATCATTAGAGGACACAGGCTCGGGGGGCTCTGCTCTAGGTCTCTTTTCTGGGGGCTGAGAGGCCCTGTCTGGATGAGACTGAGATCCCCTAATTAAGGATATTAAATCTTCTGCCAGAGTAAGCATTTGTGAACTAGAAGTGGGCCTGGTTGAGGGGGGTTTAACAGGCACTGATTTAGTAGATTTGGCTGCTTTAGCCCTGGCAAAGGCCTTAACAGACATGGCTGCAGGAGGCCTAGCAGCACCACGTGCTGGGGTAGAGACATCCAAAGGCATGGTGTCTGATAAGTCACTAGTAACCACTGTTGTAGGTAAAATTTCTGAGGCCGATTCAAGTAAGGTAGCAGGAACCTCAGTAGTAGTCATAGATTCAGCTGTACTCTGATCAGTTTTCTCGGTTTCGGCCGAAACCGAGACACTCGCGGTTTGCTTAACCATGGTTTCGACCGAAACCGCGGACCGCGAGTGCCGGTCTTTTTCTTTGCGTTTTTTAACAATTTGGGTAGTCGGAGGATCCGACGGCATAATGTACGCAAAATCTGAGCCGAAAAACTGTTCAGCAAACTCCGACCGACGCCTAAGCGTTCGTCGGTTGAATGAAGCACAGGCCGAACAGGCTGCTACGTCGTGGTCTGGGCCTAAACAAGGCAAACAGTAAGAGTGGAAATCTTTATGTGTATTTGTTTCCCACAAGTTAAACAGTTATTGACTTTTTCTGACATCGGCTGAGGCAAGAAAGAGTCCCCAACGGGGTACTTAGCTTTTAGAAGTCTTCGAAGTAGTATTCGGTAGTAGTAATCTCTGGATCTGACCGACCGGCACTTGCGAACAGCTTCTGCTTGGCCACGCGGCAAGAAAGACTGAGGAAAATGGCGTCGGCTGATGCCTTTATACCCGAAGACCAGCAGAGATGACGTCGGGTGAAGTGCGACATCAGCCGAAGCCGGACCCGGACTTTGGAATCCGGCCGACCGAAGGGCTGCCTGACGACAGGACAACCCAGTTGTTATGACTGCAGATGCATCCATGAAGGACATCAAGCAGAACACTAGCAACCACAGATGCACTCCCACCACTGGCATGCATTTGGTAAATACCTGGGGGGGGGGGTGATAAAACCAAACAGCAGTGTTCTGAACTGGAAGTGATAGTCTCCCAGCTGGAAACTGACTGGGGTGACTTGGGTCCAAAATTTGCTGAAGTCTTGTGTCTTCTTTGGAACTTAAAAAGAACCTGGAATAAACTCTGGATCCTAATTAGTCTCGAGGGACCTGATGGATGACTCTCCTTCTAAAACCTCTGCTGTTGCAGATTCTATATGATTGGGTGGCAAAGTAGGATGACTCCTCTTCTTTTCAGGGAAAAGAAAGGGAATAGAGTAACCTCTGGTTATTATGCTAAGCAACCATGTTTCTAATGTGATGGCCTGCTAGGCTTGAGGGTGCAGGAATAAGCAACACCCGACTGCCTCCAGTGTGCGGCAGTCGGGCAATCCTTCAGGACTGGTAGGATTTCTCAGTAAAAGGACCACAAAATCTTTGATTCTGCAGTCTGCCTCTAAGACAATATCCTTCCAAGCCTTCTGAGCTACCAGGTCTAAGGGGGTTCTTAGTTTTTGGATGAAAAGTAAATCTTTGTTTTGCATCAATAGGTCTACATGCTGGGGCAACATTACGGGATTTGTCTTTATCAGACTAAGAAAAAGTTAGAACCAATATTGCCTAAGCAAGAAAATGGTGCTATTAGAATTATTTGCCTGCCTTTATGTTCTGTATCACCTTGTGGAGTAAGATGACTATGGGAAAGACATAGAGACTTGCCCAGCTTATGGAGAAGGCTTACATTTTCCAGGACTCTGCTTTTGGTAACCTGGTGCAGAAATGGAGTTGGTCTCTGAAGATGCAAAAAGGTCCATCACTGGCACATCCTGCCTGTGAACTACTTCCAGAAATGTGACCCTGTTTAGTATTAACTTGTGCGAGTCTGTCTCTTTGCTATTCAGCTGCTCTAAAAGGAGTTCTCTTAAGATGAGATACTGAAAGTCTTAAGGGTTATTGTGATCCTACCTCCACACACCACCCACTGTTAACATGCACAACAGGTAGGAATGAGTCCTATCCTGCTTGTTGATGTACCAAATCAGTACTGCATTTCCTGCAAGATATGCAAGCTTCACTGTTGCTAGATGGGCTGGAATGCTCTGATGACTAGAATGAGTGCAAGACTTTCTTTTATATGGATATGTCTCCTTCTAGCATTTGTTCCAGACTCTGGATCTTTAGATCTCCTGAGATGGTGCCTTGGGCCATGTCCAAATAGTCTCACCTGGGCAACTGTGATTAGATTTAAAAGTAAACCCGATTCAGAAGTACTTCCTGGACCAATGAACAGAGCTCTTTGATGCAGAGCAACAGTGGCATGTAATCCTACAGGAACTGGGTGCATACCACTGTTGCCCAACCTCAAGAAAAAGGAAGTTATGTACTTACCATAACGTTCCAAGTTGTTCATCTCGCCTTCATTCTTACACATGGGTTCGGAGCCGATCCATCGGCTCCGAGTCGGCCGCTTTACTAGCTGAAGATCACAGAGTAGCTCGAGGCCAGGTCCCTATCCCATGATGCTCTCTGTCCTACCTCAGATCTAGTTTGCTGAACCCAGCATGAACAGATATAAGCCAAAGAATAGTCCAACCGGAGTATGAAGTCCTAGAACAAGACCACTAGACCCCAAGTCTACTCGTTCTTCGAGACCCTGGAGTGGGAAGGCGGGTGGGAATGTAAGAATGAAGGCGAGATGAACAACTCACATGGAACGTTATGGTAAGTACATAACTTCTTTATGTGAAGTTGTTCTATCTCGCCATTCATTCTTACACATGGGTAGCATCTTAAGCACCCTAATCCTGGGTGGCTCAGGGGAGTATATTCCTGAGGACAGTGGAATCAGAGGAAGCTCTGTCCCTGGAGGCCCTGCCCACTCTGTAAAGAGTGATAAAGGTATGTGGCTTAGACCAAGTGGCAGCTGCACATAGTGTCCAAAGGCAATCATGCCGCATAAGCAGAAGTGGAAACAGCTCTAGTGGAATGCGCCTTCATGCCATGCTCTACAGTTTTGTTTGCTCAAGAGTATATAAATTTAATGCAGTTATTTAACCATTTTGAAAGGGTGACTTCAGAGACTGGAAATCCTTTCTTAGTGTCCGCATGAGATACAAAGAGTTGGCCAGATCTAAATTTCTTTGTCCTGTACAAATAGAATCTCAGTTGTCTGTGGACATCATGTTTATGCAACATGTACTCCAACTTATTAGAATGGTTACTGAAAAAGGTTGGAAGTTCGACAGTTTAATTCAGATTAGTCTCGGAACACACCTTTGGCAGGAATGAAGGATTAGTCCTCAGTGATGCTCTGTCTGAGTGAAACACAAAGTATGGGGGTTTGATAGAAAGGGCTTGAAGCTCAGACACCCTACGCGCTGAGGTAATGGCCACCAAGAAAATAGTTTTCCACGAAAGAAACTTCAAATGACAGAACGATGCAGGCTCAAAGGGAGGAAGAATAATACATGACAGCAAAAAATTTAGATTCCAGAGAGTAAAAGGTTGTCTCACAGGCTGCCTAACATGAATGGTACCCTTTAGGAAGGCCCTACATAATTTGTGAGACATCAAATTAGAACCTTCAACTCGGAGGTGAAAATTCGAAATTGCAGCCAAATGAACTCTAATACTGGCAGCTGCAGCACCTTCATGAAAAAGCTTAGATAGAAATTCCAGGATACTAGCAATTGGGGCAACAACCAAACTTTTCCACCTTTCTACCATTTGGGGTATGGTCTGGTAGGGGTGGAAAAACGGACTCCTATGTCAGACAGAGTCTTTCCCTCTTGCTCACACCTACTGAGAGTCTCCTTGACTTTGGGCCGAAAAGAGACGAGCTATCGAATGGGGTGTTGACAAAGGAAGACTTGAAGGCTTCCGCAAAGGAGCATAAGTGCATCCAGGAATGTCTCCAAAGAGCTACTGCTGAACTCGCTGCCCGAATTGACCCATCGGCTGCATAGGAAATGAGCCGCATGGGCGAGTTAACTATGAAATTAAGGCTATTAAGCTGGGCTGTCACCTTCTCAGAGACACCTTAATCTGTACTAATCTGTAGAGCATCTCCAAGCTCTTTTATGAGATCTCTTTGAATACGGGGAAAATGAGTCAAATAGTTAAGCAATCGCACAGCAAAGGTCACAGAACTAAAAATGCGTATCCCATACTTGTCCATAGTCCTGGATCCCTATTAGGAGAATGGACAGTAGAAGAGGTTTTGGACATCTCTTTCTTGGTGGCCGCCGCCATTACCATGGCATCAACCGGAACTCTCTTAGTAAGGAACATCTTGTCTTGGGGGAGGTGATAAACTTGTTGGGACTCCGAGGGACTGGTTCCATAGTATCAGGAGACTCCCACGCCCTTCGAGCAACCAATTCCATTAGTTCGTCAAAGGGCGGAGTCATCCAGGAGGTTGAAGGTTGAGAACCAAAGGCTTTCAGGAGTACCGACTCATCCTCAGTAGGGCTAACGGACTGCCAGTCACCCCTCTGCTTAAGGACTTCCAGGATATTAGCAAAGGAGATATCCTCCGAGGGGGACAGTGGGGACTCTTCTGATTCCTCTAAGTTGGTGTCTGATGTCAAGGACTCCTGAGGAGAATCTAAATGCCTCCTCTTACAAAGTATCTTCCTAGGAACCTCATCAGTGGGAGATTCTGGTGAGGTCTCAGTAGAGCAAGGGTCACCCAATGGAGATACCTGAGGCTCCGGGTCTCGACGCTTCACAGGGACCTGCGATGTAGAGGCAGAAAGCGGCACTTTAGGGGAGGAGGGTCCTGATGAAGTGTCGGTCTTGGATGACATAACGCTCCTCATAGCATCGAAGGCTCCACTGCTCCGACCCAAGGAAACTGCCGGTTCCGAATAAGACAGCAACGTCCCTGCCGTTGAGCAGTGGGCTCCAAGCCAGGGGATGGAGCCAAGATCATCTGCGCCGACACTCGGAGAGGAAGGGTTGGAACCGACGCATTGGTTCAACTCTCCCCCCGGAACTGACCAGAGAGTGTCGGCTCCCAGACTCTTCCAAAGGTACTAAAGAAGTCAGGGTTTGACGGAGCCGATGGCACTGGAACAGGCCTCGGCTCCGAAGGCTCCACAACCATCAGATCCTCCTCCCCCCGGCTCCGAAGGCCCTCCTCGGAGTAGTCACAGCAGGTGCGATGGTCTTAGGCCCTGAAACCGGTTGGGTCGAGGCCGTTAATTTAGCCAATGCCAGGTTCTCGAGAAGCCTCTGCACCACCCGGTCCACATCCACATTAGAGAGGGTCCTCAAAGAACAAATTGAAGGAACCGAAGATGACACTGACTGGAGAATAGGCGATCTCAAGGCTTCGGAGACCTGCTCCAAGACCGGGGACCGGCTCCAAAACACTGGCTCGGTGCACGGCTCCAAAGACTGCACAACCAGTGACCGCACTTTGAGTAAAGCTCGGAGCTGATGACTTAGCCTCCGAGGAAACCTTAGAAGACTTCGACCCCTTCGATAACTTGGACGTCTGGTCAGCCTTGTCCAAGGACTCCTGAAAATCAGGCTTAAATAACCTTATCCGCTAACTTCCTTTTCATCTCAAGCAAAACCCTGCTACTGAAAGAATGGCAGAAAGAGCAGTCCTCCTGGAGGTGAACTGGCCCCAAGCAATAGACTCAATTCACATGGGCATCTGTGATGGACATCTTCTGTCCGCATTTTCAGCACTTTTTAAAGCCTGATTTTTGCTTCTCCTTTTCATCAGCCATACTAGAAGAAACACCACAGTAAACACTAATCGGAAGACAAAGGGATTACTGAAAAGTACAGTTGTGTACACTTGCCATAAATGTAGATGTTCGAGTGTATTCACTGTTGCAGTCATTACATTTGGATAATGCTGGCAGGTTGCCCTCAGTCGGCCTAAATTCCAAAGTCTTGGGTCCTGCGTCAGTTGCTGTCTCCTCTTCCATGACGTCAGGTTGTCAGGGGTATAAAACAAGCAGCCGACGCCATTTTCTTTAGTTTTTCTTGCCCCAGATGTCAGGTGTCCCCAAAAATGTAGCAAAAAAAAAAAAAAAAAAAAATATATATATATATATATATATATATATATATACTGTATATACATGCACCAATACAGACTTTACCTTCATCTAGAAGTAAATACACCACATAGATTGTAGAAGATAGAGAAGGAAAGATAAACTCCAGAATGACAGGGGGATGGCGGGTGGGTAACCTGGACTGCAAAAGTGAATACACTTGAACATCTACATTTATGGTAAGTGTACATAACTGTACTATGTTCTTTGTGTTTCACTGTTGCAGTCATTACATTTGGGTAGAATCCCAAAGCTATGGATGGGAGGCTGGAGCTAAACATCATTAGATGCGGCTATGAGGCCCTGCAGAACTGCATTGGCAAAGCCTGTCCTGGACAGAGTAGAGAGGCAAATGACAATGCTTTGTAAAGGTGTGAACAGAACTCCAAGTAGCAGCCTCTAGAATGTCTTTGGTTGGTACTTCTCTGAGAAAGATTGCTGAAGTAGCTGTAGCTCTGGTGGAATGAGACCTAATGCCCTTGGCACAGGTTTGCCATGGTGCAAGTAGCAGAAACGAATGCAGTGGCTTATCCACTTTGAAATAATCTGCTTTGAAATAGCCTTTCCTTCTGATCCTGCAGCATATGCCACTAGTAATTGCTCAGTTTTTCTTAGAGCTTTAGTCCTGCTCAAGTAGAATCTTAGCCGTCTGTGTACGTCCAAGGAATGCAGAATTCTCTCCCCCCTTGTTCTGCGGATTTGGATAAAAGGTTGGCAGATGAATAGTTTGGTTAAGAGCCACACTGGAAACCACCTTAGGCATACATGAAGGATTGGTCCTCAGAGACACTGTCTGGGTAAATAAATGATGAAAGGCTCCACAGCCATGAGGGCCTGTAGCTCTGAAACTCTTCTTGCTGAAGTAATTGCTAGGAGCAGAGCTGTTTTCCTTGATAAGAACTTTATATCAGCAGTAGCATCTGGTTCAACTGGAGGCAGGGTGAGCTTTTCCAACACATAATTAAGGTCCCATGCAGGTATTGGTGATCTTCTAGGAGGCCTTAAACTTTTTGCTCCTCTAAGATACTGCTTTAGTAAAGGATGAGAAAAGATTGGTGGCTCTGTATTGTAATGAGCCAAAATGGCAGAGGCATGGATTTTAATTGATGAGAAAAATAAGCCTTTGTCAAGAATCTCAGTCAAGTATTGTAATATCTGAGGAATATTTGGTTCTGCTGTATCAGTTCCTTGTGCTTGACTCCAAGCACAGAATCTCTTCCATTTATCAGCATAAGATTTTCTAGTACTAGGCCTTCTGGCTTCCAAAATGACATCCATCACAGCTTTACTGAGAGGTGTTGCTTGTATAACTACATGATCAGCCATGCTGGCAGGTTCAGTGTCTGGAGTTGATTGTGCAGGATCCGATTGTTTTGCTGGGACAGTAGTTGAGGTCTTTGAGGTAAGGTCCAAGCTGGGTATTGAGACAAGTTTCTTAGGATTGGATCTTTCTAGTGTTAGTGTGTCTTTAGAAATTTGTAAAGTTTTGTGCAAAGGTACTAAATTCATACCGACAAAATTGCCCACGTTAGCGGACGTTCCCCTTGGATGTCAAAAGATTTGTTCGTAAGCTAAATTTAAAAGTGTTTTTTGCTGAACGCAATGCTAATGTGTGTGTGGGCTCTTTGAATGATCATGACAACATGACAGAGGGAGAAGAAGATGATGAACTGTTTAATTTGAGTATTTATGACATCCCTGATGATTTGTCTTTTGAACATGATACTGTTTGTGATGGTAACCGGGATGGGGGAATGTTTGGTATGGGTTACGCTCATCTAGGCTTGCCACATTTTTCTAATGATAGCACCTTTCTACCCCCGAAGCGATCAGTCCCTATTAATGATGTTTGTGAAAATGTGGTTTGTGCAAGAATTGAAAAAGAGTATATAGAATTCTGTAAGAAAGAAAGATCATTTAATCTTTCTAAGGAAGAATGGCTTGCACTAAAGGAATTTAGGACCACTTTAGACAAACTAACTGTACGACCTGCTGACAAAGGGGGTAATTGGGTTATCATGGATAATAAAAAATATGTGGACATCGTTGAGACATTGCTTAGAGAAAACGTGTATAGAAAATTAAATGTTAACCCATTAAAACAGAATTCAGATGAACTGGTTGAGCTGCTTGAAAGAGGGGAAAGGCTTGGATTTTTATCTGGTAGTGATGTCAACAAATTGTTGATGAAGGAACCCAGGCATCCTTATATTTATGCCATTCCGAAGGTTCATAAAGATATGATTAACCCTCCGGGTAGACCTATCATCTCAGGGATTGGTTCATATGTTGAGAAAAATAATAAATTTATTGATTTCCATCTTAAGACATATTTACCTAGAGTTATCTCACATGTCAGGAATACTCAGAATGTGTGTGGAATTTTAAGGGGGATGTCATGGAACAAGGATTTTTATTGGGCCACGGTGGACATCTCTTCTTTATATACTAACATTGATAAATGGTGGGGCCTGGAAGCCATGAAAAAGATGATGGGTGAAGGCCCCAGAACCTCATTTCTGTTATCATTATTGGAGTACAGCCTTACACACAACTATTTTGTATGGAAGAAGGAATTTTACCTTCAAGTGAAAGGTACAGCCATGGGCGCGGCTTTTGCGCCCACTTACGCAGTTATATATATGGGAAAATTTGAGAAGGAATTTATGTTTCACAAAAAGTTTTTTGTTAATAATGTCATTTTTTATAAAAGATGCATAGACAATCTCATTTTTGTGTGTAAAGGGGAGTCTTCCCAGTTTGGTGATTTCATGCAGGACCTAAATATGAACTCACATGGGCTCAATTTTGTTTTTGAGTGTTCAAAACAAAATATTTCCTTTTTGGATATAGAATTTTATGTTTGGGAGGATTATAAGGTGCAATTTAGGAAACAGACTTCAGTGAATAATTTTTTGCATGCAAGTAGATTGCATCCTCCACATTTAATTAATGCATTGCCTGAAGAGGAATTTAAAAGAATTTTAAGAAACACTTCTGATCCTAATTTGTGGGATGAGACACTTGAAGAAGTGCATCTTAGACTTCTTAGTAGAGGGTAATCAGAAGAAACATTGCTGGGCATCAAAAACAGATTATGTGGTGGACAGAAAATAAGAAAGGAGTATAATAAACAACGTATAGTTGTTGAAGAGGAACAATTATTTTTTGTCTCAAGATATTCTGATTTTTCACGAATAATAGAAATGATCATTAGGCAGTTTTGGAATATAGTTTGTGATGATATGACTGTAGGTAATCTGTTTCCTAAACATGTCACCTTTTCTTATAGCAGATTTAGCAATTTGAAGGAATTGTTAAATAAAAAGTTGGAACATTCTATAGATGGAGTGAATGCTGGTATGGAAAAATGTGATAGGTGTTCTGTATGTTATATGGTCAGAAATTTACATGGAAAGAAAATCAATGGGAAGACATATAGGGCATTTGAGAAATTTAATTGTTTGTCACATTGGGTGGTTTATGTTTTGGGTTGCAATTGTCCTAAACCATTGTGGTACATTGGACAAACCACTAGAAAGATCAAAGTTCACATTTTAAAACATCTGGGAGATGTAAGAAGGGGAAATTTGGACAGTCCTGTGGCCTCACATTTTGTCAAAGATCATAACAGTAAAACTGAAGGATTTATTTTCAGTGTTTTAGCGAGACCACATTTTGAGGTTGGCAATTTCAAGGTGGAACTTAACAAGTTAGAATATAAGTTGATTCTTAATCATCATACTTTATATCCAAGGGGCATGAATTTAGATGTTGGTTCATCATCATGAAATATTTTAGGATATTTTATAATACTTATACAATATCTTTGTTTGGTAATAATTGTGAGTAGGATAACCTCGTACTTAGATAATTTTGTATTATGAATTTGCATTTTGACAAAGTTTTGTACTTTGACATCATGTACTTAAAGTATTCAACATCATGTAATGTTGCATTGTGACAACTGTTTATTAATTTATTTATTCATGAAAAGTTTGATTCTGGAGTAGCTGATGTGTGTTATATTTATAAATTTGAAGTATTCATTCACTCATTTGTATATTATGTTCTTGGACATCAGATAAGACAATGTTCTTTTGTAAAATTTATTACTAAGCATAAGCAGCAGATTTATGGTTATTTTCATGTGAATTTGGAAAATTTATTTACTTATTTATTTTGTATCTGCAGCGGTGCTTTGTATTTTTAAATGATAGTTAAGGATGTGGTGGGTTTGAGGTTCAAGAAACATATAGGTCCAATTAAGAAATTAATGTAATAATTAATGAGTTAATATGTTTGTATTTAAGGAGATGGGTTTGTTTGATGCATTGTCCCATTGAAGGTGAACTGCCAAGGTACCAGGATATGTGAATTAAAGTGCTCAATTTTCCATCTCTGTGGCTGGTGTTCGTTTCTGCTATTTCTTGGAGTTTTTTTTGATGCGTTCTCAAATTTTTGGTGTTTCATTAAGATTTTCTAGTACTAGGCCTTCTGGCTTCCAAAATGACATCCATCACAGCTTTACTGAGAGGTGTTATTTGTATAACTAAATGATCAGCCATGCTGCCAGGTTCAGTGTCGGTAGCTGATTGTGCAAGATCTGATTGTTTTGCTGGGACAGTAGTTGAGGTCTTTGAGGTAAGGTCCAAGCTGGGTATTGAGACAAGTTCCTTAGGATTGGGTATCAGTATTGGCGGGGCCAGTCTGAGGCAATTAGTATCATCTTTGGTTTCTCTTGCCTGACTTTTAGTAGGGTCCTGGGAAGAAGAGGCAGAGGAGGAAAGGCGTAAAACTGATAGGTTTTTTCCAACTGAAGGAAAGGGCATCCACTTTGCATGCTTGTCTGTGGTAAGTCCTTGTGCAGAATCTTGTCAATTGATAATTTTGAGGAGAGGCAAATAGATCTATGTCCGGGCTCCCCCATTTCCTTTTTATCATGCTGAAGACTTGTGGATCTAGTTTCCACTCATGAGGATCCATAACGTTCTGCTTAAATCGTCTGCCAGAGTATTTTGTTTTCCTGGCAGGAATTCAGCTTGAAGATGTATTTGGTAAGTCAAAGCTGTGTTCCATAGTGCCGTGGCTAATCTGCAAAGGGGGTATGAGTGTGTGCCTCCCTGTTTGTTTATATACCACATAACCGTGGTGTTGTCCGTCTTTATCAGTAGTTGTCCTGGATGAAGTAAGTCCTTGAAGGCTGGCAGGGCATTTTGAACAGCTAGCATCTCTTTCTGGCTGATATGTAGATGCATTTGTTTTGGGGTCCATATGCCCTGAATGCATCTTCCTGCCATGTGGGCCCCCCCATGCTTAATCTGATGTGCCTGTTGTTAAAGTCTGGCTGGCAAAGGGTAGAGTGAAGGCCCGTCCCATGTTTTGGTGACATGTCTTTGCCCACCATAGAAACTCCTGTTGTAGGCAGGGAATGAGAGGAAAGTACAGTTTTGTACCTACCATAAATGTAGATGTCCGATAGGTATGCAACTGCAGTCCTGACATATGGGTTGTCCTGCCTCAGGCAGCCCTTCGGTCGGCCGGATTCCAAAGTCTGGGTCCGGCGTCAGCTGATGTCGCCCTTTCCCCGACGTCAGAGCGCCTGGGGTATAAAAGCGTCAGCCGACGCCATCTTCTTCAGTGTTTCTTGCCCCAGATGCCAGGTGCCCTCTAAAGTAGGCTAAATTTTGAAAATAGAGTAAAAATTCCAGACAAGTATAACAACATAAAAACAAATACACCATAAAAGATTACCCCAGGTAGCTAAAATGAGGGGTAGTAACCCAAAGGAATACCGCAGAGGGGTAGGTGGGAGGGAAAACCTGACTGCAGTTGCATACCTATCGGACATCTACATTTATGGTAGGTACAAAACTGTACTATGTCCTTCAAGGATGCAAATGCAGTCCTGACATATGGGTTGAATACTATAGCCAACCTGGGGGTGGAAGGCACTAAGACAAAGATGGTGTAGCTAAAATACCCTGCAGGACTGCAGAAGCAAACCCTGCTCTGGATCTGGAATATAAAGGCAGGTTGTAATGTTTCGAAAATGTATGCACGGAGCTCCATGTAGCAGCTTCTAGAATGTCCTTTGTTGCCACCCCTCTTAAAAAGGCTGTGGAGGTGGCTGTAGCTCTGGTGGAATGTGGCCTGATGTCAGCTGGCACAGTTTTTCCATGAAAAGAGTAGCAGAATCGAATGCAATTTCCAATCCATTTAGAAATTGTCTGTTTTGAAATGGTCTTTCCCTGCAATCCAGCAGCATAAGCTACAAAAAGCTGGTCAGATTTTCTGAAAGACTTTGTTCTGTCCAAGTAGTAGCGCAACTGTCTGTGTATGTCCAAGGTGTGCAGTAATCTCTCTCCTTTATTTTGAGGTTTGGGAAAGAAGGTAGGTAGGTGAATAGCTTGATTCAGGGACACCCTGGATACCACCTTTGGAATGAATGAGGGACTGGTTCTCAAAGAAACTCTGTCCTGATGAAAAATGAGAAATGGTTGTATTGCCATAAGGGCCTGTAGCTCAGAGACTCTTCTTGCTGAGGTTACTGCCAGAAGGAAAGCTGTCTTCTAAGACAGGAATTGCAAGTCTGTAGATGCTGCTGGTTCAAAGGGAGGAAGAGTTAATTTTTCCAGCATGAAGTTGAGGTCCCATGCAGGCACTGGTGGTTTCCTTGGAGGGTTGATGTTCTTTATACCTCTTAGAAACTGTCTTAGCAATGGGTGAGAAAATACAGGCGGATCAGTGTTATATTTGGCAGATATTGCTGAAGCATGTATTTTTATGGAAGAATATGAAAGGCCATTGTGGAGCATTTCAGCCAAGTATTCTAGGATCTGTGGAATGCGCATCACTGATGGGTCTTGACCTTTTTTGCTGTTCCAGATAAGAAATCTCTTCCATTTTGCTGAGTATGTTTTTCTAGTGGAAGGTCTGCGCGCCTCTAGGATGATATCTTTTACCCTTTTGGAAAGTGTATCCTGAGGAATAGTCATGGAATCTTCCAAGCTGTCAGCTTCAATGTTTTCAAGCTGGGGTGTAGTGTCCTGTAATTGTGCTGTGTCAGAAGAAGTGGCCATTGAGGAAGTTGCCACGGATTGGTGTGTGTCAAGCTCCGTAGCAGTGGGTACCAGTGTTGTCTTGGCCAGTCTGGAGCTATCAGTATGACTTTCGGTTACTCTGTCTATCTTTAGTAACACCTTGGTCATCAAAGGAAGAGGTGGGAAGGCATATAGTGTTAGCGAGTTCCAACTGAAGGAGAGAGAGTCCACCTTCCATGCTTGAGCATGGTATGTCCTTGTGCAAAACTTTTTCAGATGGTGAGTGAGGCGGGAGGCAAGGTCTATGTCCGGCCTTCCCCATGCTTGAGTTATTTGCAAGAAAATGCCTGGATGCAACATCCATTCGTGTGGATCCATGATGTTTCTGCTTAGGCTGTCCGCCAGAACATTGTCCTTCCCTGGTACAAACTGGGATTGTAGCTCTATTTTCAATTGTAGGGAAATGTCCCAGAGATTCATTGCCAGTCTGCAAAGAGGGTAGGAATGGGTACCTCCTTGCTTGTTTATGTACCACATAACTGTGGTATTGTCTGTCTATTAGTAGATGGCCCTGATGCATGAACTTTTCGAAGGCCTTGATTGCATGTATCACTGCCAGCATTTCTTTTTGGTTGATGTGCAGGTGCTTTTTTTTGTGTCCATTGTCCTTGAATGCATCTGCCCTCCATGTGCGCCCCCAATCCATGGTCTGAGGCGTCTGTTGTTATGGTTTGACTTGCATGAGGCTTGCTGAAAGGCAGACCTTTGTTTATCTGGCTTGCTTGAGCCCACCACAGAAATTCCTTTGAAGGCATGGAATGAGTGGGATCAATGCTTCCAGGCTGTGGCTGTGTTGAGACCATAGACTTTTTAGATACCATTGTAGTTTCCTCATATGCAGCCTTGCGTGTGGAATCAGAAGAATGCAAGATGCCATGAAACCCAGGGCCTGCAGGATTTTCCTTGCAGTCATCTGGGTGTGTGTTGCCAATTTTCTGAAGTATTCTGGTAATTGTTTTTGTTTTTCTTTTGCCAGAAACGCCATCTGGGTCTTTGTGTCCAGTGTGGCACCCAGGAAAGGTATTTGTTGGGATGGTACGAGTCTTGATTTCTGAATATTGACTGTGTATCCCAAGGCCTGCAGTAGGTGAATGACAGTCCAAGTTTTTTAACAAGGCTTGTTGGCTGTCCGCTTGTATAAGGCAGTCGTCCAGGTAAGGGTATATGTATCCCCTGAAGTCTGCAATGTGCAACTACTGATGCCAAGCATTTCGTGAACACACTGGGCGCAGTAGATAAGCCAAAGGGCAATGCTGAGAATTGATAATGCTCTGAGCCTGCAAGAAATCTGAGGTATGTTCTGCAACTTTGTCTGAATGGGACATGCAGGTATGCCTCCTTGAGGTCCAGATTTACCAGCCAAGACCCCTTGCCCAGCATGGGAAGGAGTTGCTGTAAAGTCAGCATTTTGAATTTTGGCACAATAAGGTAAACATTCAATGCGGACAAGTCCAGAATGGGTCTCCATTGGTTTTCTTCTCTTGGAACAAGGAAAAGTCTTGAATAAAATCCTTGGCCTTGTTCTGCAGAAGGAACCTTTTCTATTGCTCTTATTTGAAGTAGGTTTGTTATTTATTTGAGTGCCTCTGCCCTTTGATTTGGTGGCAGGTTTGGCCTGCCCTGTCTTGTTGGCAGTGTATGAAAATGGAATCTGTATCCTTTGTCTATTATGTCCAGTATCCATTTGTCCTTTGTAATATTGTGCCAATGTTTTGAGAATAAAGATAATTTTCCGCCCAAAGGTGCTTCTAATTGAGCCCTGGATGGCGGAGTCAAAATCAAGTCATTGAGATTGTCCCTGCGAAGCAGTGGAAGGTCCTGCCCCACCTCTCTGGTTCGGAGGCTGCCATTGACGTCCTCTGTAGGAGCCTCGAATTTGCCATCTACCTGTGCCACGTCTGTTTCTGCCTCTTTGAAATTTGTCTGTGTCTGGAAAGGACCAATGCTTAGAAGGCCAATTCCTGCTGAATCTTGGAGGCTATACCTGGAAGAAATCTTTGACTGTTTGCACTGATTTAGCCTTTTCCTCTATTTTCTTTAAAACCTCTTGTGCAGTAGCACCAAATAGCTTATGTTTCTCTAGTGGTGCATCCAAAAGCTTAATTTTTACATGGTCTGGCAATGTTTGTTCCTTTAACCAAGCATGTCTGCGTATGACTGCACCTGTCATTGCTGCTCTACATGAAGCTTCCAATGCATCATATCCACATTGAAGGAAATGGTTGCTAACCTGCTGAGTATTATGAATCAACTCCTAATGGTTCAGGGGAGGCCAATTTCTTTTGCAAGTCATCCAACATGTATTCCTGATACTGAATCATATGAAATTGACAATTTAATGCTCGCATAGAAAGGGTGGAAGATGTATATACTTTCTTGCCCCACCTTTCTAAAGCCCTAGAATCTCTTTCCGAAGGAAGTGGATTCTTTGTAGTAGTGGAGGAAACCCATTTAGGCCCCTGGGAAATAGTTTCAGGGTCAGCAGTATGGCCCTTGTACAGAAATTGATGTGTGTCTGGGACCCTGTAGTACCTGTCTGGCTTGACAGGAGCAGGGGGGAGGGAGTCAGGGGAAACACTAGATTCTAAGTACACATCATCTAGAACATTTAAAACTGGAGGTATAGCTAAGGGTCTATGCTGAGGTAGCTTTAAAAATTCCCTTAACTTTTTCCTAGAATCTGAGTATTCTTGGCCTTGCCATTTGAAGTGTTCCCTCATGGAATGGAGCGTTTCCCCAAAGGAAAACCCCTCAGGAGGAGAAGCAGAGGGAATGGATTCCTCCGCATCAGAATCCTCGTAGGCCGGGAAGGCCTCCTCCTGGTAGTCTGAATGTGCAGAATCACCTGAGGCCTCATCGGAGGACTGGGGATCTACCTGCTCAACCCTTGGCCTCTTGACAGAAGGCGGCTGAGAGCCTCTATCTGGATGTGGCTGAGAACCCCTAATTAAAGAAATAAGGTCCTCAGCTAAACTTAAAATTTGAGAACCAGAAGTGGATCCCAGAGAAACAGATTTTGGAGGGAGAGACTTAGCCTGTCTGGCAGCCTTAGCACGTGTGTAGGCCTTAATGGACATAGACAATGGAGGCCTGGCAGCCCCGCGTGCTGGAGTAGTCTTATCCACTGAAATGGTGTCAGAAATATCCTGGGTTTCGGTCTCAGAGGGAAGAAGAGAAACCGACACCGAGCTGGCCTCCGGTACCGAAGTAACTGGTGGGGCGGTGTTGTCGGTCTGTAGCAGTTGTGAAACCGGCTCAGAAGAGACCGAGACACTCGCGGTAGGCCTAAGCATGGTGTCGGCCGAGACCACGGATGTCGGTCCTTATCCTTTCGTTTTTTAGGTAAATGTGTTGTCGGAAGCTCCGACGGCATGATATAACTGAATTCTTCCCCAAAATAATCTTGTGCAAACTCTGACCGACGTCTAAGAGTGCGTTTATTGAAAGAAGCACAAGCTGTACAGGCCGAGACGTTGTTTTCTGGGCCTAGGCAGGGTAAGCAGTAAGAGTGGAAATACTTATGAGGTATTTGTTTCCCACAAGTTAAACAATTATTAACTTTTACAGTTTGATCTGACATCGGCTGAGGCAAGAAAAGGTCCCCAACGGGGTACTTAGCTTTTTGAAGACTTCAGTAGCTGAAAACACAGGAGCTGGCTGACCGGCACTTGCGAACTGCTTCTGCTTCGGGCGCCGCGCGGCAAGAAAGACTGGAGAAGATGGCGTCGGCTGCCGCTTTTATACCCCAGGCGCTCTGACTTCGGGGAAAGGGCAACATCAGCCGACGCCGGACCCAGACTTTGGAATCCGGCCGACCGAAGGGCTGCCTGAGGCAGGACAACCCATATGTCAGGACTGCAGTTGCATCCTTGAAGTACATTTATTGTTTCCAGGCTGTGACAATGGTGACTCCATAAACTCTTTAGGTACCACTGAAGTTTCCTCATATGCAGTCTTGCATATGGAACCAGTAGGATGCAGGATGCCATGAAGCCCAAAGCCTGCAGTTTGTCTTGCAGATAACTGGGTTTTTGTTGCCATCAGGTTGAAGTAAGTAGTCAGTTGCCAGTTGCCTTTGTTTGTCTGGTGTGAGGTAATCCATCTGAGCAATTAATTGTATTCAAGCTTGCACCCAGGAATGTTATCTTTTGAGATGGTACCAGTTGTGATTTCTTTTCATTTATTGTGTACCCTAGGCATGTTAGAAGACTTTTCACAAACGCCAGGTGTTGAAGAAGAATGTCCATGTTCTCTGCTTGAATGAGACAGTCATCCAAGTAAGGATATATTTGTATACTTCTTTGTCTGCATAAAGCAATTACTGGTGCAAGACACTTTGTAAAGACCCTGGGAGCAGGAGATAAGCCAAAGGGCAGTGCAGAGAATTGGTAATGCATTAAGCCAGCCTTGAATCGGAGGTATCTTCTGCACGATTCCCTTATTGGGACATGCAGGTATGCCTCTTTTAGATCTAATGTCACCAGCAAAGCATTCTTGCTCAGCATGGGCATAAGCTGCTGCAAAGTTAGCATTTTGAATTTTGGTATGTCCAGGTATGTATTCAAAATTGATAAATCCAGTATTGGCCACCAGGCCTTGACCTTTCTGGGTATCAAGAAAGTACAGTTTTGTACCTACCATAAATGTAGATGTCCGATAGGCATGCATCTGCAGTCCTTACAAATGGGTTGTCCTGTCGTCAGGCAGCCCTTCGGTCGGCCGGATTCCAAAGTCTGGGTCTGGCCTCGGCTGGTGTCGCACTTCACCCGACGTCATAGCTGCAGTTCTTCGGGTATAAAGGCATCAGCCGACGCCATTTTTCTCAGTGTTTCTTGCCCCAGATGCCAGGTGCCCTCTAGGAAGGCTACATTTGGATAAATGCAAATGGTTCCAAATAGTAGAGAGCAAACAAAAAATAAGCATGTATGTACATATATACAAACAAATACACCATAATAGATTCCCCCAGCTAGCTACAAGATGGGCAAATACCCTAGGAGTACCACAGAGGGAAAGGAGGGTGGGTAATCCTGACTGCAGATGCATGCCTATCGGACATCTACATTTATGGTAGGTACAAAACTGTACTATGTCCTTCAAGGATGCATCTGCAATCCTTACAAATGGGTAGAATACCATAGCCAAACTGGGGGAGGAAGAGAAATAAGATTATGGTGTAGTTAAGATCCCTTGCAAAACAGCAGTGGCAAAACCTGCTCGGGATCTGGAGTATAAAGGTAAATTATAATGCTTGGCAAATGTATGCACGGAGCTCCAAGTAGCAGCCTCTAAAATGTCTTTGGTAGCCACTGGTGGTAAAAAAGCTGTGGTAGTGGCTGTAGCCCTTGTAGAGTGAGGCCTGATGTTTTCTGGAGTTTTCTTCCCATGGTAGGAGTAACAAAATCTAATGCAATTTCCTATCCACTTAGAGATTGTCTGTTTTGAAATTGCTTTTCCTTCCATTCCTGTTGCATATGCTACCAGTAGCTGGTCAGTTTTTCTGTTGCTCTTGGTCCTGTCCAGGTAGTAACGTAATTGTCTATGTACATCCAAGGTATGCAACAGTCTTTCTCCCCTGTTCTGTGAGTTGGGGAAGAATGTAGGTAGGTGGATAGCTTGATTTAAAGATGCCCTGGAGACCACCTTTGGCATAAAAGTAGGATTAGTTCTCATGGACACTCTATTTTGATGGAAGATCAGGAAGGGCTGTACTGCCATTAATGCCTGTAGCTCAGAAACCCTTCTTGCTGAAGTGATTGCAAGCAGGAAAGCAGTTTTCCATGATAAGTATTGTAATTCTGCTGTTGCTGCTGGTTCGAAAAGAGGTAGTGTCAACTTTTCTAGCACAAAGTTCAAGTCCCATGCTGGCAATGGTGGCTTCCTAGGTGGTTTTACATTTTTAATTCCTCTCAGAAACTGCCTGAGCAGAGGATGAGAGAAGACTGGAGGATCCAAGTTGTATTCTGCTGAAATAGCTGATGCATGAATCTTAATGGAAGAATAGGACAGGCCGTTGTGGAAGAGCTCTGCCAAGTATTCCAGGATGTTAGCTATGTTTACCAGTGACACATTCTCTCCTTTTGCTGTACTCCAAATGAGATATCTTTTCCATTTTTCTGAATAATTTTTTCTTGTTGAGGGTCTGCGAGCCTCCAAGATAATGTCTTTAACCCTTTGAGATAAATCTGGGTTATTTTGTCTTATGCAATGTTCCAGGCAGCCAGCTGCAGTGTTTTCAGGCTTGGATGCAGGGTTTTGAAGTTGTTCTGTGTTAACAGCAAGGGAACTAGGGGCAGAGGCCATATTTGTTCCTGAGACATACTCCTCAGTAATGGGTACCAATGTTGCCTTGGCCAGTCTGGAGCTATCAGGATGATCCTTGGACGGTCTTCTTTGATCTTCAATAGCACCTTGTGCATCAAAGGAAGAGGTGGGAATGCATATGCTGTCAGGTTTTTCCAGCTGAAAGATAGGGAGTCCACTTTCCAAGCAAGTGGGTGGTACGTCCTTGTGCAGAATTTTTTCAGTTGGTGATTGTGTGGGGATGCAAATAAGTCTATTTCTGGTAGTCCCCATTTCCTTGTAATGGCAGTCCCTTGTTTGTTTGACAGGCCTGAGCCCACCATTGGAATTCTTGCTTCAGGCATGGAATTATTGGAATTTGGGTTTCTAGGCTGTGCTTGTGCTGAGACCATAAATTCCTTAGGTACCACTGTAACTTTCTCATATGTAGTCTGGCATGTGGAATCAATATTATGCAGGATGCCATGTAACCGAGAGCTTGCAGGACTTTTCTTGCTGTTAGCTGGTTCTGCTTTGTTAATGCCATGAAGTAGAAAGGAGTTGCTCCTGTTTTCTACTGTCAGGAATGCCATTTGTTTTGATGTGTCCAGATCTGCACCCAAGAAGGTTATCCTTTGGGATGGTATCAGCCTTGACTTTTTTATGTTGACTGTGTATCCCAGGGCTTGTAGTAGATGAATGACCCTTTGCAAATCTTTTGTTAATTTGTTTTTCTTGTCCGCTTGTAACAGGCAGTCGTCCAGGTAAGGGTAAATTTGAATTCCCTGAAGCCTGCAATGAGCAATTACTGATGCCAGGCATTTCGTGAATACTCTGGGCGCAGTAGATAAGCCAAAGGGCAATGCTGAGAATTGATAATGCTCTGATCCTGCAAGAAATCTGAGGTATCTTCTGCAATTTGGTCGTATGGGGACATGCATGCCTCCTTGAGATCTAGAGTTACCAGCCAAGACTCCTTGCCCAGCATGGGAAGAAGCTGCTGTAGGGTCAGCATTTTGAATTTTGGAACAATAAGGTATGTGTTTAAAGCGGACAGGTCGAGAATAGGCCTCCACTGGTTTTCTTTTCTTGGTACCAGGAAAAGTCTGGAGTAAAATCCTTGCCCTTGTTCCATAGATGGTACCCTTTCTACAGCTCTCATCCTTAGTAAGTGAGTTATTTGTTCTAGAGCTTCCGTCTTCTGATTTGGAGGTAGGTTTGGCATTCCTCTCTTCCTTGGTAGAGCATGGAAGTGAAACCTGTAACCTTGGTCTATTGTCTGTAAAATCCATTTGTCTCCTGTGATGTAATGCCAGTTTACTGAAAATAAGGCTAGCTTCCCGCCTAAGGGTGCCTCTAGTTGTTCCCTGGTAGGCGGTGCCAGAGCCAAGTCACTGGGATTGTCCTGTGGAAGTGGTGGTGGTGGCTGGATCTGTGGCTGTACCTCGCTTGGTTAAGTCTGCCACTGACGTCCCCTGTAGGCACCTCTGGATTGACCCCTGCCTCTTGAGCGTTTATTCCTGCCTCTCGGAGCTCTGGAGGTGTCTGGAAAGGACCAATTCTTGGAAGGCCAGTTCCTGCTAAACTGTGGAGGCTGGACCTGCAAGAAATCCTTGACTGTCTGGACAGATTTTGCTTTCTCTTCCACCTTCTTCAGCACCTGCTGTGCAGGGGAGCCAAACAAATTGAGCTTATCCATGGGAGCATCTAGGAGCTTTGATTTAACATGGTCTGGTAAGGACTGTTCTTTTAACCATGCATGTCTTCTGATCACTGTGCCAGTCATGGCTGATCTAAAGGAAGCCTCCAGTGCATCATAGCCGCATTTTAAGGAATGATTACTGACCTGCTGAATGTTATGTACCATTTCCTGTACAGATTTTTGTCTAATGGTTCATCCGAGGACAGTTTTTTAGTTAACTGGTCTAACATAAATTCCTGATACTGAATCATGTGGAATTGACAGTTCAAGGCCCTAGCTGAAAGAGTAGCAGAAGTGTAAACTTTTTTACCCCATCTCTCTAAGGCCCTAGATTCCCTTTCAGAGGGGAGGGGGTTTTTGGTAGAGATAGCTGCTACAGCCTTGGGTCCCTGGGAGATAGTTTCGGGATCTGCAAAAGGGGCCTTATACAAATGATAATGTGTGTCCGGAACCCTGTAGTACCCATCAGGCTTAGCAGGGGCCGGAGGAAGAGAATCAGGAGCAGTACAAGCATCATTAAAAGCATCATCCACAACAGTAAGTACTGGAGGAATGGCTAAAGGCCTATGCTGTGGCAAATGCAAAAAGGTTCTAAGCCTTTTCCTAGAGTCTGAAAAATCCTGGCCCTGCCATTGAAATTGTTCCCTCATAGCATGCAAGGTTTCCCCAAAAGAAAATTCCTCAGGCGGAGAGGCAGAAGGAATGGACTCTTCTGCATCAGAGTCCTCATAAGGAGAAAAAGGGGCCTCTGGAGGGTCTGAATTATCTGATTCATCAGAGGAGCCATCTGAAGAAACTGGCTCAGGGGGCTCTACTCTAGTCCTCTTCTCTGGAGGTGGGTGAGAGGCCCTGTCTGGATGTGGTTGGGATCCCCGGATCAAAGAAATGAGATCCTCTGCTAGACTAAGCATTTGTGAACTAGAACTGGGCCTGTGAGAGGGAGTCTTAGCAGGCACAGTTTTGGTAGTTTTTGCTGCTTTAGCCCTGGCAAAGGCCTTAATCGAAATGGATGCAGGAGGCCTAGCAGCTCCATGTGCAGGGGTAGAAATATCCAAAGGGATAGTATCCGATAAATCCTGAGAACCTGCAGGAGCAGGTGGGATTTCAGTAGCAGATTCAGCCAAGCTGGATGAGGCCTCGGTAAGTGGCAAGCTTTCGGCCGAAGGAAGAACCGTGGACTCGGTTTCAGCCGAAACCGAGACACTTGCGGTTGGCTTAACCGTGGTTTCGGCCGAAACCGCAGACCGCGAGTGTCGGTCCTTTTCCTTGCGTTTTGTAGAAATTTGCGTTATCGGAGTATCCGACGGCATAATGTAAGCAAAAGCGGAGCCGAAAAACTCTTCAGCAAATTCAGACCGACGTCTAAGCGTTCGTCGGTTGAAAGAAGCACAGGCTAGACAAGCTGCTACATCGTGGTCTGGGCCTAAGCAAGGTAAGCAGTAAGAGTGGAAATCTTTATGAGGTATTTGTTTCCCACAATTTAAACAGTTATTCACTTTTTCTGACATCGGCTGAGGCAAGAAAGAGTCCCCAACGGGGTACTTAGCTTTTTAGAAGTCTTCGGTACTTGTAGTAGTACTCTCTGGTTCTGACCGACCGGCACTTGCGAACAGCTTCTGCTTCGGGCGCCACGCGGCAAGAAAGACTGAGGAAAATGGCGTCGGCTGATGCCTTTATACCCGAAGAACTGCAGCTATGACGTCGGGAGAAGTGCGACACCAGCCGAGGCCAGACACAGACTTTGGAATCCGGCCGACCGAAGGGCTGCCTGACGACAGGACAACCCATTTGTAAGGACTGCAGATGCATCCTTGAAGGACATCAGTCTTGAGTAAAAACCTTGTCCTTTTTCCTGTTCTGGTACTGGCTGAATGGCCCCCATATCCTTGAGGGACTTAACCTGGTTCTGTGCCTCTGCCCATTGATTTTTTGGCAGATCCGGCCAACTGTTTGCGATTGGTAGAGTATGGAAATGGAATCTGTATCCCTGTGATACTATGTTTAGCATCCACTTGTCCTGGGTTATTAACTGCCAATTATGAGGAAAAAGAGCTAATTTCCCCCCTAAGGGTGCTAGCAAAAGGTAAGTGCTTGGTGAAGGCAGAGGGAAGTCATTGGGACTGTTTTCTGTAGGGTTGCACTTCATCTCCTCCAGATTTGGAGGTAGAAGCACCCCATTGCTTTGACCTGTAAGAATAGTACAGTTTTGTACCTACCATAAATGTAGATTGTTCGAGTGCTAATACAGCTGCAGTCATAACAGATGGATTCTCCTGCCGTCAGGCGGGTCCTCGGTCGGCCGAATTCCAAAGTCTAGGTCCGGCATCCGTTGTCGTCGCTTCTTCCCTGAAGTCAGTGCGACAGGGGTATAAAGGAACCAGCCAACACCATTTTCTTCAGTTTTTCTTGCCCCAGATGTCAGGTGCCCCCAAAAGGAAGGCAATACATAAATTTGTGTAATAATGCAGTGCAATATAATCAAAATACAGTAGTTGCAAGCAAATACATCATAAATGAATACTCCAATCAGGTTGTATGAGAATGTGTTAGCCTATAGGCCTGTCCCAAGAGGGGAAGGAGGGAGGGAAACCTAGACTGCAGCTGTATTAGCACTCGAACATCTACATTTATGGTAGGTACAAAACTGTACTATGTTCATCATGCATACAGCTGCAGTCATAACAGATGGGTAGAATCCCAAAGCTAAGAAAGGGGTGGTAGGCACTAGGTGGAACCAGGAGGAGCCAAAATGCCCTGCAAGACTGCAGTGGCAAAGCCTGCTCTAGATTTGGAGTATAATGGTAGGTTGTAGTGTTTGGAGAAGGTATGCACAGAACTCGTGTCTGCTTCCAAAATATCCTTAGTAGGAACTCCTCTGAGGAAAGCTGCAGAGGTGGCTGTGGCCCTGGTGGAATGAGTTCTAATGCCTGTAGGTACAGTTTTGCCATGAAAGGAATAGCAAAAACGTATGCAGTGGGCTATCCATTTTGAGATTGTATGTTTGGAAATTGGCTTTCCTTGAGCTCCTACAGCATAGGACACAAAGAGCTGTTCAGATTTCCTGAAAGGCTTTGTTCTGTCCAAATAATAACGCAATTGTCTGTGGATGTCCAAGGAATGTAGTAATCTCTCCCCTTTGTTTTGAGGATTAGGATAAAAAGTAGGTAAATGTATGGTCTGATTTAAAGCTACCCTGGATACCACTTTAGGCATAAAGGACGGGTTGGTTCGTAAGGAAACTCTATCCTGATGGAAGATGATAAAAGGCTGGACAGCCATGAGAACCTGTAGTTCTGAAACTCTACGAGCCGAGGTGATAGCCAGAAGGAAAGCTGTTTTCCAGGACAAATATTGCAAATATGATGAGGCAGCTGGCTCAAAAGGAGGCAAGGTCAGTTTTTCCAGAATTAAATTAAGATCCCAAGCAGGTATTGGTTGTTTCCTTGGAGGTCTTAGATTGTTAGCCCCTCTGAGGAACTGTCTTAAGAGAGGATGAGAGAATAAAGGTGGATCAGTGTTGTATTCTGCAGAAATGGCTGAGGCATGGATTTTGATGGAGGAGAATGAAAGTCCACTGCTTAGCAGCTCAGCCAAATATTGTAGTATATGAGGTAAATTCAATTTTCCAGGATCCTGGCCCTTTTTCTCATTCCAAACACAAAACCGTTTCCATTTTGTGGAGTAAGCTTTTCTAGTTGATGGCCTTCTGGCCTCCAAAATGACATCCTGCACCACCTTGGAGAGTAGGGCCTGTTGTGATGCTAAGGAATCTTCCATGCGGCTAGATTGAGTGTTTTTAGCTGGCTGTGAAGAGTTTTGAAGCTGTGCTGAGTCAGAAGGAGAGGCATTAGAGGCAGGGTCCATGGTGGGGAATGCGTCAGTCTCCTCAGGAGTGGATACCAGTGTTGCCTTGGCCAGTCTGGAGCAATGAGAATCGTCTTCGGTTTGTCTGCTCTGGTTTTCAATAGAACTCTGGGCAGCAGAGGAAGAGGTGGGAAGGCATAAACTGTCATTGATGTCCAACTGAAAGTTGAAAGTTCACTCTCCAGGCCTTTGGATGGAAAATCCTTGAGCAGAATTTTGTCAATTGGTGATTTTTGTGGGAGGCAAAGAGATCTATGTCTGGCCTTCCCCATTCTTGGATTATTTCTGTAAAAACCTTTGGATGCAATTTCCATTCGTGTGGATCTGTCGTATTCCTGCTTAGGTTGTCTGCCAGCGTGTTTTCCTTGCCTGGCAAGTACTGTGCTTGTAGTTCCATTTGTAAGTCCATGGCCATGTTCCAAAGTGACGTCTGCATAGGGGGTAAGAATGTGTTCCTCCCTGTTTATGTACCACATAACTGTGGTGTTGTCCGTTCTTATCAATAGTTGACCCTGGCTGTAGAAGGTCCTTGAAAGCTATTATAGCATTTATTACTGCTAGCATTTCCTTTTGATTGATGCAAAGGTGCTTTTCTTTTTGGGACCATTTGCCCTGAATGCCCCGATCTGTCATGTGCGCCCCCCAGGCGTAGTCCGAGGCGTCTGTTGTGATGACTTGATTTGCTTGAGGCTTGCTGATTGGAAAACCTGTGTTTGTTTGACATGCTTGAGCCCACCACAGAAATTCCTTTTGTAGACATGGAATTAGTGGTATTATTGTTTCCAAACTGTGGCTGTGTTGAGACCATATGTTTTTCAGGTACCATTGTAGTTTCCTCATATGCAGCTTTGCACATGGGATTAGTAAGATGCAAGATGCCATGAATCCCAGAGCCTGCAGGATTTTCCTTGCAGTCAGCCTGGTGCAATTTGCTAGAGCTCTGAAGTATTGAATTAGTTGCCCCTGCTTCTCTGGCGTGAGGTAGGCCATCTGGGTGTTTGTGTCCAAATTGGCACCCAGGAAAATTATCTTCCGAGAGGGTATTAGCCTTGATTTCTTTTGGTTGACTGTGTATCTCAGAGAGTTCAACAACACTATTACATAAGTCAGATGTTTCAGAAGAATGTGCTTGCTGTCCGCTTGGATCAGGCAGTCGTCCAAATAGGGGTATATTTGTATCCCTTGAAGTCTGCAGTAGGGAATTACTGATGCCAGGCATTTCGTGAATACTCTGGGCGCAGTAGATAAGCCAAAGGGCAATGCAGAGAATTGATAATGGGTTGAACCTGCAAGAAATCTGAGGTACCTTCTGCACTTTTGTCTGATTGGGACATGCAGGTATGCCTCCTTGAGGTCCAATGTTACCAGCCAAGACTTCTCGCCCAGCATGGGAAGAAGTTGCTGTAGAGTGAGCATCTTGAATTTTGGTACGAGTAGAAATGTGTTTAGGATGGATAGGTCCAAAATAGGTCTCCAATCTTTTCCCTTCCTTGGTACCAGAAATAGCCTGGAATAAAAACCTTGCCCTTGTTCGTGCGTAGGTACCTCTTGAATAGCTTTCGTGTTTATGAGATCTGCAATTAGCCTTTGTGCCTCTGCCCTTTGATTGTGTGGCAGGTTTGGCATGCCTCTCATTTTTGGAAGGATATGAAAATGGAATTTGTAGCCTCTGTTTATAATGTCCAGGATCCATTTGTCCTTTGTGACAATATGCCAATTTTTTGAAAATAATGCCAGCTTTCCTCCTAAGGGGGCTGCCATTTGAGACTTCCTTGGCATGCAAAGGGGAAAGTCATTGGGTTTGCTTTCTGAAAGATTGCGAGTTATCCTCACCACCTCTTTGTGTAGGAGACTGCCATTGTCTGCCTCTAAACAATCCTTGGGATTGTTCTCTGCCCCTCGGGCGCCTGTATCTGCATCTTTGTGGTCTGTCCGTGGCAGAAAAGGACCAGTTTTTGGAAGGCCAATTTCTACTAAAACATGGGGGTTGTACCTGTAGAATATCTTTCACAGTTTGCATAGATTTAACCCTTTCCTCCATTTTCCTTAATACCTCCTCAGCATTAGCACCAAATAATACATCCTTTTGAAGAGGGGCATCCAGTAATTTAGCTTTAACATGATCAGGCAAGGCTTGTTCCTTAAGCCAGGCATGCCTACGTATGACTGATCCTGTAACAGCAGCTCTACATGAGGCCTCTAGAGCATCAAAACCACATTGTAAGGTATGCTTACCCACTTGTTCTGCACTATGCATCAAATCCTGCAACTCCTTCAAGTCTGGTTGTTCAGGTTGTGACATTTTACTTTTCAATTGTGATAACAAAAACTGTTGGTATTTTAGCATATGGAACTGACAGTTTAAGGCCCTCATGGTTAAGGTAGCCGAGGTATATACCTTTTTTCCCCACCTTTCTAAGGATCTGGAGTCTCTCGGAAGGTAATGGATTTTTAGCAGTGGAGGCCTTAACTCCATTGGGGCCCTGTGAGATGGTTTCTGGGTCAGCAGCATGGCTTTTGTATAGAAATTGGTGTGAGTCAGGAACCCTGTAGTACCTGTCAGGCTTTACTGGAGATGGAGGTAGAGAGTCCGGGTTAAGGCAGGCTTCCGAGTAAACATCATCTAGGATGTCCAAGACAGGAGGTATAGCCAGAGGCCTGTGTTGAGGTAGCAAGAGAAATTCCCTAAGCCTTTTCTTGGAATCTGAATAATCTTAGCCTTCCCAGTAGAAGTGTTCCCTTAAGGTATGCAACGTTTCCCCAAATGAGTAATCCTCAGGGGGGATACAGAAGGGATGGACTCCTCCGCATCAGAGTCTTCAAAAGGGGAGTAAGAATGTTCCTGATCATCAGAGTGCTCTGAAATAATGGAGCCCTGATCAGAGGAGGGGGAATCTTCCTCCACTCTGGGCCTTTTGTCCGGTGGGGGCTGAGTACCCCTGATAAGAGGAATTAAATCCTCAGCCATTTTAAGCATCTGTTTCTTAGGCATGGGGCCTGTAGATGGGCCCTGTGTAGCTTGTCTCTTAGAGTGCAAGGCTGCTTTAGACTTAGTGAAAGCCTTGATGGAGAAAGAAGAGGAAGGTCTGAAGACACCTTGAGTGGAGGTGGACCTGTCCACATTCTGAGTTTCAACGCCAAGAGTGACTTCAGTATCTGTAGTCAGGGTGTGGGCCGAGGAGCCTGCGACCTCGGGCACAGGAGACACCGCCAAAGAAGTGTCGTCGGTAGTCAGGGGCTGTGTAGGCGCCTCGCTGAGAACCGGACCACGTGTAGTCGGCTTTGGAGTGGTGTCGGTAGAGGCCGTGGACCTCATGTGTCGGTCCTTATCTTTGCGTTTTTTAGACAAAACTGGAGTCGGAGTATCCGACGACATAATATAGTTAAAATGCTTTCCCAAAATAATGCTGGGCGAACTACGCCCGACGCTTAATGGTGCGTTTGTTGAATGTAGCACAAAAGTGACAGACCGGGACGTCGTGGTCTGGGCCTAAACAAGGTATACAGAGGGAATTGAAATCCTTATGCGGTATTTGCTTCCCACAAGAAATACAATTATTAACTTTGACATCGGTCTGAGGCAAGAAAAGTTTCCCCAACGGGGTACTTAGCTTTCAAGAAGACTTCGGTTTCCAAATTTTCGTAATCTGAGGAGCTGGCCAACCAGCACTTGCGAACTGCTTCTGCTTCGAGCACCGCGCGGCAAGAAAGACAGAAGAAAATGGCGTCGGCTGGTTCCTTTATACCCCTGTCGCACTGATGTCAGGGAAGAAGCAACGACAACCGATGCCAGACCTAGACTTTGGAATTCGGCCGACCGAGGACCCGCCTGACGGCAGGAGAACCCATCTGTTATGAATGCAGCTGTATGCACGATGAACATCTTGTGCCTGATATCTGGAACCCTTAGGGCATCTGGATTTGCCCCTTTGAGCTCTGTCTGACTCAGGAAAGGACCAATTTTTTTGCAGGCCAGTGTCTACTAAATCTTGGTGGCTGCACTTGTAAGAAGTCTTTTACAGTTTGCATTTTCTTTAAAACCTCTTCTGCCTTAATAACAAACAAAAGTATCATGCTGTAAAGGTGCATCCAGTAATTTAGCTTTAACATTATCGGGCAAATTTTGCTCTTTTAGCCAGGCATGCCTCCCAATCACAGATCCAGTAACTGCAGCCTTGCAGGAGGCCTCTAAGGAATCAAAACCACATTGCAAAGTATGCTTTCCAACTTGTTTAGCTGCATGCAATAATTCCTGCAATTCTTCATTTTCTGCACATTCAGAAATCAACATCAATTTCTGTTTCAGCAATCCCACAACATGTTGTTGATACCTGAGCATATGAAACTGGCAGTTTAAGGCCCTAATTGCCAAGGTTGCAGATGTATAAACCTTCTTTCCCCATCTATCCATTGCCCTTAAATCTCCGTCAGACGGGGTAGGATTTTTTGCTGTTGAGACCTTAACTCCCTTTGGACCCTGTGAAATAGTTTCAGGATCAGCAGCAGGGTTTCTAAACATTTGTGTGAGTCAGGGACCCTGTAATATCTGTCAGGCTTGCAGGGAGCCGGAGGTAAGGAGTCAGGGGTCAAGCTTGACTCCGAATACACATCATCCACAATGTCTAAAACAGGGGGTATGGCTAAAGGCCTGTGCTGGGGGAGAAGAAGGAAATCCCTGAGCCTCTTTTTGTGATTCTGAAAAATCTTAAATCTCCCAGTGAAAATGTTCCCTCAAATTATGCAAGGTTTCTCCAAATGAATAATCCTCACGAGGTGATGCAGATGGGATAGACTCCTCTGCATTAGAATCCTCATAGGGAGGTATAGAGAATTCCTGATCAGAGGAGGAATATGAAGAAATAGAAACCTGATCTGAAGATTCATAGTCAGTGTCTTGCCTAGGGCTCTTATCAGAAGGGGGATGGGGACCCCTGATCAAGGTAATAAGGTCTTCAGCCATTTTGATCATCTGTTTTTTAGGCATAGTGGCCTGTGCACGTGGCTCATGCGTCGGTATTTTAGCGTTAGAAGTTGCTTTTGTCTTTGGTTTTGCAGCTGTCGCTGGTTTGATGTAAAAATGTTGAGGGCTGAATGCACCCTCAGAAGCCGGTGCCTGCTCAGTGACTCCGGACCCATCTTAGGGAGATACATCCGTGGGTCCAATACTTAAGAGTATCTTGTGGCGTGCCGGACTCCACATGGGTCTCTGTAGGGGCCTGCGACTCGAAAGTAGCGGGTATCAGGGGCTGCAAAAGCGCCTCACTGAGTACCGGCGTGCAGCTTAGGAGAAGCTTCGTCGTCGGTTTTGGACCTCGACTGTCTGTCTCTGTCCTTTTCTTTGTTTTTTTATGTACTCCGGTAGTCGGATTGCTATCTGACGACATTTCAGGGTAGTTAAATCTGTTTCCAAAATACTTTGAGGCAAAAATATACAGACCCTTAATAATGCGTTGGTTAAATCTGGCACAAAACAGACAGCCAGGCACGTTGTGATCAGGGCCTAGGCAAGGAATACAGTATAAATGGAAATCCTTATGAGGTACTTGCTTCCCACAAGTAATAAAATTATTAACTTTTTCTGACATCGGAATGGAGCAAGAAAAAAGTTTCCCCAATGAGGTACTTCGCATTAGTGAAGACTTCGGTTCTGAAACTCAAACTCGAATATTTCAGGAGTCGGCCGACCAGCCCTTGCGAAATGCTTCTGCTTCGGGCACCGTGCAGCAAGAAAGACTAAGAAAATGACATCGGCTGCTTGTTTTATACCCCTGACGACCTGACGTCATGGAAGAGGAGACAGCAACCGACACAGGACCCAAGACTTTGGAATTCATGTTGACTGAGGGCAACCCCCCAGGAGATTACCCAAATGTAATGACTGCAACAGTGAAACACGAATAACAAGAAGTTATGTACTCGCCATAACGTTCGATGTATGTAGTCCATCTCGCCTCACATTCTTACCCATGGGTTCGGAGCCGAATTCCGGCTCCAACTCATCCAAACTTTTCTAGCTCAAAGTCTTTCTATTGGATGGGCTAAGATGGTATCCCATGCTGCACTGTTCTCTATCCCCAGATCTAGTTTGCTGCGAGCAATAGCACTCATTCTCCATGCATAACACCTAAAGAAAGGAAGAACAAACCAAGAATGAAGGGAGCTCTGAAACCAGACCTAACCTCCAGATCCTCCAGGAAGGGGGAAGGAGGGGGGGGGGTAAGTAAGAATGTGAGGCGAGATGGAACGTTATGGTGAGTACATAACTTCTTGATGTTATGTAGTCCAATCTCACCTACATTCTTACCCGTGGGACAGTGTCCCCAGCACCTAAATCCTGGGAGGCTCAGTGGAAAATACTCCTGAGCACTGTGGAACCAAATGAAGACCTGCCCCCAGATACCACATCCAACTTGTAATGAGTAACAAAGGTGTGAGGAGATGCCCAAGTAGCCGCAGCACAAATATCATCCATAGACAATCTGGCCTGAAAAGATGTAGATACAGACCGGGTAGAGTGAGCCTTCACTCGGAACAGTAAATCTTTACCCCCTGAGGAATAAATGAAAGAAATACAACTGGAAATCCACCT
Organism: Protopterus annectens; assembly: GCF_019279795.1. Lineage (NCBI taxonomy): Eukaryota > Metazoa > Chordata > Ceratodontiformes > Protopteridae > Protopterus > Protopterus annectens. The sequence continues at coordinate 726,863,789 of NC_056743.1, forward strand.
AGACAACTTGATTTTGGAGACAGGAGACCCAATTCTGTTTTCCGAAAAGGTAAACAAGTGATCAGATTTTCTGAGGTCTTTCGTTCTGTGCAAATAAAAACGTAATTGTCTATGCACATCCAATTGGTGAAATTTGAATTCTGCCTTGTTTGAGAACTGGGGGGAAAAAACACTGGCAATTCAATAGATTGGTTAAGGTTACTGACTGATGCCACTTTGGGAAGAAAAGAGGGGTTCGGTCTGAGAGAAAACCAGTCTTTATAAAAAATCAAATAAGGGGGTTTGATTTATAAAGCCTGAAGCTCCGAAAAGCGTCTGGCTGACGTGATGGCTACTAAAAAGAAAGTCTTCTAAGTTAATAATTTTAAATCGCAAGTGGCTGCAGGCTCAAAGGGGGGTGAAGTAAGACCCTGTAGAACAAAGTTGTCCCAAGGCATAACAGGTTCCGATATAGGAGGGCGAAGTAACAACGTGCCCTTCAGGAAAGCCTTACAGAGTCTACGTGCCATCTGGCAAGGCTCGTCTGCGACATGAAAAGTAGAGATCGCCGCCAACTGGACTTTAATGGCTGTGGCCGCTGAACCCTGGTTAAAGAGCATAGATAAGAACTCCAATACAGACGAAATTGGAGCTGTGTAAGGGTCAATCTTTTTGGCATGTGCCCAGATTGAAAACCTCTTCCATTTGCTGTAATAAATCTTCCTGGTCAAGGGCTTATGAGAGGAAGATAAAATATGAACCACCTCCGGCGAAAAATGATGAAGCCTAACTAATGATGGGAGTGGAGTAGCCAGGCTGTCAAGCGGAGGGTCCGAAGAGAGGGATGGAGCTGCCCTGACATGTGCGTCAGTAAGTCTGGTTGTGGGTCCAGAATCCAAGGAGCGTCCATAAGGTAGGGATGGAGAAAAGGGAACCAAATTTGATGAGGCCAGTGTGGGGCAATCAGAATCATTCTGCTTCCCAAGGATTGCATTTTCTGAATAACCTTTGACAGCAAGGGGACCGGAGGGAAGGCATATATTAGACCGGAGGGCCAATCGTGGACTAGAGCGTCCCTGGGTGACTCCCTCTGGGGGGGATCAACGTGAAGTAGCTGCTGCATTTGGCATTGAGGCGGCTGGCAAAAAGGTCGGAGCAAGGCTGACCCCACCTGCGGAAGATCTGTTCCGCAACTTGAAAGTTCAGGGACCACTCGTAAGGCATCAGAATAGCTCTGCTTAGCCTGTCTGCGATCACATTGGACTTCCCCGGAATGTGCGTTGCCACCAGAAAACGTTGGGAAGACACTTCCCACTGACACACTTGCATGACCTCTCTGCAAAGGGGATATGACTTGGTTCCTCCCTGCTTGTTCAGATACCACACCAATGACATATTGTCCTAGTGGATTGCAATAGTCCCGAGAGGAAGAAAACTCTGGAGTGCTTGCAACGCTAGTAGCACAGCTCTCATCTCCAGGACATTGATATACAGATGCATCTCGTGCTCTTGCCACGTGCCTTGGACTGTCCCGTCTAGATAATGCCCCTCCCACCCCATCTGGGAGGCATCCGTGGTCACTGTGGCAACCGGGGGCGCAGGAACGAAGGGCTTTCCTGCATTCAGGTTGTCGGTGCAAAGCCACTAACTGAGATCCTGTTTGCACCTGTCTGTGAGGAGAATAGGGTGAGAAAGTGGAAGACATTGAAGAGACCACTGGGCAAAGAGTAGCCACTGAATGAGCCTCATATGTAACCTTGCCAGAGGGACTAAGATAATCGTAGCAGCCATTGTCCCCAACAGTTGGAGGACCCATCTTGCCTTCGCCCTTTCTCAGAGGGAGCAAGGCATGAACTTGTTGTTGTAGGACTCTGATTCTTTCCTGTGGTAGAAATGCCCGCATGAGGATGGTGTCTAGTTCGGGGCCTATAAAAATGACACGCTGTGAGGGCAACAAGGCAGATTTTTCCCAGTTCAATGTGATGCCCAACTGCTGACATAGGTTGATAGTAGCATTCCTTGTCTGAAGTAGATGCCTGCTTGTGATGTCTTGCCAGGCCTCCGGGTATAATGAGATTTGACCCCCAACTGGCTCCGGAAACGCACAGTCAAGGCCTCCCATCAGGAGCGGCGGTAGGGAGAACCACAAAAGGAATCATGGTCTCTCAAGTTGCGGGGGCCTCCTCTGCCCCTAGGGCAGCGTCTCCCTGAATAACCACCCCCTCCCCTGCCTCTGGAGGGAGGCTCACCTTGTGCACTGGGAAAAAAACCTCTGTGATTTCTTGAACCACATTTTGCCACCCCCTCTGGGCCTTGGGATAAGGCCTAGAGGGAAAGGAAAAATGGACTCCTATGGCAGACAGTTTTTCCCTCCTGCTCGCACCTGGTGAGAGTGTTTTTCACCTTGGTTCCGAACAAAGAGGAACCATCAAAAGGGGCGTCAGTGAATGAAGACTTGAAAGCCTGCGCGAAATGACAAAGGCACATCCAGGCCTGCCTCCTAAGAGCAACTCCTGAACTTGCTGCCCTACTCGCTCCTTCGGCTGCGTAGGAGATTAGCCTCATGGAGGAGTCTGAAATGGAATTGAGGGTAGACAACTGAGCGTTGACCGTCTGAACAACCGCCTCAGACACGTTACCCGTGAGAGTATCTCCAAGCTCCTTGAGGAGATCTCTCTGGAGCCATGTAAAGTGTGATAAATAATACAGTGACCGTAAGGTAAAGGTCACTGAAGAAAAGGTACGCTTCCTGTACCGGTCCATGGTCCTAGACTCCTTGTTAGGAGGATGGATGGTGGAAGAAGTCTTGGCTAATTCCTTCTGAGTGGCAGCTACCACCATCATGGCATCCACAGGGACTCCCTTGGACAGAAATTCCTCATCAGGAGGAGCAGACATAAATTTATTGGGTCTCCCGGGGACTGGTTCCACAGAGTCAGGGGTTTCCCACACCCTTCAAACCAAATTCAGAAGCTTGAAGGGTGGAGATACCCAGCAGGCAGAGGGCTGAGCACCAAAGGCCTTCAGGAAGACTGACTCCTCCTCGGAGTGGGCTTTGGATGGCCAGTCACATCTTGGCTTCAAAATCTCTAGGATGTCAGAGAAAGAAAAATCCTCAGAGGATGACTTGGGGGACCCCTCCGATTCCTCGAGGTCAGTGTCTGATGTGAGAGACTCATCCTAGGAATCTATGTGCTTCCTCTTGAACGTCTTCTTTCTGGGTGGCTCCTCAGGCAAAAACTCTGAGGGGCCCTCAGAAATGTGGGGACCACTCCTGGGGGTACCACGAGGCCTTGGGGCCCTGCTGTCTAGAGATAAAAGGCGATCAAAGACCTGCACCGGTGTAGTAGGGGACAGAATGACCAACCTGCATGATGCCGCTGATGACCTGGTCAACACGCTCCACATGGCCTCGAAGGCTGGTCCCCCCAAATCCGAAGAACGACCAGTCTTCGAAGCCACAACAGGAGTCAAACTTCCCCGGGCCGAAGCAACGAGAGAGAGACTGGGAGCAGAGAGGTGTCCAGAAGCCTCTCCCTCAGGTCCGACCGAAGAATCCTGATTCCTGAACCCCGTGGATGGCACCGACAGGGTCGGAGCTGATGTCAGCACCGATAAGCCAGGAGGGGCTGTAGGAACCGACCTAGGGACATCACGTGGAGCCGAGCACTCCGGCTCCGAAAGCTGAGGTGTGCTCGGAGGAAGTATCGAAGCAGGTTGAGGGACCGGCTCCGGAGCCGACTGGGTCGGAGCCGAGAACAATTTTGACAGAACCGGTGACTGAAGGAGTCTCTGCACCACTCTATCGACATCCCACATCTGATAAGGTCCTGGAGGATTTAGAGGTCAGAAAAAGAGATCGAGACCTCCTCTCCGAAGGGGACCTGCGAGAAGGGGATAATGGCCTAACACTAGGCGAATGGCTCCGAAAAGGTTCCAAGAAAATTGGAGCCGAAGCAGGTTCCATGACAACTGACACTTCCTGCGGCCCCGAAGACAATGGAGCAGAGGATGTCAAAGCAGACTTTGCTATTTTTTCCGGTGGCTCCAAGGAGACTGATGGAGCTGGAGATCTCTTTTTTGATTTAGAAAATTTAGCCATAGAGCTGGAAGCACTCTCCAGACCCTCCTCGAAGGAGGGTTTCAGAAGTCCCTTCAAAATCAATTTATTCTTCCTTTCCTGAAGAACTCTCAGACTAAAGGCATGACAGAAGCTGCACGACTCCTGGAGATGAATCACTCCCAGACAATATACACAGACGGAGTGTCCATCGGTAATGGACATTTTGTAACTGCACCTAGAGCACTACTTGAAGCCTGGGGGCGTGTGCTCCTTAGAATCTTTGGACATAGTTAACGAGCGCTAATAAAGCACCAAGAAAATCAAATCCTGAATAAAAGGTCCAACAGTCAAACAGTCACAAGGCAGGAAAAAAACTACAACACACAACTACCCCAAGATCTCCAAGTTAAACGATCCTTAGACAAACACAAGGGAGAAAGGAATAATCCCTCTAATTTAAATGGTACTTAGACTGGGTAAACTTAAACACAAAGGAAGCAAGGGGACAGACTAGGTCCTCTAACTGAAACAGGCCTAGCCCGTTGGAAACAGCTAGTGGGATACCACAGAAAAATTATCCAAAACACAATTTTTTACAAGACAAGACAAGAAAACACACTAGCTATTAAAAGAACTTTTTGTTTGCAACAAATTTCTCTGATAGTAAGAAAAAGGGTACTTAGCCACAGCCAAGAGCGAGACCACGTCCGAGCTACACGAGCGGCAAATGAGATCTGGAGATAGAAAGAAGTGCAGCATGGGATACCATCTTAGCCCATCCAATAGAAAGACTTCGAACTAGAAAAGTTTTGCCGAATTGGAGCAGACATTCGGCTCCGAACCCACGGGTAAGAATCTAGGCGAGAGTGGACTACATAACATCATCAGCATGCACAAAACACCGCAAACTCTAGCTACTATAAACAACTCTGAGTTGTCAGATACACTGAACAATTATCAAAACTAACAGCAATCTAATATCTAAATATCTAATATATATATCTAATCCTTAATACCTAAATATACTTCTATCTAATAAATTAAACACACACACTGTTAAATAGCAATACTATGAAAACCCACGCTAAACAGGATAGGAATTAAACTAAGGAACGGTCAAAGGCCTAAGAGCAGCCGCTCTGAAAAGAACAAATTCTCATCAAAACTCTGAAAAGGATTAAAGTAAACAAAGGTTAACTAGCCCAACAAAAATTAGACAAATTTGACACAAACTGGACCGAGCTCTACAACGACCACCGATCTGTTGCAGCGGCAAACTAGATCTGAGGTAGGGCACAGAGCATCAAGGGATAGGGACCTGGCCTCAAGCTACACTGAGATCTTCAGCTAGTAAAGTGGCCGACTCAGATACAATGGATCGGCGCCGAACCCATATGTAAAAATGAACGGCGAGATTAAACAACTTCACATAAGTGGTATGCAGCCCTACAGGAATGGAAGGTGGTGATCTTCCTAAAAGGCAACCTTACTAGAGATGCCATCAGAACAGAAAAGACCATGCAGCTCAACACTCTGAGGAGTTCCCTTGCAGTAATTTCTTTCTTATATGTCACTGACAAACAGTGGTTTGATAGGAAAAGCACTTTGAGAGGAAGAAGCCCCCTCCACCCAATACTCAGTGTAAAGCAGTGCCTCTAGAAAAAGGTACTTAAAATGAGGCTTCTCAAACATTTCAAGAATAATACATGTTGATTGGCACAGAATACCAAATATATGCCAGAATATGGGTGATAAAGAACTTGAGTGGCTACAGTAAGAATACATCTGTACTGTGCTACCAGTATGAACTCATGTCCCGCATACAACGGGTTTGGCTTTAGTGCCACTGCTAGGGATGGCACAGAAACTAGTAACCAAATTGGTAGTGAGAACAGTGGAAAGACACAGTACAGTTGTGTACACTTACCATAAATGTAGATGTTCGAGTGTATTCACTGTTGCAGTCATTAGATTTGGGTAATCGGCTGGCAGGTTGCCCTCAGTCAGCCTAATTAAAGTCTTGGGTCCTGCGTCGGTTGCTGTCCCTTCTTCCATGACATCAGGGGTATAAAACATGCAGCAGACGCCATTACATCATTTTTTTTGCCCCAGATGTCAGAGCCAAATATATAAGTAATTAAAAACACAAACATATACCTCCAAACAAAAGCAAATACATCAAAAAGGCTTTTAAGCAAAGGAAAGCAGAGGTATAATAAGAGTAAAATGGGGCTGGAGGGGAGGGTAACCAGGACTGCAACAGTGAATACACTCGGACATCTACATTTATGTAAGTGTACACAACTGTACTATGTTCGTGTTTCACTGTTGCAGTCATTACATTTGGGTAGATTCCCAAAGCTATGGTTAGGAGGATGGATTTATACAGCATTAGGACCAGCTATAAGGACCTGCAAAACTGCTGTGGCAAAGCCATCTCTGGATTTAGAGAAAATTGGTAAATGATAATGCTTGGTGAAAGTATGAAAGTACAGTTGTGTACACTTACCATAAATGTAGATGTTAGAGTGTATTCACTGTTGCAGTCATTACATTTAAGTAATCTGCTGGTAGGTTGACCTAAGTCAGCCTGAATTCCAAAGTATTGGGTCCTGCGATGGTTGCGGTCTCCTCTTCCAAGACGTCAGGTTGTCAGGTGTATAAAACAAGCAGCCGATGCCATTTTCTTTAGTTTTTCTTACCCTAGGTGCCCCCAAAAAGGTAGCAAAATTATATATATATATACACACACACACACACACACACACACACACACACACACACACACACACACACACACACACACACACATGCATCAATATAAACTTTACCTTCATCTACAAGCAAATACACCACATAGGTTGTAGAAGATAGAGAAGGAAAGATAAACTCCAGAATGAAAGGGGTATGGCGGGCGGGTAACCTGGACTGCAATAGTGAACAGACTCGAACATCTACATTTATGGTAAATGCACACAACTGTACTATGTTCTTCGTGTTTCATTGTTGCAGTCATTACATTTGGGTAGAATCCCAAAGCTATGGTTGGGAGGCTGGAGCTAAACAGAATTAGAATTATAAGGCCCTGCAGAACTGCAGTGGCAAAGCCTGCCCTGGATTTAGAGTAGAGAGGCAAATGATAATGCTTTGTAAAGGTGTGAACAGAACTCCAAGTAGCAGCCTTTAGAATGTCTTTGGTTGGTACTCCTCTGAGAAAGGCTGCTGAAGTAGCTGCAGCTCTGGTGGAATGAGACCTAATGCCCTTGGGCAGAGGTTTACCATGGTGTAAGTAGCAGAAACGAATGCAGTGACCTATCCACTTTGAAATAGCCAGCTTTGAAATAGATTTTCCTTCTCATCCTTCAGCATATGTCACTAGTAATTGCTCAGTTTTTCTTAGAGCTTTAGTCCTGCTCAAGTAAAATCTTAGCTGTCTGTGCACGTCCAAGGAATGCAGAATTCTCTCTCCCTTGTTCTACGGATCTGGATAAAAGGTTGGCAGATGAATAGTTTGGTTAAGAGCCACACTGGAAACCACCTTAGGCATAAATGTTGGATTTGTCCTCAGAGACACCCTGTCTGGGTAAAATAGGATAAAAGGCTCCACAGCCATGAGGGCCTGTAGCTCAGACTCTTTTTGCTGAAGTAATTGCTAGTAGCAGAGCTGTTTTCCATGATAAAAACTTTATCAGCAGTAGCAGCTGGTTCAAATGGAGGCAGGGTGAGCTTTTCCAACACATAATTGAGGTCCCATGCAGGTATTGGTGATCTTCTAGGAGGCCTTAAATTTTTGGCTCCTCTAAGGTACTGCTTTAGTAAAGGATGAGAAAAGATTGGTGGCTCTGTATTGTAATGAGCCGAAATGGCAGAGGCATGAATTTTAATTGATGAGAAAAATAGGCCTTTGTTAAGCATCTCAGTCAAGTATTCTAATATCTGAGGAATATTTGGTTCTGCTGTATCAGTTCCTTGTGCTCGATTCCAAGCACAGAATCTTTTCCATTTATCAGCATAAGATTTTCTAGTACTAGGCCTTCTGGCTTCCAAAAATGACATCCATCATGCTTTACTGAGAGGTGTTGCTTGTATAACTACATGATCAGCCATGCTGGCAGGTTCAGTGTCTGGAGTTGATTGTGCAGGATCTGATTGTTTTGCTGGGACAGTAGTTGAGGTCTTTGAGGTAAGGTCCAAGCTGGGTATTCAGACAAGTTTCTTAGGATTGGGTACCAGTATTGGCAGGGCCTGTCCGGGCCAATTAGTATCATCTTTGGTTTCTCTTGTCTGACTTTTAGGAGGACCTTGGGAAGAAGAGGCAGTGGAGGAAAGGCGTAAACTGATAGGTTTTTCCAACTGAAGGATAGGGCATCCACTTTCCATGCTTGTCTGTGATAAGTCCTTGTACAGAGTCTTTTCAATTGATAATTTTGAGGGGAGGCAAATGGATCCATCTCTGGGCTCCCCTTTTTCTTTGTTATCATGCTGAAGACTTGTGGATCTAGTTTCCACTCGTGAAGATCCATAATGTTTCTGATTAAATCGTCTGCCACAGTATTTTGCTTTCCTGGCAAGAATTGAGCTTGAAGATGTAGTTGGTAAGTCAAAGCTGTGTCCCACAGTGCCATGGCTAATCTGCAAAGGGGGTATGAGTGCGTTCCCCCCTGCTTGTTTATATACCACATGACTGTGGTGTTGTCCGTCTTTATCAGTAGTTGTCCTGGATGAAGTAAGTCCTTAAGGCTGTCAGGGTATTTTGAACAGCTAGCATCTCTTTCTGGTTGATATGTAGATGCGTTTGTTTTGGGGTCCATATGCCCTGAATGCATCTTCCCGCCATGTGGGCCCCCCAGGCATAATCTGATGCTACTGTTGTTAAGGTTTGGTTGGCAGGGGGTAGAGTGAAGGCCCATCCCATGTTTTGGTGACAAGCCTTTGCCCACCATAAAAACTCCTGTTGTAGGCAGGGAATGAGAGGAATGTGAGAATGTTGACTCCATAAACTTTTTAGGTACCATTGAAGTTTCCTCATATGCAGTCTTGCATATGGAATCAGTAGGATGCAGGATGTCATGTCGCCCAAAACCTGCAGAATTTGTCTTGCAAAAAACTGGGTTTTTGTTGCCATCAGTTTGAAGTAAGTAGTCAGTTGCCTTTGCATATCTGGCATGAGGTAAGCCATCTGGGCAGTTGTATTCAAGCTTGCACCCCAGGAATGTTATCTTTTGAGATGGTACCAGTTGTGATTTTTTTTTCGTTTATTGTGTACCCTAGGCATGTTAGAAGCCTTTTCACAAATGCCAGGTGTTGAAGAAGAATGTCCTTGTTCTCTGCTTGAATGAGACAGTCGTCCAAGTAAGGATATATTTGTATACCTTTGTCTGCAAAAAGCAATTACTGGTGCCAGGCACTTTGTAAAGACCCTGGGCGCAGTAGATAAGCCAAAGGGCAGTGCAGAGAATTGGTAATGCATTAAGCCAGCCTTGAATCTGAGGTATCTTCTGCACGATTGCCTTATTGGGACATACAGGTATGCCTCTTTTAGGTCTAATGTCACCAGCCAAGCATCCTTGCCCAGTATGGGCAGAAGCTGCTACAAAGTCAGCATTTTGAATTTTGGAATGTCCAGGTATATGTTCAAAATCGATAAATCCAGTATTGGCCGCCAGGCCTTGTCCTTTCTGGGAACCAAGAGCAGTCGAATAAACACAGTGTCATTTTTCCTGTTTTGGTACTGGCTGAATGGCCCCCATATCCATGAGGGACATAACCTGTTTCTGAGCCCAATGATTTTTTGGCACATCTGGCCAACCGTTTGCTATTGGCAGAGTATGGAAATGGAATCTGCAGTCCTGTGATACTATGTTTAGCACCCACTTATCCTGGGTTATTAAATGCCAGTTTTGAGCAAAAAGTGCTAATTTTCCCCCTAAGGGTGCTGCCAAAAATAAGTGCTTGGTGAAGGTAGAGGGAAGTCATTGGGACTGTTTTCTGTAGGTTTGCGCTTTATCTCCTCCAGATTTGGAGGTAGAAGTGCCCCATTGCTTTGACCTGTATGAATCTTGTGCCTGGTATCTGGAACCCTTAAGGTGTCTGGATTTTCCCCTTTGAGCTCTGTCTGACACAGGAAAGGACCAATTTTTTGTAGGCCAGTGTCTACTGAATCTCGGTGGCTGCACTTGTAAGAAGTCTTTTACAGTTTGTATAGACTTAGCTTGGTCTTCCATTTTCTTTAAAACCTCTTCTGCCTTAATAACAGAGTATCATGTTGTAAAGGGGCAGCTAGTAATTTAGCTTTAACAATGATCAGGCAAATTTTGTTCCTTTAGCCAGGCATGCCTCCTAATCACAGATCCAGTAACTGTGGCCCTGCAGGAGGCCTCTAAAGAATCAAAGCCACATTGCAAAGTATTCTTTCCAACCTGTTCAGCTGCATGCAATAATTCCTGCAATTCTTTATTTTCTGCTCATTCAGAAATCAACATCATTTTCTGTTTCAGCAATCCCATAACATGTTGTTGATACTTGAGCATATGAAACTGGCAGTTTAAGGTCCTAAATGCTAAGGTTGTAGATGTATAAACCTTTTTTTCACCATCTATCCAGTGCCCTTGAATATCTGTCAAGAGGGGGTAGGATTTTTTGCTGTTGAGGCCTTAACTCCCTTTGGACCCTGTGAAATAGTTTCAGAATCAGCAGCAGGGTTTCTAAATAAAAATTTGTGAGAGTCAGGGACCCTGTAATATCTGTTAAGCTTGCTGGGAGCCGGAGATAAGGAGTCAGGGGTCAAGCTTGACTCCGAATAAACATCATCCACAATGTCTAAAACAGGGGGTATGGCTAAAGGCCTGTGCTGAGGGAGAAGAAGGAAATCCCTGAGCCTCTTTTTTGATTCTGAGAAATCTTAACTCTCCCAGTGAAAATGCTCCCTCAAAGTATGCAAGGTTTCTCCAAATGAATAATCCTGAGGAGGTGATGCAGATGGTATGGACTCCTCTGCATCAGAATCCTCACAGGGAGGTATAGATAAATTCCTGATCAGAAGAGGAATCAGAAGAAATAGAAACCTGATCTGAAGATTCATAATCAGTATCTTGCCTAGGCCTCTTATCTGGAGGGGGATGGGAACCCCTGATCAAGGTAACAAGGTCTTCAGACATTTTGATCATCTGTGTTTTAGGCATAGAAGCCTGTGCACGTGGCTCTTGCATCAGTTTTTACTTTTAGAAGTTGCCTTTGTCTTTGGTTTTGCAGCTGTCGTCGGTTTGATATAAAAATGTTGTGGCCTGAATACACCCTCAGAAGCCGGTGCCTGCTCAGCGGCTCCGGACCCATCCGAGGGAGATACATCCGTGGGTCCAATACCTGGAGTATCATGCGGCATGCCGGACTCCACATAAGTGTTGGTATGGTCCTGCAACTCGAAAGTAGCGGGTATCAGGGGCTGTGAAAGCGCCTCACTGAGTACCGGCGAACCGGCGACTGGCTTAGGAGAAGTTTCGTCGTCGGTTTTGGGCCTCAACTCTCTCTCCTTTTTTTTTGTGTTTTTTATGTACTCCAGTAGTCAGATTGCTATCCGACGACATTTCTGGGTAGTTAAATCTGTTTCCAAAATACTTAAGAGGCAAAACTATACAGACGCTTAATAGTGCTTTGGTTAAATCTAGCACAAAACTGACAGCCAGGCATGTTGTGATCAGGGCCTAGGCAAGGAATACAGTATAAATGGAAATCCTTATGAGGTACTTGCTTCCCACAAGTACAATTATAAACTTTTTCTGACATTGGTATGGAGCAAGAAAAAAGGTTCCCCAACGGGGTACTTAGCTTTAGTGAAGACTTCGGTTCTGAAACTCAAACTCGAATATTTCTGGAGTTGGCCGACCGGCACTTGCAAAATGCTTCTGCTTCGGGCACCGCGCGGCAAGAAAGACTAAAGAAAATGGCGTCGGCTGCTTGTTTTATACCCCTGACAACCTGACGTCATGAAAGAGGAGACAGCAACTGACGCAGGACCCAAGACTTTGGAATTCAGGCAGACTGAGGGCAACCTGCCAGCAGATTACCCAAATTTAATGACTGCAACAGTGAAACACGAAGAACATCTGAACTACAGGTAGCAGCTTTGAGAATATCCCTGGTAGGAACACCTCTGAGAAAGGCTGTAGAAGTAGATGCAGCCCTGGTGGAATGAGATCTGATCCCCTGGGGGATAGGTTTTCCATGGTGCTTATAGCAGAAATCAATGCAATGGCTTATCCATTTAGAAATGGTTTGTTTTGAAATAGCCATCCCCTCTGCCCCAGCAGCAAATGCTACCAGCAGTTGTTCAGATTTTCTTCGAGATTTAGTCCTGTCCAAGTAGAATCTAAGTTGTCTTTGTAGATCCAATGAATGCAGAATCCGCTCCCCCTTGTTCTGTGGATTGGGAAAGAAAATTGGCAAATGAATGGACTGATTAAGAGCCACACTGGATACCACCTTGGGCATGAAGTATGGATTTGTCCTGAGTGCCACCCTGTCCGCATAAAAGATGATGAAAGGCTCCACTGTCATAAGGTCCTGTAATTCAGATAGCATTCTAGCTGAAGTGATTGTTAAAAGGAAGGCTATTTTCCAGGAAAGAAATTGTAAGTCTGCAGTAGCAGCTGGCTCGAAAGGAGGTAGAGTGGGGTTCTCCAATACAAAGTTAGGGTCCCAGGCAGGGGTTGGATCTCTCCTGGGTGGTCTCAAGTTTTTGACCCCTCTGAGATACTGCTTTAGCAGAGGATGAGAGAAGGGGGGGGGGGGTTCTGTGTTGTAATGAGCTGAAATGGCTGAGGCATGGATTTTTATGGAAGAAAAAGACAGGCCCTTGTGAAGCATCTCAGTTAAGTATTGCAAAATCTGAGGTAAACTGGGCACTGCTGTGCTCATCCCTTGAGATTGATTCCAGGCACAGAATCTTTTCCATTTGTCAGTATAAGATTTTCTAGTACTAGGTCTTCTCGCCTCCAAAATTACATCCATCACAGGTTTGCTGAGGGGTACTAAGGGGGAATTTAAATGATTAGCCAAGCTGCAAGATTCAATGTTTGGAGCTGAGGGTGCAGAATTTGGTTCTCCTGCTAAGACAGTAAGGAAGGTGTCTGAGGCAGGTGCCTTGGAGAAATTTGAGACACACTGCACAGGAGTGGGTACCAGTGTTGGCGAGGCCAGTCTAGAGCAATCAAAATCATGTTTGGTTTGTCCCGTTTGACTTTTAGTAGAACTTTGGAGAGCAGAGACAGAGGAGGAAAGGCAAAGACTGGTTTTTCCAGCTGAAGGACACAGCATCTACTTTCCAGGCTTTTTTGTGAGGTGTTCTTGTGCAAAAGTTGTCCAAGTGGTAGTTCTGGCGTGAGGCAAAAAGATTTATGTCTGGGCTCCCCCATTTGCTTGTCAACATGTTGAAAATCCGTGGTTCCAGTTTCCATTCGTGTGGGTCCATGAGATTTCTGCTTAGTTCGTCTGCCAGAATATTCAGCTTTCCTGGCAGGAATTGAGCTTGTAGTTGTACTTGGCAGCTCAAGGCCGTGTTCCACAATGCCATGGCTAGTCTGCAGAGGGGATAGGAATGTGTACCCTCCTGCTTGTTTATGTACCACATAACTGTGGTGTTGTCCGTCTTTACCATTAGTTGTCCTGGTTGAAGGTATTGTTTGAAGGCTGTCAGTGCATTCTGTATAGCTAGCATTTCTTTTTGATTGATATGAAAGTGCATTTGATTTGGGCTCCAATTGCCCTGAATGCACTTCTCTGCCAGATGAGCCCCCCATGCATAGTCTGATGCGTCTGTAGTTAGGGTTTGGGCAGCAGGGGGTGGTGTGAATGGCAGTCCCTTGTTTTGGTGGCAGGCCTCTGCCCCACTATAGGAACTCTAGGCGCAGGCAAGGTATGATAGGAATCATTGTTTCCAGGTTGTGACAATGTTGACTCCATAAACTTTTTAAGTACCACTGAAGTTTCCTCATATGCAGTCTTGCATATGGAATTAGAAGAATGCAGGAGGCTATGAACCCAAAGGCTTGCAGTATTTGTCTTGCAGTAAGTCACCACATGAATTTGCTTTTCTGGCGTAAGGAAAGCCATCTGGGCAGTTGTATTCAAGCATGCGCCCAGGAATGTATTTTTTTGAGAGGGTACCAGTTGTGATTTCTTTTCATTTATGGTGTACCCTAGACAAGTTAAAACCCTTTTGACAAATGCCAGATGCTTTAGAAGAATGGCCTGGTTTTCTGTCTGAATTAGACAATTGTCCAGGTATGGATATATTTGAATATTTCTGTGCCTGCAAAATGCAATTAATTACTGGAGCCAGGCACTTTGTGAATACCCTGGGCGCAGTAGACAAGCCAAACGGCAGTGCAGAAACTGATAATGCAAGTAGCCTGCTTTGAATCGTAGATATCTTCTGCAAGATTCCCTGACTGGGATATGCAGGTAAGCCTCTTTTAAATCTAGAGTTGCCAACCAGGCATCCTTGTCTAGCATAGGAAGTAACTGGTGAAGAGTCAGCATCTTGAATTTTGGAATGTCCAGAAAGGTGTTTAGAGTAGACAGGTCCAGAATTGGACGGCATGATTTGTCTTTTCTGGGTACCAGGAAAAGTCTGGAATAGAAACCTTGTCCCTTTTCCTCTTCTAGTACTAGTTGAATAACCCCCCATGTTTAGGAGGTAATGTGCTCGTTTCTGAGCCTCTGCCCACTGATTTGGGGGCAGGTCTGGCCACCCGTTTGGAGTTGGTAATGTGTGGAAATGAAATCTGTTTCCCTGGGAAACTATATTTAAAGCCCATTTGTCCTGGGTTATAAATTGCCAGTTATTTTTTGCATGAAGAGCCAGTTTTCCCCCAAAGGGGTGGCTAAGAGGTAAGCGCTTGGTAATTTTAAAGGAAAGTCATTGAGACTGCTTACCATAGGGTGGAGTCTTGCTATTGGAAGCACCCCATTGCTTAGTTCTGAAAGTCCCTTGGGACTAAAGCCTGGTGCTTTTGGAATGCCTGGGTTTGGCTTTAGTGGCTCCGGAAGGAGCTGGAAAGGACCAGCTCTTAGTAGGCCAGTGCCTACTAAATCTAGGAGGATGTACTTGTAAGAAATCTTTCACAGTTTGCATAGACTTAGCTTTATCTTCCATCTTTTTTTAGAACTTCTTCAGCCTTATTGCCAAACAGACTGTCTTGCTGCAAAGGAGCATCCAACAGTTTTGCTTTAACATGATCAGGCAGAGATTGCTCCTTAAGCCAAGCATGCCTTCTAAGCACAGACCCAGTAACAGCAGCCCTGCAAAAAATCAAAACCACATTGCAAAGTATGTTTTCCAACTTGTTCAGCTGAATGCAATAAATCCTGTAAATTACATTTCCACACAGTCAGAAATTAACATAATTTTCTGTTTAAGTAGTCCCATGATATGCTGTTGATATTTTAGCATATGGAATTGACAGTTTAAAGCCCTGACTGCCAAGGTTGCAGAAGTATAAACCTTTTTACCCCATCTCTCCAGCGCCCTGGAGTCTCTATCAGAAGGGGTAGGATTTTTAGCAGTAGAAGCCTTAATACCCTTGGGCCCCTGAGAAATGGTTTCAGGGTCCACAACAGAATTTTTAAAAAGGAATTTGATGGGACTCAGGAACCCTGTAGTACCTGTCTGGTTTACTAGGGGCCAGAGGCAAGGAATCAGGGGCCATACTGGATTCTGAAAACATATCATCAACAATGTCTAGTATAGGAGGTATAGACAAAGGCCTATGCTGAGGAGGAAGAAGGAAATCCCTTAGCCTCTTTTTGGATTCAGAAAAATCCCGACTTTACCAGTGGAAATGCTCCCTTAAAGTATGTAAAGTTTCCCCAAAAGAAAAATCCTCAGGGGGAGAAGCAGAGGGAATGGAATCCTCTGCATCAGAGTCCTCATAGGTAGGTATGGACAAATCCAAGTCATTAGAAGAGTCAGAAGAAACAGAGACCTGTTCAGAAGATTCATAGACGAGTTCAGCCCTAGGCCTCTTAGAAAGGGGGGGGGGTTGACTACCCCTGATTAGAGTAATTAAATCTTCAGCCATTTTGATCATTTGTTTTTTAGACATAGGGGCCTGAACATGTGGCCTGGGCGTCGGTTTTTTAGACAGAGATCGAGATTTAGGCCTTAGTATTGAAGGTGGAGTCGGTTTAATATGCAAGTCTGTAGTCCTGAATACACCCTCAGAAGCCGGTGCCTGCACAGCGGCTCCGGACCCATCCAAAGTACAGACATCCACGGGTTCCATAGGTGAAGCATCTCGCAGCATACTGGACTCCGAATGGGTCTCAGTAGAGGCCTGCGAATCAGAAGTAGCGGGTATCAGGGGCTGCGAAAGCACCTCACTGAGTACCGGCGAACTGGCGACTGGCTTTGGAGAAGCGTCAGTTTTGGACCTCAACGGTCTGTCTCTGTCTTTTTCTTTGAGTTTTTTCAGTATTCCGGTAGTCGGATGGCTAACCGACGTCATTTCTGGATAATTAAACCGAGAACCGAAATATTTAGAAGCAAAAATGTACTGACGGTGGATAGTACACTGATTAAATAAAGCACAAAACCGACAGCAAGGTACGTCGTGGTCAGGGCCTAGGCAAGGAATACAGTACAAATGAAAATCCTTACGAGGTATTTGCTTTCCACAAGTAATACAATTATTAACTTTTACTGACATCGGTAAGGAGCAAGAAAAAGTTTCCCCAAAGGGGTACTTAGCTTTTAGTTGAAGACTTTGGTTCTGATACTTGAAAACGAAAATTTCAGGAGTCTGCCAACCGGCACGTGCGAACTGCTTCTGCTTTGGGCACAGGGCGGCAATAAAGACTGATGTAATGGCGGCGGATGCATGTTTTATACCCCTGATGACTTGACGTCATGGAAGAAGGGATAGCAACCGACGCAGGACCCAAGACTTTGTTAATCAAGCTGACTGAGAGCAACGTGCCAGCAGATTACCCCAAAATGTCATGACTGCAACAGTGAAACACGAAGAATATCAAAACAGATTGGAAGGAATTCTAGAAAAAAAATGGTTACACTTAGGTAGGATAAGGAACAAGGGCCAGATGGGCTGCCTCCAATAGTACTCTGAAATATGGCCAGTGAACTGGCATACTCCCTGCAGATGTTCTTAAAGGGGTCACTGGCTAGTGCAAACGTGCCACTGAGTTGCAATTATGCTATCCTTTGGGAGGTGGAAGTTGGAAAAAAATCCATGGACCCAACAGTGGCAGGAGAATTCATGGATAAAATCCTAAAGGGAGGATAGTCAGCATTTCTAAAATCCAGCAATCTCTAAGAAAGCAAACAGCATGGCTTTATAGCCGGAATGAGCTGTCAGCCGAATACAAACCAGTTTACTATCAGATTACAGGAGAAAGTACAGTTTTGTACACTTACCATAAATGCAGATGTTCAAGTGTATTCACTGTTGCAGTCATTGCATTTGGGTAATCCTGCTGGCAGGGTGCCCTCAGTCGGCCTGAATTCCAAAGTCTTGGGTCATGCGTCGGCTGCTGTCGCCCCTTCCCTGACGTCAGGTCAGGGGTATAAAAGAAGCAGCCGCCGCCATTTTCTTCAGTTTTTCTTACCCCAGATGTCAAATGCCCACTAAAAGGGTAGCCAGAATTTATATATATATATATATATATATATATATATATATATATATATATATATATATATATATATGGGTCCCCTTCTAAAGACCGAAACGCCGATTCCTGACGCGGAAATCACTGACGCCAGATGACCGACAGGTACGTATACCGACAGGGTGATTCGCCGACAGTGGAAAGACCGACAAGGGTAATGTGTGATCGCGACCCGGTAAGTGTGCGACAGTGACGGAGGTAGGAGTGATCAGGTAAGTGAGTTAAGGTTAGAGTGCAGGTGGGTGATGTGTGCGTTAGTGTCGGAGCTTGGGCTAGGGGTGGGTAAGTGAGTTAGGGTGCAGGTAGGTGATGTGTGCGTTAGTGTCGGAGCTTGGGCTAGTGGATAAGTGAGTTAGGGTTAGTGCAGGTAGGTGATGTGTGCTAGTGTCGGAGCTTGGGCTAGGGGTGGGTAAGTGAATTAGGGTTAGGGTGCAGGTAGGTGATGTGTGCGTTAGTGTCGGAGCTTGGGCTAGGGGTGGGTAAGTGAGTTAGGGTTAGGGTGCAGGTAGGTGATGTGTGCGTTAGTGTCGGAGCTTGGGCTAGGGGTGGGTAAGTGAGTTAGGGTGCAGGTAGGTGATGTGTGCGATAGTGTCGGACCTTAGGGTTAGGGTTTGGGTCAGGGCTAGTGTGTATGCTATGTAGTGTCGCGTGTTGGTGTTTTGGTGTTCGGTGTTTTGCGTTGTCGGGTTTGTGTGTTGTCGGTTATTTGGCCGGTGAGTTTTGTGTCGGGAATCGCCGTGTCGGTGTTTAGAAGTAGACCCATATATATATATATATATATATATATATATATATATATACATTTATATATAAATACATACACCAATATAAACTTTACCTTCATCTATAAGCAAATACACCACATAGGTTGTATAAATCAGAGAAGGAAAGAAAAGTTCCAGCAGAAAAAAGGGGGATGGCGGGTGGGTAACCTGGACTGCAACAGTGAATACACTCGAACATCTACATTTATGGCAAGTGTACACAACTGTACTTTGCTATTCATGCTTTACTGTTGCAGTCATTACATTTGGGTACAGTCCCAAAGCTATGGCTGGGGCTAAACAGTAGTAGGAGCAGCTATGAGGCCCTGCAGAACTGCAGTGGCAAAGCCTGCCCTGGATTTAGAGTAGAGTGGCAGATGATAGTGATTTCTAAAGGTGTGCACTGAACAAGTAGCAGCCTCTAATATGTCTTTGGTTGGTACTCCCCTGAAAAAGGCTGCTGAAGTGGCTGCAGCTCTGGTTGAATGTGGCCTAATGTCCTTAGGCACTGGCTTTCCATGGTGTAAATAGCAGAAATGAATGCAGTGGCCTATCCACTTTGAAATAGTCAGCTCTGAGATGGCCTTTCCTTGTGATCCTGCATATGCCACTAGTAATTGCTCTGTCTTCCTGAAAACATTGTTTCTGTCCAAGTAGAATCTAAGCTGTCTGTGTACGTCCAATGAATGCAGAATTCTCTCCCCCTTGTTCTGCAGATTTGGATAAAAAGTTGGCAGATGAATTGTTTGGTTAAGGACCACACTGGACACCACCTTAGGCATAAATGTTGGGTTTGTCCTCAGAGAGACCCTGTCTGGATAAAAAATGATAAAAGGTTCCACAGCCATGAGTGCCTGTAACTCTGAAACCCGTCTTGCAGAAGTTATTGTTAGGAGCAGAGCTGTTTTCCAAGATAAAAACTTTATATCAGCTGTAGCATCTGGCTCAAAAGGAGGCAGGGCGAGTTCTTCCAAGACATAGCTCAAAAGGAGGCAGGGTGAGTTCTTCCAAGACATAGTTGAGGTCCCATGCAGGTATTGGTGATCTCCTTGGAGGCCTTAAGTTTTTGGGTCCTCTGAGGTACTGCTTTAATAAAGGATGAGAAAAGATTGATGGCTCTGTATTGTAATGAGCCGAAATGGCAGAGGCATGAATTTAAATTGATGAAAAAGATAGGCCTTTGTCCAGCATCTCAGTTAAGTATTGCAAAATCTGAGGAATATTTGGTACAGCTGTATCAGTTCCTTGTGCCTGGTTCCAAGGACAGAATCTCTCATTTTCCAGCATAAGACTTTCTAGTACTAGGCCTTCTGGCTTCCAAAATGACATCTATCACAGCTTTACTGAGAGGTGTGTTTTGTATGACTACATTACCCGCCATGCTGCCAGGTTTAATGTACTGAGTTGGCTGTGCAGGATCTGATCGTTTTGCTGGAACAGTAGATGAAGTATTTGAGGTAAGGTCCAAGCTGGGTATTGAGACAAATTCCTTAGGACTGGGTACCAGCACTGGCGGGGCCAGTCTGGGGCCATAATTATCATCTTTGGCTTCTCCTGTCTGACCTTTAGGAGTACCTTGGGGAGGAGAAGCAGTGGAGGAAAGGTATATACTGATAGGTTTTTCCAGCTGAAAGATAGGGCGTCCACTTTCAATGATTGTCTGTGATAAGTCTTTGTGCAGAATCTTTTTAGTTGGTAGTTGTGAGGGAAGCAAATAGATCTATGTCCGGGCATCCCCATTTCCTTGTTATCATGCTGAAGACTTGTGGATCCAGCTGCCACTCATGGGGATCCATGCAGTTTCTGCTCAGTTAATCTGCCAGAGTGTTTTCCTTTCCTGGCAGGAATTGTGCCTGCAGATGTACTTGGTAAGTCAATAATGTGTCCCACAAAGTCATGGTTAGTCTGCAAAGAGTGTAAGAATGTGTGTCCCCCTGCTTGCTTATGTACCACATGACCGTGGTGTTGTCTGTCTTTATCAGTAGTTGTCCTGGATGAAGTAGGTCCTTGAAGACCGTCAGGGCATTTTGAACAGCTAGCATCTCTTTTTGATTGATATGTAGATGCATTTGGTTTGAGGACCATGTGCCCTGAATGCATCTTCCTGCCATGTGGGCCCCCCCAGGTATAATCTGAAGCATCCGCTGTTTGTGTCTGCCTGGCAGGGGATAATGTGAATGGATGTCCCTTGTACTGGTGACAAGCCTTCACCCTCCATCGAAACTCCTGTTGCAGGCAGGGAATGAGAGTAATCATTGTTTCCAGGCTGTGGCAATGTTGAGTCCAAACACTTTTTAGGTACAACTGAAGTTTCCTTATATGCAGTCTTGCATATGGAATTAGTAGGATGCAGGATGCCATGAAGTCCAAAGCCTGCAGAATTTTTCTTGCAGATAAAATAGGTAGTCAGTTGCCTTTGTCTGGCATGAGATAAGCCATCTGGGCAGTTGTATTTAAGCTTGCATCCAGGAATATTATCTCGAGAGGGTACTAGTTTTGATTTCTTTTCGTTGACTGTGTACCCTAGGCATGTTAGAAGTCTTTTCACAAACGCCAGATGCTGTAGAAGAATGTCCTTGTTCTCTGCTTGAATTAGACAGTCGTCCAAGTAAGGATATATTTGTATTCCTCTTTGTCTGCAAAATGCAATTACTGGTGCCAGGCACTTTGTGAAGACCGTGGACGCAGTAGATAAGCCAAAGGGCAGTGCAGAGAATTGGTAATGCATTGAGCCAGCCTTGAATCTGAGGTATCTTCTGCAGGATTGTCTGACTGGGCCATGCAGGTATGCCTCTTTTAGGTCTAAAGTCACAAGCCAAGCATTCTTGCCCAGCATGGGCAGAAGCTGCTGCAAAGTCAACATTTTGAATTTTGGTATATTCAGGAATGTGTTCAGAATAGATAGGTCCAGTATTGGTCTGCAGGCCTTGTCCTTTCCGGGTACCAAGAAAAGTCTTGAGTAAAATCCTTGTCCCTGCTCTTGCTCTGGTACTTGTTGAATGGTCCCCATGTCCATGAATGATGAGACTTGTTTTTGCGCCTCTGCCCATTGATTTTTTTGGCAGATCTGGCCAGCCGTTTGCCTTTGGCAGGGTATAGAAATGGAACTTGTAGCCTTGTGACACTATATTTAGAACCCACTTGTCCTGGGTTATAAATGTAGCCTTGTGACACTATATTTAGAACCCACTTGTCCTGGGTTATAATGTGCCAATTTTGAGAAAAAAGTGCTAATTTTCCTCCTGAGTGTGCTTCCAGGACATAAGTGCTTTGTGCTGGCAGGGGGAAGTCATTGGGACTGTTTCCTGTATGGTTGTGATTTGTCTTCTCCAACTTTGGACGTAGAAGCACCCCACTGCTTTGACCTGTACAAACCTTGCGCCTGGGATCTGCCTCTAGGGTGTCTGGATCTGCCCCCTTTGAGGTCTGTCTGAGACAGGAAAGGACCAATTCTTTGTAGGCCAGTGTCTACTAAACCTAGGTGGCTGTACTTGTAAAAAATCTTTTACAGTTTGCATAGATTTAGCGTTGTCCTCCATTTTCTTTTAACACCTCTTCTGCCTTAACACCAAACAAAGTATCATGCTGTAAAGGTGCATCTAATAGTTGAACTTTGACATAATCCGGCAGATTTTGTTCCTTTAACCAAGAATGCCTCCTAATTACAGAACCCATAACTGCGGCCCTGCAGGAGGCCTCCAAAGAATTAAAACCACATTGCAAAGTAGGCTTTCCAACTTGTTCAGCTGCATGCAATAAATCCTGCATTTCCTTGTTTTCTGCACATTCAGAGTTTAACATCATTTTCTGTTTAAGCACTGCCATGACATGTTGCTGATATTTGAGCATATGAAACTGACAGTTTAAGGCCCTTATAGCCAAGGTAGCAGATGTGTAAACCTTTTTTCCCCCATCTATCCAGTGCCTAGAAATCCTGTCAGAGGGGGTATGGTTTTTTTGCAGTGGAAGCCTTAACTCCTTTGGGACCCTGTGAAATAGTTTCTGGGTCAGCAGCATGGTTTTTAAAAAGGAATTTATGAGAGTCAGGAACCCTGTAATATCTGTCAGGCTTAACAGGAGCTGGAGGTAAGGAGTCAGGGGTCAGACTAGACCCCGAAAACACATCATCTACAATGTCTAACATAGGTGGAATGGCTAGAGGCCTGTGTTGAGGTAGTAAAAGGAAATCCCTGAGCCTCTTTTTAGATTCTGAAAACTCTTAGCTCTCCCAGTGGAAATGCTCCCTCATGATATGCAAGGTTTCCCCAAAAGAATAGTCCTCTGGAGGAGAAGCTGAACGTATAGATTCTTCAGCATCAGAATCCTCATAGGGGGAAGAGAATATTCCTGATCAGAAGAGGAATCAGAAGAAATAGAAACCTGATCTGAAGATTCATAGTCAGTCTCTTGTCTAGGCCTCTTATCAGGAGGGGGATGGGAACCCCTGATCAAAGTAATCAAGTCTTCGGCCATTTTGAGCATCTGTTTTTTGGGCATAGAGGCCTGCCCATGTGGCTCTTGAGTTTGTTTCTTTGCTTTCAAGGAGCTTTAGTCTTTGCCTTTGAAGCTGTAGTCGGTTTAATGTAAAGATGTTTTGGTCTGAATACACCCTCAGAAGCCGGTGCCTGCTCAGCGGCTCCGGACCCATCTGAGGGAATAGTGTCAGAGGCTCCAATACCTTGAGTTTCCAGCTGCATAGCCGATTCCACATGGGAGTCAGTAGCGGCCTGCGACTCTAAAGTAGCAGGCGCCAGGGGCTGTGAAAGCGCCTCACTGAGAAAGTACAGTTGTGTACCTACCATAAATGTAGATGTTAGAGTGTATTCACTGTTGCAGTCATTACTCTTGGGTTATCCTGCTGGCAGGCTACCCGCAGTCGGCCAGCATTCCAAAGTCTAGGTCCGGCGTCGGTTGCTGTCTCCTCTTCCCTGACGTCAGTGCGCCAGGGCTATAAAAGATGCAGCCGACACCATTTTCTTCAGTTTTTCTTGCCCCAGATGTCAGGTGCCCCAAATAGGTAGGCTGAAAAATATATCAATAAGAAATGCTTACACAAAAATAACATTTCCTTCATATACAAGCAAATACACCAAAAAGGTTGTATAGGATAGAGAAGTGCAGGTAAGTCCCAGAAAAGAGAAGGGGGATGGTGGGTGGGTAACCTGGACTGCAACAGTGAATACACTCTAACATCTACATTTATGGTAGGTACACAACTGTACTATGTTCATAGTGTTTCACTGTTGCAGTCATTAGGTTGAATCCCAAAGCTGAGGCAGGGTGGCTGGGCTAAATAGGATTAGGAGAGGCTATGAGGCCCTGCAGAACTGCAGTGGCGAAGCCTGCTCTGGACTTAGAGTAGAGAGACAAGTGGTAGTGCTTTGTAAAGGTGTGCACTGAACTCCAAGTTGCAGCCTCTAAGATTTCTTGGGTTGGTACTCCTCTGAGGAAGGCTGCTGAAGTGGCTGCTGCTCTGGTGGAATGAGGCCTAATGCCCTTAGGCACTGATTTGCCATGATGAGAAGAGCAGAAACGGATGCAATGGCCTATCAATTTAGAAATAGTCTGTTTTGAGATAGCCTTTCCTTGTGATCCTGCAGCATATGACACTAAAAGTTGCTCAGTCTTTCTGAAAGCTTTAGTTCTGTCCAAGTAGAAGCGTAACTGCCTGTGTAAGTCCAAAGAATGCAGAATTTTCTCACCCTTGTTCTGTGGATTTGGGTAAAAGGTAGGCAAGTGAATGGTTTGATTGAGGGCCACACTAGACACCACACCTTAGGCATAAATGTAGGGTTTGTCCTCAGAGAAACCCTGTCTGGATGGAAAATGATGAAAGGTTCTACAGCCATGAGTGCTTGTAACTCCGAGACTCGCCTTGCAAAGGTTATGGCTAGGAGCAGAGCTGTTTTCCAGGATAATAATTTAATATCCGCTGTTAATGCTGGCTCGAAAGGAGGCAGTTGAGTTTTTTTCCAAAACAAAATTGAGGTCCCAGGCCGGAATTGGTGCTCCCTTGGAGGCCTAATGTTTTTGGCCCCTCTGAGGTACTGCCTTATTAAAGGATGAGAAAAGATAGGTGGTTCTGTATTGTAATGTGCAAAAATGGCAGAGGCATGAATCTTAATTGATGAGAAAGAAAGGCCTTTGTTCAGCATCTCAGTCAGGTATTGTAAAATCTGAGGAAAGTGTGGTACAGATGGGTCAATGCCTTGTTCCTGGTTCCAAGCACAGAATCTCTTCCATTTTTCTGCATAAGATTTTCTGGTACTGGGCCTCCTGGCCTCCAAGATAACATCCATAACAGCTTTTGAAAGAGGAGTGCTCTGAATGGTTACATTATCCGCCATGCTGCCAGATTTAAGGTCCTGAGATGGGTGTGCAGGATCTGATTGTTTTGTTAGGTCAGCAAGCGAGAAGCTTGAGGCAATATCCATGCTGGACCTTGAGACAAGCTCTTCAGGATTGGGTACCAGTGCTGGCATGGCCAGGCTGGTGCAATCAGAATATTTTTTGGCTTCTCTTGTCTGACATTTAGGAGTACTCTGGGAAGGAGAGGTAGTGGGGGGAAAAGCATATACTGTTAGATTTTTCCAGCTGAATGATAGGGTGTCCACTTTCCATGCTTGCTTGTGGTAAATCCTTGTGCAAAATCTCTGCAATTGACAGTTGTGAGGGGAGGCAAATAGATCTATGTCTGGGCATCCCCATTTCCTTATTATCATCCTGAAGACTTGTGGATCCAGTTTCCATTCGTGGGGATCCATGAGGTTTCTGCTTAGTTCGTCTGCCAGAGTATTTGTTTTTCCTGGCAGGTTGTGCTTGCAGGTGGACTTGAAAGGCCAATGCTGTGTCCCATAAGATCATTGCTTGTCTGAAGAGGGAGTAGGAATGAGTACCTCCCTGCTTGTTTATGTACCACATGACTGTAGTGTTGTCTGTCTTTATCAGTAATTGTCCTGGATGAAGCAGGTCCTTAAAAGCTGACAGGGCATTTTGAACAGCTAGCATCTCTTTTTGCTTGATGTGAAGATGCATCTGGTTTGCAGGCCATGTGCCCTAAATACATTTTCCTGCCATATGGGCCCCCCAGGCGTAATCTGATGCATCCGTTGTCAGTGTCTGTCTGGCTGTGGGTAAACTGAATGGCAGACCCTTGTTGTGGTGACAGGCTTCTGCCCACCATAGAAATCGTGTTGTAGGCAGGGAATGAGTGCAATTACTGTCGCCAGGCTGTGGCAATGCTGAGTCCAAACACTTTTCAGATACCATTGTAGTTTCCTCATATGCAGTCTGGCATATGGAATTAGTAGAATGCAGGATGCCATGAAACCAAAGGCCTGCAGGATTTTCCTTGCAGATAAGTGGGTTTTT
Organism: Protopterus annectens; assembly: GCF_019279795.1. Classification (NCBI taxonomy): domain Eukaryota; kingdom Metazoa; phylum Chordata; order Ceratodontiformes; family Protopteridae; genus Protopterus; species Protopterus annectens. The sequence goes on from NC_056743.1 coordinate 726,889,649, forward strand.
GTTGACAATTTCTTGAAGTAAGTAGTCAGTTTTTGCTTGTCCGGCGTGAGATAAGCCATCTGGGCAGTTGTATTTAAGCTTGCACCCAGGAATATTATCTCTTGAGAGGGCACTAGTTTTGATTTATTTTCGTTTACTGTGTACCCTAGGCCAATTAGATGCTTTAAAAGAGTGTCTTTGTTCTCTGCTTGAATTAGGCAGTCGTCCAAGTAGGGATATATTTGAATTTGTTTTTGTCTGCAAAACGCAATTACTGGTGCCAGGCATTTTGTAAAGACCCTGGGCGCAGTAGATAAGCCAAAGGGCAGTGCAGAGAATTGGTAATGCATTGAGCCAGCTATGAATCTGAGGCATCTTCTGCAAGACTGTCTGATTGGGACATGCAGGTATGCCTCTTTTAGGTCCAAAGTTACTAGCCAAGCCTTCTTGCCAAGCATGGGCAGTAGCTGCTGAAGAGTTAACATCTTAAATTTTGGAACTTCCAGAAACGTATTTAGTATAGACAGGTCCAGAATTGGTCTCCAGGTTTTGTCCTTCCTGGGTACTAGGAAAAGTCTGGAGTAAAATCCTTGCCCCTGCTCTTGTTGTGGTACTTGCTGAATGGCCCTCATGTCCATGAGGGGTGTAATTTGCTTTTGTGCCTCTGCCCATTGATTGTGTGGCAGGTCTGGCATGCCCTTTGACCTTGGTAGAGTGTAAAAATGGAACCTGTAGCCTTGGGACACTATGTTCAGAACCTATTTGTCTTGGGTAACCATTTGCCAATTTGATGAAAAAAGTGCTAGTTTTCCCCCTAAGGGGGCTGTCAAAAGAAAACTGCTTGGAACTGGTAGAGGAAAGTCAGTGGGACTGTTTCCTGTAAGGCTGTGATTTGTGTTCTCCGCTTTTGGAGGTAGGAGCACCCCATTGTTTAGGTCTGTATGAGCCTTGGGGCTGAGATCTGCCTCTGGGATGCCTGTATCTGCCTCTTTGTGGTCTGTCTGAGACTGGAAAGGACAAATTTTTAGAAGGCCAGTTCCTGCTAAACCTGGGTGGCTGTACCTGTAAGAAATCCTTGACTGTCTGCATGGATTTTGCTTTATCCTCCATTTTTTTCAACACCTCTTCTGCTTTAGTACCAAAGTATCATGCTGTAATGGTGCATCTAATAATTTTGCTTTAACATAATCAGGCAGATTTTGCTCCTTTAACCAAGCATGCCTTCTAATAACAGAACCTGTAACAGCGGCCCTGCAAGAGGCCTCTAGTGAATCATAACCACATTGCAAGGTATGCTTTCCCACTTGTTCAGTTGCATGCAATAAATCCTGCAATTCCTTGTTCTCTGAACATTCAGTATTTGTCAACATTTTCTGTTTAAGGAGTGACATTAAATATTGCTGATATTATATGAAATTGACAATTTAAAGCCCTTACAGCCAGGGTGGCAGAAGTGTATGCTTTTTCCCCCCCATCTGTCTAGAGCCCTAGAATCCCTATCAGAGAGGACAGGGTTTTTTGCAGTGGAAGCCTTAACCCCCTTGGGACCCCGAGATATAGTTTCTGGATCAGCAGCGGGGTTTTTATATAAGAATTTATGAGAATCCGGGACCCTGTAGTATCTGTCTGGCTTAGCAGGTGCAGAGGGTAGAGTCAGGGAACAGTCAGGACTCTGAAAATACATCATCTACAATGTCTAGAACAGGTGGAATGGCAAGGGGTCTGTGCTGAGGAAGAAGCAGGAAGTCTCTGAGCCTTTCCTTAGACTCAGAATATTCTTAGCTCTCCCAGTGGAAATGCTCCCTCATAGTATGCAGTGTTTCCCCAAAAGAATAGTCCTCAGGAGGAGAGGCTGAAGGGATGGATTCTTCAGCATCAGAATCCTCATAGGGAATCATGGAGTAATCCTGTTTAGAAGAGGAATCAGAGGAAATAGATACCTGATCAGAAGAATCATACTCTGCCTCTTGCCTAGGCCTCTTATCAGGAGGGGGATGGGAGCCCCTGATCAAAGTAATTAGGTCTTCGGCCATTTTGAGCATCTGTTTTTTAGGCATGGAAGTCTGAATAGGAGAATGCTGTACTGGTTTCTTTGTCTTTAGAGCTGCTTTAGTCTTTGAAGCTGAGGATGGCTTAACATATATAGTTGAGTAGGTCTGAAGACACCCTCAGAAGCCGATGACTGCTAAACGGCTCCGGACCCATCTGAGGGATTGATTTCTGAGTGTCCAATACCTTGAGTTTCCAGAGGCCCAGTCGGCTCCACGTGGGAGTCTGTAGCGGCCTGTGGCTCTGAGGTAGCGGGCGCCAGGGGCTGCGAAAGTGCCTCACTGAGAACCGGCAAATCGGTGACTGGCCTAGAAGAGACTTCGTCGTCGGTTTTGGAACTCTGATGCCTATCCTTGTCCTTGTCTTTGCGTTTTTTGTAAACTCCGGTTGTCGGCTGTTCCGCCAGCATTATATAATTAAATCTTCAGCCAAAGTAATGAAATGCAAAATCGAACAGACGCTTGATAGTGCGTTGGTTGAATCTAGCACAAAACCGACAGCTAGCAACGTTGTGATCAGGGCCTAGGCAAGGAATACAGTAAGAGTGAAAATCCTTATGAGGTATTTCCTTCCCAGAAGTAATACAATTGTTAACTTTTTCTGACACCGGTCTGGAGCAAGAAAAAAGTTTCCCCAACGGGGTACTTAGCTTTAATGAAGACTACGGTTCTGAAATTCATTTGAAAATCTCAGGAGTCGGCCGACCGGCACTTGCAAACTGCTTTTGCTTCGGGCACCGCGCGGCAAGAAAGACTGAAGAAAATGGGTCGGCTGCATCTTTTATACCCCTGGCGCACTGACGTCAGGGAGGAGGCGACAGCAACCGACGCCAGACCTAGACTTTGGAATTCCGGCTGACTAAGGGTAGCCTGCCAGCAGGATAACCCAAGAGTAATGACTGCAACAGTGAAACACTATGAACATCTGGCAAACCGGCAACTGGCTTAGGAGAAGCTTCGTCGGATTTGGACCTGGGCTGTTTATCTCCTTTTCTTTGCGTTTTTTGTGAACTCCGGTAGTCAGATGGCTATCCGACGACATTTCTGGATAATTAAACTGGCGTCCAAAATAGTTTAAAGCAAAATCATACAGACGCTTAATAGTGCGTTGGTTAAATCTAGCACAAAACCGACAACCTGAAACGTTGTGATCAGGACCTAGGCAAGGAATGCAGTAAGAGTGAAAGTCCTTATGAGGTATTTGCTTTCCACAAGAAATACAATTATTAACTTTTTCTGACATTGGTCTGGAGTAAGTAAAAATTTTCCCCAATGGGGTACTTAGCTTTATTGAAGACTTTGGGTCTGAAACTCGAACACGAAAATCTCAGGAGTCGGCCGACCGGCACTTGCGAACTGCTTCTGCTTTGGGCACCATGCGGCAAGGAAGACTGAAGAAAATGGCATCGGCTACTTCTTTTATACCCCTGATGACCTGACGTCAGGGAAGGGGCAACAGCAGCCGACACACGACCCAAGACTTTGGAATTCAGGCCGACTGAGGGCAATCTGCCAAGCAGGATTACCCAAATATAATGACTGCAACAGTGAAACACGAAGAACATCTTGACAGAGGAGTATTGGTACATATAGTCAAACTGGACACCATAATGGCCTTTAATTCTGCTTCACACAGGAAAAGTAGGACTGCTTTGGTTAGAACCAAGCCTGAGGAACTTGATAGCAGCATGGTTTAATGATAAGACATAGAGGGATGTGGTAGGACAATGTCAAGAATTAGGAAAGTGACGGACTAACAGAGTGCCAAAATAGTCTACTATATGTCTAATACTCTTCAGTTTGTTAGTTTAACAGGGTGAGTACCGTGCAGTTCTGGAGGTCATATAAAGAAAATTATATCAGGCTGCTGGAAGAAATTCAAAGAACATGATTGAGGTTTATGGCGACAGAAACAATGCCAAAAATTATGGAAGCCACAACTAGAACACTGCAGGGGTCTGCCTTGGTCCAGCACTCATATATGCATTTGTCTCAGATATTATTCTGAAGAAAACCACACTACAGGGTGAGTACTGTGCAGTTCTAGCAATCAAAGAAAATTATAGCAATGCTGCACAAATGACATCCATGGAAGCTCTTGCATGGAAGGCAACAGATGTGACTGATCTAGTTGAATATTCTTTCATCTTAGATGGTAGAAGAGCTTTGTTTTGTTGATAGATAAAGCAAATGCAATCTCTCAACCATTTAGACAGAGTGACTTTGGAAACAGATCTTCCTAATTTTGGTCCTGAGACTGATACGAATAATCGGTCAGATTTTCGTAGTGATTTAGTCCTGTCCAAGTAGAACCGCAATTGTCTATGCACATCAAGAAAATGTAGTGAATATTCTCCTTTGTTAGAAAAATTTGGAAAGAAAACTGGCGGATCAATTGTTTGATTAATAGTCAAATCGGAAATAACTTTAGGTAAAAAGATGAGATTAGTCCGGAGAGATACACTGTCTTTATGGGAAAAGTACAGTTGTGTACATTTACCATAAATGTAGATGTTTGAGTGTATTCACTGTTGCAGTCATTACACTTGGGTTATCCTGCTGGCAGGCTACCCTCAGTCGGCCTGAATTAGTCCAGGTCCGGCGTCGGTTGCTGTTGCGTCTTCCCTGACAGTGTGCCAGGGGTATAAAAGATGCAGCTGATGCAATTTTCTTCAGGTTTTTCTTGCCCCAGATGTCAGGTGCCCCCAAAAGGGAAGGCTAAAAATATGCCAATCAAACATGCATGCACCAAAATATGTTATACCTTCATCTACAAGCAAATACACCACATAGGTTGTATAGATTAGAGAAGTGCAGCTAAGTTCCAGCAAAAAGAGATGGGGGATGGTGGGTGGGTAATCTGGACTTCAACGGTGAATACACTCGAACATCTACATTTATGGTAAGTGTACACAACTGTAGTATGTTCTTCGTGTCTCACTGTTGCAGTCATTACACTTGGGTTGAATCCCAAAGCTATGGTTGGGAGGCTGGAGCTAAATAGCATTAGGAGCGGCTATGAGGCCCTGCAGAACTGCAGTGGCAAAGCCTGCCCTGGATTTAGAGTAGAGTGGTAAATGATAGTGCTTTGTAAAGGTGTGCACTGAAGTCCAAGTAGCAGCCTCTAAAATGTCTTTGGTTGGTACTCCCCTGAGGAAGGCTGCTGCTCTGGCAGAATGTGGCCTAATGCCCTTAGACACTGGCTTGCCATGTTGTGAATAGCAGAAACGAATGCAGTGGCCTATCCACTTTGAAATAGTCTGCTTTGAGATACCTTTCCTTGTGATCCTGCAGCATATGCCACTAGTAGTTGCTCAGTCTTTCTGAAAGCTTTGGTTCTGTTCAAGTAGAAGCGTAGCTGTCCATGTATGTCCAAAGAATGCAGAATTCTCTCCCCCCTATTCTGTGGGTTTGGATAAAAAGTAGGCAGATGAATAGTTTGGTTAAGGGCCACACTGGACACTACCTTAGACATAAATGTCGGGTTTGTCCTCAGAGAAACCCTGTCCGGATAAAAAATGATAAAAGGTTCCACAGCCATGAGTGCCTGTAGCTCTGAGACTCATCTTGCAGAGGTTATTGCTAGGAGAGAGCTGTTTTCCAAGATAAAAACTTTTTATCAGCTGTAGCGGCTGGCTCATAAGGAGGCAGAGTGAGTTTTTCCAAAACATAATTGAGGTCCCATGCAGGTATTGGTGATCTCCTTGGAGGCCTTAATTTTTGGCTCCTCTGAGGTATTGCCTTAACAAAGGATGAGAAAAGATTGGTGGCTCTGTATTGTAATGAGCCGAAATGGCAGAAGCATGAATTTTAATTGATGAAAAGGATAGGCCTTTGTCAAGCATCTCCATTAGGTATTGTAAAACCTGAGGAATATTTGGTACTGCTGTGTCAATTCCTTGTGCCTGGTTCCAGACACAGAATCTCTTCCATTTTCCAGCATAAGACTTTCTAGTACTAGGCCTCCTGGCCTCCAAAATGGCATCCATCACCGCTTTAGTGAGAGGTGGGTTTTGTATGACTACATTATCCGCCATGCTGCCAGATTTAAGGTCTTGAGTCGGCTGTGCAGGATCTGATTGTTTTGTTGGGACAGTAGGCGAGATATTTGAGGTAAGGTCCAGGCTGGGCATTGAGACAAGTTCCTTAGGATTGGATACCAGTACTGGCGGGGCCAGTTTGGGGCAATCAGTATCATTTTTGGCTTCTCTTGTCTGACCTTTAGGAGTACCTTGGGGAGGAGAGGCAGTGGAGGAAAGGCATATACTGTTACGTTTTTCCAGCTGAAAGATACGGCATCCACTTTCCATGCTTGTCTGTGATAAGTCCTTGTGCAGAATCTCTTTAGTTGGCAGTTGTGAGGAGAGGCAAATAGGTTTATGTCTGGGCATCCCCATTTCCTTGTTATCATGTTGAAGACTTGTGGATCCAATTTCCACTCGTGAGGATCCATGTGGTTTCTGCTTAGTTTGTCTGCCAGAGTATTTATCTTTCCTGGCAGGAATTGTGCCTACAGGTGTACTTGGGAAGTCAATGCTGTGTCCCACAAAGTCATGGCTAGTCTGCAGAGGGGGTAAGAATGAGTGCCTCCCTGCTTGTTTATGTACCACATGACCGTGGTATTGTCGGTCTTTATCAGTAGTTGTCCCAGATGAAGTAGGTCCTTGAAGGCTGTCAGGGCATTCTGAACAGCTAGCATCTCTTTTTGATTGATATGTAGATGCATTTGGTTGGCGGACCATGGTGCCTTGAATACATCTTCCTGCCATGTGTGCCCCCCCGGGCATAATCTGATGCATCCGTTGTCAATGTCTGTCTGGCTGGGAGTAAGGTGAATGGCTTTCCCTTATTCTGGTGACAGACCTTCGCCCACCATCGAAACTCCTGTTGCAGGCAGGGAATGAGAGTAATTATTGTTTCCAGGCTGTGGCAATGCTGAGTCCAAACACTTTTTAGGTACCACTGAAGTTTCCTCATATGCAATCTTACATATGGAATTAGTAGAATGCAGGATGCTATGAAGGCCAAAGCCTGCAGAATTTTTCTTGCAGATAACTGGGCCTTTGTTGCAAACAATTTGAAATAGGTAGTCAGTTGCCTTTGTCTGGCATGAAATAAGCCATCTGGGCAGTTGTATTTAAGCTTGCACCCAGGAATATTATCTCTTGAGAGGGTACTAGTTTTGATTTCAGTTCGCTGACTGTGTACCCTAGGGCATGGTAGTAATCTTTTTACAAACGCCAGATGCTGTAGTAGAATGTCCTTGTTCTCTGCTTGTATGAGGCAGTCGTCCAAGTAAGGATATATTTGTATTACTCTGTCTGCAAAATGCAATTACTGGTGCCAGGCACTTTGTGAAGACCCTGGGCGCAGTAGATAAGCCAAAGGGCAGTGCAGAGAATTGGTAGTGCATTGAGCCAGCTTTGAATCTGGGGTATCTTCTGCATGTTTGTCTGATTGGGACATGCAGGTATGCCTCTTTTAGGTCTAAAGTCACAAGCCACGCCTTCTTGCCCAGCATGGGCAGAAGCTGCTGTAAGGTCAACATTTTGAATTTTGGTATATCCAGATATGTGTTTAGAATAGATAGGTCCAGTATTGGTCTCCAGGCTTTGTCCTTTCTGGGTACCAAGAACAGTCTTGAATAAAATACTTGTCCCTGCTCTTGTTCTGGCACTTGATGAATAGCCCTCATGTCCATGAGGGATGAGACTTGTTTTTGTGCCTCTGCCCATTGTTTTTTTGGAAGGTCTGGCCAACCGTTTGCCCTTGGCAGGGTATGAAAGTGAAACTTGTAGTCCCGTGACACTATGTCTAAGTCCCATTTGTCCTGGGTTATTTTGTGCCAATTTTGAGAAAAAAGTACTAGTTTTCCCCTTAAAGGTACTGCCAGAAGATAAGTGCTTGGCGCAGGCAGGGGGAAGTCAGTGGGACTGTTTCTTGTAAGGCTGTGATTTGTCTTCTCCACTTTTGGCGGTAGAAGCACCCCATTGTTTAGACCTTTATGAACCTTGGGGCTGGGATCTGCCCCTTTGTGGTCTGTCTGACACTGGAAAGGACCAATTCTTTGTAGGCCAGTGTCTGCTAAATCTTGGAGGTTGTACCTGTAAGAAATCCTTGACTGTTTGCATAGATTTAGCTTTGTCCTCCATTTTCTTTAACACCTCTTCTCCTTTAACACCAAAGTAACATGCTGTAATGAAGCATCTAATAATTTTGCATTAACGTGATCTGGTAAGTTTTGTTCCTTTAACCAAGCATGCCTCCTAATGACAGAACCCGTGACAGCAGCCCTGCAGGAGGCCTCCAAAGAATCAAAACCACATTGCAAAGTATGCTTTCCAACTTGCTCAGCTGCATGCAATAAATCCTGCATTTCTTTGTTTTACGCACCTTCAGAATTTATCAATATTTTCTGTTTAAGCAGTGCCTTAATATATTGCTATTTGAGCATATGAAACTGGCAATTTAAAGCCCTTATAGCCAAGATAGCAGAGGTGTAAATCTTTTTTCCCCATCTGTCTAATCCCCTAGAATCCCTGTCAGAGGGGGTAGGGTTTTTTGCAGTGGATGCCTTGACCCCTTTGGGACCCTAAGAAATAGTTTCTGGGTCAGCAGCAGGGTTTTTGAAAAGGAATTTGAGAGTCAGGTACCCTGTAATACCTGTCCGGCTTTAACAGGAGCTGGAGGTAAGGAGTCATGGGTCAGACTGGACTCTGAAAATACTTTATCTACAATGTCTAACACAGGCGGAATAGCTAGGGGCCTGTGTTGTGGGAGTAAAAGGAAGTTCCTGAGCCTTTTCTTAGATTGAGAATAATCTTGGGTCTGTCTCCCAGTGGAAATGTTCCTTCATGGCATGCAAGGTTTCCCCAAAAGAGTAATCCTCAGGAGGAGAGGCTGAAGGGATAGATTCTTCAGCATCAGAATCCTCATAGGGAGGAAGAGAGTATTCCTGATCAGAAGAGGAATGTGAAGAAATGGAAACCTGATCTGAAGATTCATATTCTGTCTCTTGCCTAGGCCTCTTATCAGGAGGGGGATGGGATCCCCTGATCTAAGTAATTAAGTCTTCGGCCATTTTGAGCATCTGTTTTTTTGGGCATGGAGGCCTGACCATGAGGCTGTTGTGCTTTAGTCTTTGCCTTTGTATCTGAAGTCGCTTAATGTACAATTGAGTAGGTCTGTAAACACCCTCAGAAGCCGATGCCTGCTCAGCGGCTCCGGACCCATCTGAGGGAATAGTTTCCGAAGGTCCAATACCTTGAGCTTCCTGCGGCCTAGGCGACTCCACGTGGGAGTCTATAGCGGCCTGCAGTTCCAAAGTAGCGGGCTTCAGGGGCTGCGAAAGCACCTCACTGAGAGCCGGCGACTGGCTTAGAAGAAGCCTCATCGGTTTTAGACCTCAGATGCCTGTCCTTTTCTTTCTATTTGCGTTTCTTGTGAATTGTGGTAGTCAGTTGGCTATCCACTGGCATAGTGTAATTAAATCTTCTGCCAAAATAGTGAAATGCAAAATCGTACTGGAGCTTTACAGTGCGCTGGCTAAATCTAGCACAAAACCGACAACAAGCAACGTCATGGTCAGGGCCTAGGAAAGGAATACAGTAAGAATGAAAATCCTTATCAGGTATTAGCTGCCCACAAGAAATACAATTATTAACTTTTTCTGACATCGGCCTGGAGCAAGAAAAAAGTTTTCCCCCAATGGGGTACTTAGCTTTTAATGAAGACTTCGGATCTGAAATTCGAACACGAAAATCTCAGGAATCGGCTGACCGCCACTTGCGAACTGCTTCTGCTTCGGGCACCGCGCAACAAGAAAGACTGAAGAAACTGGCGTCGGCTGCATCTTTTATACCCCTGGTGCACTGACGTCAGGGAAGAGGTGACAGCAACCGACGCCAGACCTAGACTTTGGAATTCAGGCCGACTAAGGGTAGCCTGCCAGCAGGATAAACCAAGTGTAATGACTGCAACAGTGAATCACGAAGAACATCCATGTAATGACGTTTTATGCACAAGGCTTGTAGCTCAGATATTCGTCTTGCTGAGGCAATAGCTACCAAGAATAATGTTTTCCAGGACAAAAATTTTAAATCGCAAGTGGCAGCAGGTTCGAAAGGAGGACGAGTTAAGGAGTGTAAAACTGGTGTGAAATTCCAGGGCTCGACTGACTCTTTGAAGGGTGGCCTAATGTGCGTGACACCTTTCAAAAAGATTTTACAAAGACAATGAGAAATGAAGGATGAGTCCCGGAAGCAATTGTGGAAGTTAGAGACAGGCGCCAGGTGTACTCAAAATAGTTGAAACTGCCGCTCCCGAATGGAGGAGGTTTGATAAATAGTCCGGTATCTAAGTAAGAAGAGCTGAAAATGGGTCTATTCCCTTCTCTCGAGACCAAATTAGGAATCTTTTCCACTTGCGGGGATAAAGTTTCCTGGCGGATGGTTTATGGGAAGCCAGAAGAATGTGACGTATAGGGGAGGATAGTGTATTTTACTTGGCAATTACCAGAAGTGGAGGAACCAAGCTGTCAGCTTGAGGCTCAATATATTTGGATGCATCAATCCTTGTGGGTGTGACAGCAATTCCGGAGTTGGATCCAGAATGTATGGATGATGTACTAGGCGAGGCCCAACGAAGGGAAACCAAATTTGTTGGGGACAATAGGGTGTAATGAGGATTACTCTGCTTTCTCAACTGAAGAGCCTTCTTTAGAAATTGTAGTATCAGAGGAAGGGGAGGGAAAGCATAAAGAAGTCCCGTGGGCCAATCGTGTACTAGAGCGTCCCTCAGGGACTCCCCCTGAGGGGGAATTAGAGCAAAGTAGCTGCAGCATTTGTGGTTTGTGGGGGATGAGAATAAATCGCAGCAAGGCTGGCCCCAGTGATTGAAGATCTTCGCTGCTATGGCAGGACTGAGGGAACCACTCATGAGGCAGGAGAATTTATCTGCTTAGTTTGTCTGCAATTACGTTGGAATCCCTGAGTATGTGCGTTGTTATCAGATAGCAGTTGGTAGCTATTGCCCATTGCCAAATTCTCAGGGCCTCTCAACACAACAGGTAGGACTTGGTTCCCCCTTGTTTGTTGATATACCAGACTACTGACATGTTGCCGGACTGAATAGCAATTGTCCTTGATGGGAGGACAGACTGGAATGCTAGCAATACTAAAAGCACTGCCCTCAGTTCTACAACACTGATATGCAGGTTGGCCTCTAAGGGTGACCAAGTGCTTTGGAATGTCTCTTCCTGGAAATGCCCTCCTCACCACATTAGGGAAGCATCCGTGGTCGCTATGGCCCTGGGCTGAGAGGGGGAGAAAGGACAACTCCATAGGTCTTTTTCTGGCTTCATCCACCAAAATAAATCTTGTTTACATCGATATGTGGATCTGAAAGGACATAGGATGAGTCAAAAGGGACCACTGAGTTAGTAAAAGCCACTGTAGAAGCCTCATGTGTAGTCTTGCCAGGGGGACTATTGTAATTGATGCTGCCATAGATCCCATTAGTTAAAGGACTGCCCGAGCTGAAACCTTGTCCTGAGAGTGCATCACCCAGAGTTGAGACCTTAGTCTTTCTAATCTATGAAATGGGAGAGTGACTAGGCAAGATTGAGTATTGAAAGTTGCTCCTATGAATTCCAGAGTTTGAGAAGGAGTCAACTTGTATTTTCCCTCATTAATTGAGATCCCCAAGGATGTTGTTAGCTTGAGGGTGTAGTGTAAGACTGTAACCAGTAGACACTTGGTGGGGGGCGGTAAGGAGCCAATCATCTAAATACGGAAACACCCAGAATCCTTGCAGTCTCAAGTGAGCTGTTACCATTGCCATACATTTGGTGAACACTCTGGGTCTGTAGCGAGACTAAAGTGCAGCACTCGGAATTGGTAGTGATTGGCTCCCAGCCGGAAGCTTAGGAATCTTTTGGTGCGTTTGTCCATTTTTATGTGGAAATGCACATCCTGAAGATCTATCGAACACATCCTATCATGTTTCTCTAGAAAGGATAGAATAGACTGAAACGTGACCATCCAAAATATTGTTTGTTTGACTAATTTGCTTAGAATGCTGAGGTCCAAGACGGGCCTCCAGTCCCCTGTCTTTTTTTGGCACAAAAAGAACCTCGAGTAAAATCTGGAACCTATGTGATCTGGTGGGACTGCTTGGATGATTCTTTTTAGGAACAGCTTTATATTTCTTGAGCTGCTGTTTCATTTAACTGGGTGGAACATCAGAAATATGCCTTAGCGGCCTTGGGTAAAGACTGAAAGGTATGCGATCACCTCTGGTAATTATCATCTGCACCCAAAAATCTGTGGTTATCGTTTGCCAAGCAAAGGGGTGCAGAGAAAATCGTCCCCTGACTGCTTCCAGAGGTAAGCAATCGGGCAAGCTCTTCAGGAGTGCTAATAGGGCTGTCCAGAGAAAGAATCTCCGGATCCCTGATTAAGCGGACCCCCTCTGCCTCTGTAGGGGCGTCTTCCAAGATGAGCTACCCCCTCTACCCCGGGAGATAAACTCGGCACGTGTGTCATGAAAGAACCCTAGGATTTCTTGTACCACATCTTTCCACTCCTCTGATTCCTAGAGTGGGATCGTTGGAGGGTGGAAAAACACATGATCACGGCAGACAGGGTCTTACCACCCTTTTCACACCTGGCTGAAGTGTCTTTACCTTTGGGCCAAAAAGAGAAGCGGCTTCCACGGGAGCATTGAGAAAGGAAGACTTAAAAGAGTTTGCAAAATTGCACAGGTGCATCCAGGCGTGACATCTCATGACAACACCTGCACCCGCTGCTCTAGGCGCCCCTTCGGTTGTATGAGAAATTAACTGCATGGACGAGTTAGATATAGATTCCAGGGTGGAAAGCTGTGAGGCAACTTTGTTGCATACCTCGTCATAAACTGCTTCTGCTAAGGTTCGCGAGAGTTCCGAAATTAGGTCTCTCTCGAGCCGGGTGAAATGTGCCAAGTAATTCAAGGGCCAAATGGCAAAGGTCGATGAAGAATACACCCGCTTCCCTAACCTATCGCTCAAGACTCCCTTGTTTGGGGGATGGACAGTAGAGCTCTCCTCGGCGAGCTCTTTCTTAGTGGTTGCTGCCGCCACCACATAGTGTCTACTGGTAGGCCTTTGGACTAATGTGGGTTGTCCTCTGGTGGAGAAAGAATTTTGTCTGTTCTCCGGGAGATAGGTTCAACAGTGTCAGGAGTCTTCCAAGCGCACTGCACAATGAGCTGAACTAGGTCATCTGCAGACGAGGTGACACAAAAAGTAGAGGGTCAAGCACGGAAAGTCTGCAAGAATACAGAATCACCACAGGAAGGGCTGGTGGGTTTCCAGTCTCCCCATTGCTTTAAAGGACAACAATGGGATTCTGTTATTAAATGCTCAACTTCCCTGTCCTTTTTCTCCCTATTTAGTCCCTACTATGAATAAACAACAATACAGAATGTAAAATAATTTAAATCGAGTTTTTCTCCACTAGAACAGTACTTTACTGTACTGTGGTGGTTTCACTTTCAAAAAAACTTTTGTCCCGCCCTGGTAAAGCTTGCTGCAGTCTCCATTTCATTGATGTCATCAACACCTATGAATAGAGGTAGTTTTCTGGCCAATTCCTTCCCCAGTCTGACATTTCCACAACCTTCCTAAAAACCCACCTATGTTGTGATGTCACAGGTGCCTAGTCCTTTCCCTACCCATACAGAAAGTAAAGGCTAGAACAAGGGAACAGTACATGAGTCAAGTCTCCTGCTTTGGGCTGTCAATCACAGGTGGTAACAGCTCAAATTATCCTTAGCAGTTTGACAGCTAGGGAAGTTAGGTGTGAAGGGGGATGGGAGATTAGTCAAAGTAGTATAATTCAACACTGCAGTTTAGCCATTCTAAAAAGTAGCAACAGTAAAAAGCACGTTGAAAGTCTATTCTGTGGCATTTGCACTGTTTGTGTTTTAAGTAGTCACTGAATGGCATGAAATGTTACTTAAAACTGACTGAAAGACACCAGTGTATGCATGTAAAATCAATGCAGTGACAGGAGCTTCAGGAAGAAATAGACATACATGACATTTTTTTTTTTTACAGACAAGCACTGCATGATGGGACAGACTAAACAATCAGAATTTCAAAATGCCAGACCCCCATGTGGTCAGACTCAGAAATTGGGTATAAAAATATTTAAAAAAACTGTAAACAGTCCCAGAATGGTGTTAAAATGTAGGAAACCCCAAACCATGATGAAATAAACATGTTTTTTGAGTCTGTGGGTGCAGTTGTCCTTCAAAATTTCCAGTATGTCTCTAACGGAGACATCTTCAGAGGGCGACTGTGGGGACCCTTCCCCCCTTCATTGTAATCTGCATCTTCGGTAAGGGATTCCTCGGGGGAATACACGCACTTCCTCTTCACGATCTCTTACGTGGTACCTCCCCAGCGGGGACATCCGAGGAGGACTTTGAAGAGTGGGCATCTTGTTGAAGGGTATCTTGATGTTTCCATGCTCAATGTCTTGGAGTAGTGGCTGTCAGCTGCAGCTCAAAGGACAGATAGATATATATGGGTCTCCGGCACTGAAGGAACCAGCTGTAAGCCTGCAGAGGCAAGTGCCCTCCATCACCTGGAAAGCAGGCTCACTTGAAGAGGGGTGGGAACCCAGAATAGAGAAAGACAACCTTAGGACTGGGGTCACACCCCGCTCCGACAAGCCCACCCCCAGGGAAGGAGCCACAAGAGGACTCAGTGCCGCCAAGACAACCGGAACCATAGTAGATGGTATCATACTAGGGGTCACACTGCCAACAGCCCAGTCATGATCGCAAGGATGGATCAGCTCAGAGTGAGTTGATGGCCATAGGGTAGACTCCAGAGCCATGGTAAGGTCTACCAATGGAACCGAAGAAGCTGGTACCGGGATAGGCGTAGGTGTCGAGGGCTCCGATACCTCCAAGGAGGTCGAAGGAAGAATATATGTCGGTGTCTGTGGAGAAAATTCCTCGGCTCTGGGTGAGAGGGAGGATTTGGAAGGAGTTGGAATTCTTCTATCTGCCAATAGCTGATTCACAAGTTTCATTACATCGAACAGGACTACACAGTAGTCCAAAAAAGGGATCTGCCGATAGGGAGTATTGGGTCCAAGGCAATATTTCACCTTTCTGCACAGTGGTCAAAGGACCAGTAAGATGTATTAGGAGGGAGGGGGGCGTAGTTAGGAAAACTATTTTTGGTGTTGAAAGGGGCATCTGTACTTTAGCAATAGTTTGCACCATAGAAGATTAAGTTGTGGGTGATTCCGTAATCACAAGAGATACCGTAATGGAAACATGAGACATTGGTGCTGATGACTGTACCGTAGTTGATGGTTGAGGCCCTGGTACCGAGGACGGCACCATAGAAGGTGTTTCAGACCCCAGTGCTGACACTGCTGGTGTCAATTTAGAAAGTTTCACTTTCGGTTCCGTAGATTTAACCAATTTAGAGTCACTAAAATGTGGAGAGGAAGGTACAGATTGGCTCCACTTTTTGTGTTCCTTTTTAGGAGGGGATGAGCCCTCCATCTCATAAACAGCTTCAGAGAAAGGAGTTTTTAGAAAACCCTTGAGTATCAATTTTTTTTTTCTTTCAGTCAATGTACGGGAGCTAAAGCCCTTACATATGTCGCATGGAGGTTCAACTTTCACATGGCGTGCCCCAAGACAGTAAACACAAGACAAATGACCACCTGAATTTGGCATTTTTCTGCTGCACTGAACACACTGCTTATAGCCTGTTGTTCATAGGTAGGTACTAGGCTATTGGCCCTAGGGCCTATATAAGCCTAGCCAAAAAGGTAGCCCGGCTTTCTCCACCCAAGAAAATTATTTTCCTGTGCCCCTGTCAAGCAGAGCCACAGAAGTGATCCCGGGGTGAATTTCCCATCTCCCATCCAATCATCAAGATTTTTCTTGAAGAGTGCTAATGAGGAGCTTTGTTTGATATAGATAGGTAGTTTGTTCCAGTGTATGAGAAGTCTCTGGGACAAGAATCTATCCCTCCAGCACATTCTGTTTATTTGTGGTGACAAGGTTTAGGTCCCTAGAGCATGCAGCTCGAAGGGATTTGGATTTCTTTAAGTGGAGCATGTCCAACAGCTCTGGGTTTGACATAGCTTTATATGTTAGGTAGAGATAGCCTCTGAGTAAGCGATATACGACGGAGTAAAGCTGGAGTTTTTTGAGACAGACTGCATAGGGCATCTGTTTGAGGCAAGTAATCCTCTTTGTGAGGTATTTCTGTGGCCTTTCTAGTTGTTGTAGATGCCTTGTGAGGTACATACCAAAAGGGGCATTGAACTGTATAATAGGTCTAATGAGTGATAAGAAGAGGGGAACAATGACCTCTTTTTTCCTGGATGAGAAACCTTTTGTGATGAGGTGTGCCACGTAGAATGATATCCCGACCACTGTGGCGATGTGATTATCAAAGGAGAGACTACTGTCCACCTGTGTCCCAAGGTCTCATCACACTTTTGGTGTTAAGTAGACTACTGTCTATGTGGTAGTTCATGGTTCATGGGTACAGAGTTTTTACCGAAAGGGATGACAATGCATTTTTTGGCACTGAGCTTGAAGCCATGGCTTTGACCCCAAGCATCTGTCTCATTGAGGCCCTTTTCTAGGATGTCCACATCGTTTGGAGTTTCAATTATGGCTCCCAGTTTACAATCATCTGCTAAATTAGTTAGCCAAATACCTTCTGTGTTAGCCTGTACTTCTGAGAAGTAGATAAACAGGAGAGGACCCAGGACTGAACCCAGTGGTACTATGCTGATCACTGGTCCGAAGTCAGATTTGGATTTTTTATCAGCCATCATCAATAATAAAATAAGCACTTATCTGACAACAACATGCCCGAAACAATCAGCAAAACACACACTTACACAATGAAGAAAGGAAGGAGTTTTTTTTTTGTTACCAGAAGGAAAGAAATACCCAATGGGTAGAGAAAGGGAGAAAAGAGAGAGGGGGGATACCAGCAATGGTACTGAAAGTTACCTCAAAGGTAAAGGAAGGCCTGTACCAGCAATGGTATGAAGAATACCACAAAACATAGTAAAGAAAAGAAAAAAGTACTTCAACAGTTAAGCAAACTCTAAACGACTATTAAAGAATTAGAAATTTCACAGGTAAACGAGTAAAAATTCTAGAGAAGTATAAATTTTTAAATGACTTGGCTTGAGATCAGGCCTGCCACATCTTGATATTATACGTGGCAAACGAGATCGGAGGTGACAGAGAGAGGGGCACTATGGGTAAGCTTAGCTCAGTAGTTTTTTTTGGCTGGCGCGAGCTTATGATAATGTCAGACTCTGTTCCGAGGATCGAACTGATAGCCATCAGTAAGGAATGAATGAAGATTAACATCAGATTGCCTTTTTTGTACCTCAGAAAACTGAGCACAATCCCATTTAAAGAACTCCATCATCCTGGAGATGGTGTCCCCAAGAGAAATCGCTTTAAAGAGAGTATCAGGATTGGTAAATTCCTCTTTCACTTATCCATAATCCAATGGAGAAGGAGTCTGAAAAGAGTAAGCAAAGGATTCCTCACCCCAAACCCGGCTCCTCCTCAGAGGAATCTTATTCCCCAGATCATTTAAGGGGAGCAGAGGACAAAAGGGGGTCTGGAACAGAAACTTCCTGATGTTTCATTGCCATCAAAGCAGTAAACAAGCCCTGAGTGAAGGAGTGCCATTCACTCTGTGAATCCTTAGGAGTATGAGTAACATGTTTAGTCTTTTGCTTTGCTTTTTTCTTTAATGGCATGTCCACCTTACAAAATTTGTAAGGCTTCAACCCAGGGCGGCATTCAATTATGGTAGTCAGGACTTCTTATCTGACTAATACTGGAGGAACAACCATAGGCCCCTTGGAGATAATTAGCCATGGTTTCCCCTGACCATCCGAAATGGACATATGTAATGCCTACTCAGACATGTTTAAAGTCAGATTCCTGATGGCCTGCAACCTGGTCATAGGAGAGGAATTCAAAGATAAAGTCGGGCAAACATCCAGGCATTCACTTGCCTCAACAGTAATGTCTGGCAGAGGAAGAACAGCAGAAGATTCTGGCCTAGGCTTCTTAGCCTTCTTCACAGACGGCTGTCCCTCAGAGCAGTAAGCTCCTTCCATTGTGTCCTTCACATGAAGCTTAAGACACTGATTTTCAAGATAAAGTACCAGATAGTCTCTACTACGAAGGGTTTTAGGTATAAAGGCCTGACAGATAGAACAGGATGCATGGTTGTGGAAGGCACCAAGGCAAAACAGACACTATTAGTGGTGGTCTCTATGGGGAATCTATCTCCCACACTGGTATTTACCCTTCTTGTATGACATGAAACCCCACAAGCAGCAATACAAAAGAATGACAAGTAAAAATAGAACACAAACAGGGCACTTACCTGCAATGGTTTGG
Source organism: Protopterus annectens (assembly GCF_019279795.1). Taxonomy (NCBI): domain Eukaryota; kingdom Metazoa; phylum Chordata; order Ceratodontiformes; family Protopteridae; genus Protopterus; species Protopterus annectens. Next base: position 726,908,140 of record NC_056743.1, read on the forward strand.
AAAAACAGCAACGGAATGGCCATTCAGACTGGCGGCAAAGAAGTTCTGAGGATGGTATGTCCGCACATCACCTTTAAGCCCTACTCTATATACGAGGAGCATACCTTAAAGCAACCTAAGGCTTTGATATACTGGCCTGACATCAGGCCACCCTTGGCAAGGGATCCCTAATGTAATGAATACTGAAACAGTGAAATGGAAGGACATCTAGGGGTAGTAGCCCTCATGGTTAATAAAAGGGTGTAAATAAAACAGGGTTTGTTTACAACCCCCCCCCCCCCCCCCAAAAAAAACAAAAAAAAACACAGCATGATCCCAATCACACTCCAAGGCAAACTGCTTAACATTAAGGAGATAAAAAATCATTGTCCGACTACAGAGCCAAAAAGGAAGACAATGACCAACTTTTATGAGGATCCACTGTACCTTCTGAAAATAACATCAAGAATGTGCGGTGGTGCAAATAAACTTACCCTAACAGTAAATGTTAAAATGATCACTGATGCAGTAGCCTTAGTTATAAAAGTTATATCCTGCCAAGTCCACGACCTGAAACCATTAGGCAGCTCAAACTGAGCTACCTAAAAATGCATGTTTGAGCACCAAACCCTTCTAAGCTTCCATGCCAGCTGTTAGATGAAGGCTGTGCACTGAGAGACATGACTAAGAGTAAAAATATATATACACACCCTGGCATATAAAAAAACAAAGGGGGGTGGAGGGAAGGAGTGGCTGCTGCAGCAGCAATCATCCGAACATCTACTGTTATGGCAAGTTTACTTACACAACTGTAGTCCATTCATCAAATTAATCACTGCTGCAGTAGCCTTAGCAATATGGGTAGATTATTCTAGCTTACATTTGGCAGGTTGAAGGTAAATGTCCAGCAGCCCCTGGGAAATGGTCCTAGCAAAGTCTGATCAAGACCTAGAGAAAGAATCAAGTTTGCAGTCATTCATAAAAATCATCCACAGAGACAGAGTATTTACTTCCAGAACCCAATCCTTTCCAAAAAGCCATAGATGAAGCCAAGACCTTGGCAGAATGATCCTTGAACCTGCTTGAAACAGTTTTGTTATGGGAAGAACAATTTAATAGCCTGAAATATCCATTTGGATGTAGTCTGTTCTGACACAGGCTGTCCCTTTTTCACCTTCACAAGAAATTAAATTATCCGAGGATCTGAAGGATTTTCCTCTGTCACAATTGTACCAGAGTTGTTTGTGGACATCCAAGGTATGGATAATCCTTTCTCCCTCATTTTTAAGTTCAGGAAAGAAAACTTGGAGATGGATAGTTTGGCTTAAAGTAAACTCGATACTGCTTTGGGGATTAGTTCTCAAAGAAATAAAGTCTCTGCAGAAAAGGAGATAGGGCTGGCTTACCATTAAAGCTTGCAACTTATACTTTTCTTACAGAGGTCAGAGCAATCAGTAAAACAGTTTTCCACATTAAGTACCTCAAAAGTCAGCCAGATGAGCAGATTCAAATGCAACAGGTTTAAGCTTCTCTACCACAATTAAGATTCCAAGGAGGAGCCACCGTTTTTCTTGGAGGTCTATAATAAAAATAAGGCTTTCAAATACATTTTCATATGAGAGTGCATCGGAAGAGGGGGCTGTCCATGGGTAGACATTCTGATATGGCCAATAAAAGAACCTAGATGGAGGAGTAAGAAAGGTTCAAGGATAGTAAAAAGAAGTTACGTACTCACCATAACGTTCCATCTGAGTATGTAACTTCATTTGTCTGCAATGTGTGGGTATCGGATCCTAGCTCCAAGCTCCTCCCCCTACCCATAATGCCCTGCCATCTCCCTCTAACCCTCAGATCAAGTTTACCAGAAAAAAAGGCAATAGGAAATTATATAACCTAGGAAAGGATTACAATATGTTCCAGTGATGTCAAATGAACAAGGACATATCCTGATCCTTTGATATTGAACTAAGGGTCCAGGGGATGGAGGGAGGGTCGGTTGCAGACAAATGAAGTTACCTACTCAGATGGAACGTTATGGTGAGTACATAACTTCTTTATCTGAAGTAGTTAACTTCATTTGCTCAGCAACCTGTGGGACAGAGTCCCCAGCTACCAGCAACTTGGGAGGCCCTTATGAAAGGATATACCAGAGCACTGCAGAGCCAAACGATGCACGTCCTCTGGATATTAAATCCAATTTATAGTGTGTAATAAAGGTATGAGAGGAAGCCCAAGTAGCTGCTGAGCAAATGTCATCCAAAGAAACCCTTGACCAGAAAGCAGCAGAAGTAGCCATAGATCAGGTAGAATGGGTTCACACTCTCAGGGGCTCAGGACGACCAGAACTTTTGTATGCTAGGAGAATGCACTGGGAAATCCATCTAGCTAAGGTTACTTTAGTGACTGGTTTCCCCAGACAGGATTTTGCAAAAGAAACAAAAAGTTGACCAGATTTTCGAAGATCTGCTGTTCTGTTTAAGTAAAAACGTAACTGTCTGTGAACATCCAGACAATGAAGTCTGTATTCTCCTTTGTTTTGGAAATTTGGAAAGAAAACAGGTAGATTGATGGACTGGTTGACATTGGCTTCTGAAGCCACTTTGGGCAGAAAAGAGGGATTAGTCCTGAGGGAGACCCTGTCTTTATGAAAGATGATGTATGGATGCTTACTGCAAAGAGCATGAAGCTCCGATATCCTTCTAGCAGAAGTAATGGCAATCAGGAAGACCGTCTTCCAAGATACATATTTTAAGTCGACTGAAGCTGCGGGTTCAAAAGCAGACCCAGTCAAGAGCTTGAAGAACTAGGGTAAGATCCCATGGAGGCACTGCATTTTTAACAGGGGGTCTTAACAAAAAGGTTCCTTTCATGAATGTTTTGCATATCTTGGAGGACACTAGGGGCCTTGAACGGTTTCCAACGTGGTAGTGGGAAATAGCTGCCAACTGAACTTTAATAGTAGAAGCACTAGCTCCTTGATGAAAGGTATGGGAAAGAAAGTCTAGAACTGCTGGGATAGGAGCCGTGAAGGGGTCCAAGTTCCTGTGCTCTGCCCAGACAGAGAAACGTTTCCATTTACTTTTGTAGATTTTCCTGGTAGATGGTTTATGGGTGGCCATCAGGATGGCCTTAACAGAGGAATATATACCAGGAGTCCTAGCCATTAAGGGAACTGGATCAACCAAGCTGAGAGCTTGAGGTAGTCCAGGTCGGGAGTCTTCAATCCTAAAGGAAGAGAGATCAGATCCGGATTGGGATCCAAGATCCAGGGAGGATGTACTAGATGAGACCGCAGGTAAGGGAACCAGGTTTGACGAGGCCAGAATGGGGCTAGGAGGATAACTCTGCTCCCCAACCGACGAGCTTTCTGCAAGAATTTTGTCATCAATGGAAGAGGAGGATAAGCATACAGAAGACCGGATGGCCAAGCATGAACTAGAGCGTCTCTGGGGGATTCCCCTGGTGGGGGAATCGGAGCGAAGAACTCGCTGCACTTTGTGTTCGAAGGCGAGGCGAAGAGATCGCAGCAAGGTTTACCCCATTCGAGGAAGATTTGTTTTGCTACTGCTGGGTTCAGAGACCATTCGTAAGGTGAGAAGATCGTTCGACTCAACCTGTCCACCAAGATGTTTGACCGACCCGGAATGTGCGTTGCTATGAGAAAGCGGTTGGTGGATATCGCCCATTCCCATACTCTCATTGCCTCCCCGCAAAGTGGATAGGATTTGGTTCCACCCTGTTTGTTTATGTACCAGACTACCGACATGTTGTCTGTTTGAATTGCAATAGTTCCTGGAGGAAGAAAGGGATGGGGAGCTTGCAACGCTATAAACACCGCCCTCATCTCCAGGACATTGATATGCAGTGAGGTCTCTGTGAAAGTCCACGTGCCTTGGACGGATCTGCCCATGCAATGCCCCCCCACCCGAGGAGAGATGCATCCGTGGTCACCGTGACTTGGGGAGGGGGTATAACGAAGGGGCGGCCTTCTCGGAGATCTCTGGATCGGAGCCACCAAAAAAGCAACTCCCTGCAAATCCTGCAGGTGTAGACAGGGGGTGAAAAAGAATGGACCATTGAACTTGCAATGTCCATTGAAGGATTCTCATCTTTAGGCAAGCGAAAGGCGACAGACTGATTGCCTCTGCTATGGATCCCAGGGCCCTCAAGACTAGTTCCGCTGGGGGAGCTGACGATTTTAAGAGATCTAGAATGTGAAGGCTTAGACTGTGAAATCTGTCCGCTGTCAGAAAGACTCTGGATTGTGTAGTGTCTATCCTGGCCCCTATGAATTCCAAAATTTGAGTAGGTTGAAGGGAGGATTTCTTGTGGTTGATCGTGATGCCTAGGTGGCGGGCTAGGTGTAAGAAGTAGTCCCTGCCTGAGCAGAGTTGATGCCTTGTGGGGTCGGTTAGGAGCCAGTTGTCTAGGTACGGAAAGACCTGTATTCCCTGTAGCCTCAGGTGGGCCCCTACAACAGCAATGACCTTGGTGAACAACCGGAGGGCTGTGGTGAGACCGAAGGGTAGGACCCTGAACTGATAATGGCTGGCTCCCAGCCAAAAGCGGAGGAACCTTCTGGATCATCTGTCCATAAGAATGTGGTAGCACACATCCTTGAGGTCTATCGAGCACATCCAGTCGTTTTCTTACAAAAGTGGGAGAATGGATTGAATAGTGACCATCCTGAATTTTTCTTTGGCGACTGACAAGTTCAGTGTGGACAGGTCGAGAATGGGTCGTAAGTCCCCCATCTTTTTTGGCACCAAAAAGAACCTGGAGTAAAAGCCTGATCCGAATTGCTCGGGGGGACATGCTGGATAGCTCTTTTTCTTAGCAGCCCTCGAATTTCTCATGCTGCTGCCTCCCTCTGATCGGGTGGAACATCAGGGAGTGTTGTTGATCGGGGAGGGTAAGATAGGAAAGGAATTGAATAGCCTCTGGATATGATTCGGAGCACCCAGCAATCTGTCATAATGGACTCCCAATTTGCTAAGTGTTCCGAGAAGCGCCCCCTGACTGTCTCCAGAGAGGAGCAGTCGGGCAACCCCTCAGGGCTGCTGCGCGGGTCGATCCGAAAAAGGTTCTCTCGACCCAAAATTCTTTGGACCCCCCTCTGCCTCTGGGCCGGCGTCCACCCTGTCCTCCTCTGAAGAACGAGGGATCCGAAGCGAAACAGGATTGTTGAGCTTTCTGGAACCACTTCTTCTTTTGTCCTCTTTGGTTCCTGGAGTAGGATCTCTGAGGAGCCGAGAAGCGGATCCCGACAGCAGACGTCTTCCCGTCTTTCTCGCTCTGGAGAAGCGTTTTGTGGATGGTTTTGCAGAAAAGCGTAGGACCGTCAAAAGGGGCGTTCGCGAAGGACGCCTTGAAGGGTTCCACAAAATCGCAGAGACGGAGCCAGGCCTGTCTACGTAAGACGCCTGTTCCACTAGCTCTAGCCGCTCCCTCCGTAGCATGGGAGAGAAGCTGCATACATGTGTTGGTAATTGACTTGAGAGTGGCCATTCGAGCCGAGAAGGTCCGCTTCTCCTCAGCCGACATGGACTCTGGGGGTGACCCAGAGTACTCTTTAATCAGGTCCCGCTGGAGCCAAATCACATGTGCTATATAATTCATTGACCTTACAGAGGTCGCTGAAGAGAACATCTGCCTTCCCAAGCGGTCCATCATCCGAGACTCCTTGTCTGGAGGATGCACTGAGGAACTCTCCTGTGCTAATTCCTTTTTAGTAGCAGCTGCCACCACCATGGCATCCACTGGGGAACCCTTGCTCCAAACTGCCCAGTCCGTGGGAGGGCTGAGGATCCTGTCCGGTCTCTTGGGTATTGGCTCGACAGTGTCCGGCTCCTTCCATGCCCTGGTAGTTATGAGGTCTACCAGGGGGTCGGCTAGAGGGGACACCCAAGAGGTAGATGGGCCTGCGTCAAATGCCTCCAGAAACCCAGACTCATCTGAGGAAGGTTTCTGGGCAGACCACCCCTCTCTAATGCGCAACATTTCCATAATGTCTCCAAAGGAGACGTTTTCGGGGGGGGGGGGTGACCTTGGAGAACCTTCCCCTTCTTCTAAGTCTGCGTCCTCCGTGAGGGACTCAGGTGAGACCAAGTGCCTCCTCTTGCACTTTCGTTTGTGAGGAATCTCCTCGGGGGGGGGTTTGTCCAAAGAGGCCTCAACAATAATGTCCTGTTCCTCTACGGGAACAATCTGGGACGTAGGTGCAGGCTGTCCCTGGGGCCGGAAGATAGAAGACAGGCCCGTCTGAGTGGGAATGGCAGGTGGATCCGTAGCAAGAGCCTGGGCCCTCGAATTCGAAAGGACCCTCTCCGCGACGTGGAATGCCGAGGGGGAAATGCTTTCCCTTGGATCCGAAAGCAATCCCCTCGGATCCGACATGAGGACTGGCGCCGAAGGTGACCCGATCGGATCCGAAAGGGTAGTGTGCCCCGACCTTAACGGAGCCGAAGGCCCACTGATCCCTCCGGATCTGACGCTCAGCTCACAGCCCTGAGAGCTCAGATCCGACAGACTCGAGGGTACAGTCAGCACCGAAGTAGGAAACGCTGTTGGCGCCAACCCCACCCCTGCTCCGAAGCTAGTCGGATCAGACAGCTCCAAACCCCGATAGCAAGTCGGAGAAGGAGCAACGGGGGTGAAAAAAGGTGTCGAGCTCCCCCCCCCAGAGGGGGGGGGCAAGAGCACTCCCATCTGCAGCTGGGCCTGGCGAAATCGACGCATCATCCGGTCCATGTCTGCGTCCGATAAACTTCTGGTAGATCTAGATATGGCCGCCTAGATGACCTCGAAGGTGACTGTCTCCCCTCCTCTGGCTCTGGGGAGAAACAGGGAGAATGGAGCCAGGAGGGGGAAGGCCCCGAGACCTTAAGGGGAGAGGCAAGCTGTTTGGACGGCGGTGCCGAAGGGGTTGACTCGGACCACCTCTTGTGGCTGCGATGCCTTTCTTTCTCTCTCTCCCTATCTTTTTTGTCCTTCTTTCTGCCATTACTTTCCTCCTGGGCCAGGGAGGGAGGTTGAGTCCCGGCCAGAGGATCAGGAGTGGCAGGTGGGGCAGCCACAGCTGCGGCTGGCGCCACAGAGGAGGATGAAGCAGATGCCGGGGGGCAAAAGGCCCGCCAGAATAAGCTTCGACTTCCTACCTTTCAAAGCCCTGGGGTTGAAGGCTGCACAAATAGTGCAGCCCAAGGAGAGGTGATCAACCCCCAGGCACAGGACGCACCGAGTGTGGCCATCCGCTGGGGACAGCTTATGGCCACACTCGGTACATTTAGAGAAAATAGCTTTAGGGCCTTCAGCCATTATAGAAAAGAAAAATAGGCCCACAAGCACACACCTTCACACATGCAGAGGGGGGAGGGGAATAAATCTAACTTAACCAAAAAAGTTTAAGAAACTACCCAAAAAGCTTGAAAGATAAGAGGGAGTTCACACACAGAAAGCTAGAGAAAGTGTGACAGAAAATTAAGTTTTAAATGCTAAACTTGCAGTACTACACTCAGAACTAATTTTGAGAAGCTTATAGAAGCCGCGGCAAACGAGATCTGAGGGTTAGAGGGAGATGGCAGGGCATTATGGGTAGGGGGAGGAGCTTGGAGCTCGGATCTTTTAGCTTGGAAAGCTGCCGGCTCGGATCCGATACCCACAGGTTGCTGAGTAAATGAAGTTAACTACTTCAGATCTCAAATAAATATTGTAAAACCAGAGAAACTTACTAGTCCTCTATAATGCTGATTACATTGCTGGCACCAATTCAAAAAATCCTTTTCCATTTGTTAATGTACATAATTTTTCTAGTAGTAAGATTTTTGCCTCAATTAGTACCTGCTGCACATTCTCAGTAACCAGGTGCCTAAAGGGAATTAAGACCCTATCATCCAAGCAGTCGGTTGAAGTCGACTGGGGTCAGGCTGCATCATACACTCCTGTTCTTGTGTGAGTAGATGCCTTCTGTGAGGAAGCTTGTGATAATTAACCCTGGCCATTAGCAAATTTCTAAAAGAAGGGAGAATCACTGTTGCCCGAGTCAGAAGGGAGTCACTACAATGATCTTGGGGGATTCCTTCTGAATCTTCAGAAAAACCCTGGATATCAATGAAAAGGGTGGAAAAGCATAAAAAACATTACTGTCCAAAGAAAGGAAAAGGCATCTGTCTTCCAGGCCTTCTTGCAATGAATCCCGGGGGAGAATTTTGCCAGCTAACTGTTCAGCGAGGACACAAAAAGGTCTACTTGAACTACCCACAGATGGATCAAGTCTTAGAAGACCTCCTGATTCAGTTTCCACTCGCAAGAGTGTGCCTCTCTCCTCGGTTTGTCTGCCACAAAATTTTGTTTTGACAGGATATAGGATGCGTGGAAAGTGACATTATGCTACAAAGCTATATCCAAGCTAACATGGCTAGTTTGCAAAGGGGAGTAATACCTGGCTCCCCTTGCCTGTTGATGTACCACATGACAGTGGTATTCCCTGTAATAACTTGAAGAGGTCCAGGGGACCAAACATGATTCAGTGTTCAGTGCCTTGATTAGAGCTAGCATCTCCCTTTATATATGCATGTGCTTGTGTCTGTCCTTGGTGTCCTAAACACCTTGCACTTTTACCACTCTTGAAACTACTCTCCAAGCAAAGTCTGAGCCATCTGTCGTGACTGGCTGTTTTGGAACAGTGAGCAAGAAAAGACTACCTGAATTCAAGGATATCTTTTTTTCAGCAAGTGATTTCTCTTTTGACAAATACCAAATATGGGACTTGAAAAGGGAATGGGTGTTGCTGCTGGCATCAAAGAGCCTTCAGATACCATTGCATCTTTCTCATGTAGAGTCTTGCCAGGGTTATCATGAGAATCACGGATGCCATGAAATCCAAACTCTTAATACCTCACAGTGACCAAAGTCTAAGTGGAAAACCCTAGAAACAGATGTCAATCTACTTTTTTCTTTGTGGAGGAAAAGCTCTTGAAACTTAGGTGTCTACTATCTTCTGTAATGGAGTCAAAAAAGACTTCTGAGTGTTATCTTAGAATTCGAGTTGTGTAAGAAATCTCTTATTCAAGTGCAAGATTCCTAACACTTGAAAAACCTCTGCAAAGATAAAGTCATCTAAACATGGAAAAATGTGGACACCCTGTAACCTACAATGAGCAATAAAAAAAGTTATGTACTTACCATAACTTGGAATGTGTGCTATCCCAGTGTCATTATTCATCACGGATAGATCCTTGGATCTGAGCCGGCAAAGTGAATGACAGCTCCTGAGCTCAAGCTCCTCCACTCCCCTTACTTCCTGTTACACATAAGCCACAGATAGAATTTGCTAGATTACTATCCCAGCAGGGACACTGACCAGCATACCCAAAACACATCACTCCAAGAATCCTCTTGTCACCAGATGGAGGGTGGGAACGTGATGAATAATAGCACATATTCCAAGTTATGGTTACGTACATAACTCTATCTGATGCTATCCATGTCATTACTGATCATGGATGGGTCAGAGTCCCCATCTACCCAAATACTGGCAGGTCTCAAGGAAGGACATGCCAGAGCACAGAAGAACCAAATGAGGCTCTATCCCTAGATACCAAATCAAACTTGTAATGCGTTACAAAGGTATGGGGGCTTGACCAAGTGGCAGCAGCACAAATGTCATCTAAGGAAGTCATGGTCCTGAACGTCAAAGACGTAGCCACTGACCTCATAGAATGCCCTTTAATAGGTCTCGGGAGATGCCTGTGATTGGTCTCTTACATGTGAACTATGCAAGAAACTATCCAATGAGAAATCGACACTTTGGAAATGGCCATGCTTCTCCTTGCCTGGGAGAATGCTAAAAAAAGCCGATCAGACTTTCAAAAATCCTCAGTCATTTTTAAGTAGAAATGTAACTGCCTATGGACATCCAGGCAATGTAGCGGATACTACCCTTTGTTTGAGAAGATGAGAAAGAAGACAGGGAGCTGGATATACTGATTTAGGTTGGTTTCCAAAGTCACTTTGGAATAAAGGAGGGATTGGTTCTAAGTGAAAGCCTATCCTTATGAAAAACCATGAAGGGAGGTTTTATACAAAGAGACTGTAACTCAGAAACCCTCTTGGCAGAAGTAACTGCCATCAAGAAGGCTGTTGTCCAAGACAGAAACAATGTCACATTTTGCAGCAGGCTCAAAAGGAGTTCTGTCAGGGACTGCAGCACCAAGGTAAGATCCCAAGGAGGAGAGGGATCGTTGAAGGGAGGGGCTAAGCAAGAATACCACTTTGAGAAAGGTCTTGCAGAGCCAAGAAGAAAACATGGGACTATTGTTTAAATGGAAATTAGAGATAGCTGCCAACTGCAGCTTAATCATGGAGAAATTGGCCCCTTGCTGGAATAAAAAGAGAAAGGCCAAAATATCTGGAATCGGAGCGGAAAAGGGATCTATGTCCCTCTGACAAGCCCAAAGAGAGAACCTCTTTCATTTGCTGGAATAAACCTTTTAGTGGAAGGTTTTTGAGAAGCCAAAATAATATCCTTCACTGAGGAAGGCAACGTGGTCTGGCTGACTATCACTGGAACTGGAGGTACCAAGCTGTCAGCCTCAGGGACATCAGGTCGGGAGGGAGAAGTCCCCTTGGCTGGGAAATGAGATCCTGTACTGGATCCAATATCCAAAGCAGATATTTCAGATGAGACCAGAGGAAGGAGAAATACATCTGATGATGCCAAAAGGGGGCAATGAGGATGAGGTGAGCCTTCAGGCAACGGGTTTTCTGTAGAAATTTAGAAATGAGGAGCATTGGGGGATAGACGTAGAGGAGTCCCATTAGCCAATCATGAATCAGAGCATCCCTAGGAGACTCCCCCGGTGGGCAAGGCAAAGTATTTGCTAGTTTTGTGACTGGCTGTAGACACAAACAGGTCTCAGCACAGAGGTTCCCATCCATAGAAGATCCGACTTGCCACCAACTGTTTCAGGGACAACTCGTAGGGACCCAGGGTAGACCTGCTCAGCTTGTTTACTAGCATGTTGCAATCACCAGGGGTATGTGTTGCAAGAAGAATGCAGCCTGAGGCCATCGGCCATTCCCAAACTCTCATGGCCTCTCTGCACAGTGGGTAAGATCGTGTCTCCATTTGCTTGCTGATGTATCAGACTACAGCCATGTCCTTTGTCTGAATCGCTACCATCCCGAGTGGGAGAAGGGTCCTGGAAGGCTTGCAATGTTAGTAGGATCGCTCTCATCTCAAGGACATCGATTTGCAACTTGGTCTATGAGGGGGACAATGTGTCTTGGACAGTCTTTCCTTGGAAATCCCCCCCCCCAACAGGGAGGCGTCCGTGGTCACCGTGGCTTGGGGGTCCTTGGAAGGCAAAAGGGTCTCCCCAGCAGGAGATCCTTGGTCCGGACCCACAAGCTCAAGTGCTGCTTACAAACTAGAGAAATTCGAATTGGTGTGGACATGGGGTGAAGATGGGCTGACCACTGTACCACCAGATTCCATTGAAGCACTTGCATGGAATACCTGTCAAGGAGAACCAATTGAATAGCCGCCGATATCAACCCAAGGACCTGAAGAATGAGATAGGCAGGGGCACTTTTCTAATCTAGGAGGAGGAGAACTTGCTCCCAGATCGTGCAAGTCTGTGGCTATTGAAAGAAGATGCTTTGTGGGAGCCGTGAGGATCCAATCATCCAGGTATGGGAAGACCTGAAACCCCTGCAGCCGGAGATGGCCTGCAACCACTGCTATAGATTTGGTGAACACACAGGGGGCTGAGGTGAGACCAAAGGGCAGGGCTCTGAACTGAACGATTGGCCCCCAGCCAGAAGCGCAGAAATCCCCTGGATCGCTCGTCTATTTTTATGTGATAGTATGCATCCTTGAGATCTATCGAGCACACCCAGTTGTCTTTGCGCAGAAGCGGAAGAATGGACTGAACAGTGACCATCCAGAACCTCGACATCTTGACAGATAAATTCAGATTGCTGAGGTCCAGAATGAGGGGCAGGTCCTCTGTTCTTTTGGGCACTAAAAAGAAGCGAGAGTAAGTACTGGATCCTTGTTGTTCAGTTGGGACCTTCGGGATGGCCCATATTTGAAGGAGGCTTTGCACCTCTGAAAGAGCTAATTCCCTTTGGCAGGATGGGACATTCGGGAGTGACTTTTGGATTGGGGGGGGGGTGATCAAAGAGTATGAGGTATACCCTGAACACAATGTTTAGCACCCACTGGTCTGAGGTAATGGCAGCCCAAGCCAGGTGGTGCAAGGAGATATGACTCCTGATTGCCTCCAGGGCAGGACAGGTGGTCAGCACTTCAGAAGCGCTGTGGGGGCTTCTCAGAGAAAGGTTCTCGCAAGCCCTAATTCTGTGGATCCCCTCTGCCCCTGGGGCAGCACTTGCCATCGAATCCCCTTCCCTGGCCAGAAGAAAAGGATTCCTGCAGAGCGTCCTGGAAGGAAGAATGTGTCCTATGAAACCATAGCTTTTTACTACCCCTCTGAGTATTAGAGAAGGACTGCTGGGGAGTAAAAAAAGTACAGTTTTGTACCTACCATAAATGTAGATGTCCGAACTGGATAGCATCTGCAGTCATAACAACTGGGTTGTCCTGTCGTCAGGCAGCCCTTCAGTCGGCCGGATTCCAAAGTCCGGGTCCGGCTTCGGCTGATGTCGCACTCCACCCGACGTCATCACTGTTGGTCTTCAGGTATAAAAGCATCAGCCGACGCCATTTTCCTCAGTGTTTCTTGCCCCAGATGCCAGTAGCCCTCTTGCAGGCTAAAATTTGGATAGATGCCAATGTTTCCAAATAGATAGAGGTAAACACAACAATAAGCATGTATGTACATATATACAAACAAATACACCATAAAAGACTCCCAACAGCTAGCTATTAGGAGGGTAAACACCCTAGGAGTACCACAGAGGGGAAGGAGGGAGGGTAATCCTGACTGCAGATGCTATCCAGTTCGGACATCTACATTTATGGTAGGTACAAAACTGTACTATGTCCTTCATGGATGCATCTGCAGTCATAACAACTGGGTAGAATACCATAGCCAACTAGGGAGGAGGATAAAAGTAGATTATGGTGTGTTTAGGATCCCTTGCAGTACAGCAGTGGCAAACCCTGCTCGGGATCTGGAATATAGAGGCAAATTATAATGCTTGGCAAATGTATGCACGGAGGTCCAAGTAGCCGCCTCAATAATGTCTTTGGTTGCCACTCCTCGTAAGAAGGCTGTGGTAGTGGCTGTTGCCCTTGTAGAATGAGGTCTTATGTTCTGTGGAATTGGTTTTCCATGGAAGGAGTAACAGAATCGTATGCAATTTCCTATCCATTTGGAGATTGTCTGTTTGGAAATAGCTTTTCCTTCCCTTCCTGTTGCATAGGCTACAAAAAGTTGGTCAGTCTTTCTGCTATTTTTTGTTCTGTCCAAGTAGTAGCGTAGCTGTCTATGTACATCCAAGGTATGCAGTATTCTTTCCCATCTGTTTTGTGGGTTGGGAAAGAAGGTAGGTAGGTGGATTGCCTGGTTTAAAGACACTCTGGATACCACCTTGGGCATAAATGTAGGATTAGTCCTCATGGACACTCTATCTTGGTGGAAGATTAGGAAGGGTTGCACTGCCATTAAGGCCTGTAGTTCTGAAACCCTCCTTGCTGAAGTAATTGCCAGTAGGAAAGCAGTTTTCCATGACAGGTGTTGTAGGTCTGCTGTTGCTGCTGGTTCAAAGGGTGATAGTGTCAACTTTTCTAGCACAAAGTTTAAATCCCAAGCTGGTAATGGTGGTTTCCTTGGAGGTTTTACATTCTTGATTCCTCTGAGGAACTGCCTGAGCAAAGGGTGCGAAAAAACAGGTGGATCAAAGCTGTATTCTGCTGAAATAGCTGATGCATGTATCTTGATGGAGGAGTAGGACAGGCCTGAATGAAGAAGTTCGCCAGATACTCCAGAATGTTAGGCATATCTATGTTTGACACATCTTTTCCTCTTTCCGTACTCCAAATGACAAACCTTTTCCATTTTCCAGCATAGTTCCTTCTTGTTGAAGGTCTGCGTGCTTCAAGAATAATGTCTTTAACTCTTTGGGAAAGTTCTGGATTAGCTGCTGCTATGTGATGTTCCATGCAGTCAGTTGCAACGTTTTTAGGTTTGGATGTATGATGCTGTAGCTGTTCTGAGTTAACATCAAAGGCATCAGGGGTATTGGCCACATATTGTTGCGAGACATGCTCCTCAGTAGTGGGTACCAGTGTTGTCTTGGCCAGTTTGGAGCTATCAGGATTATCCTTGGACGTTCTTCCTTGATTTTTAGTAGTACCTTGTGTATCAAAGGAAGAGGTGGGAATGCATATGCTGTTAGGCCTTTCCAGTTGAAGGAGAGCGAATCCACTTTCCATGCTAGTGGGTGGAATGTCCTTGTGCAGAATTTTTGAGCTGGTGATTGAGAGGTGATGCGAATAGGTCTATCTGTGGCATTCCCCATTTCTTTGAGATGGTCTTGAAGATGTCCGGTGCAGCTTCCATTCGTGGGCATCCGTGGTTCTGCTTAATATGTCTGCTAGAGTATTGTCTTTCCCGGTACAAATATTGCCTGTAACTGGATGTTGTAGCTGAGTGCCAGGGTCCACAGCTCCAAGGTCATTCTGCATAGGGGTATGAATGAGTGCCTCCCTGTTTGTTGATGTACCACATGACTGTGGTGTTGTCTGTCCTTATCATCAACTGGCCCTCTTTGAGAAATGGTTTGAACTTTTGGATTGCCAGTTTTACTGCCAGCATTTCTTTTAGGTTGATGTGCAGGTGAAGTTGATCCTGTGTCCACAATCCTTGCACGCATTTGTCCAGCATGTGGGCCCCCCATCCTAGGTCTGAAGCGTCTGTTGTGATGGTCTGGCTTGCTTGACATCTGCGAAAGGGTAGGCCTGGGTTTGACTGGCATGCCTGAGCCCACCATAGGAACTCCTGTTTTAAGCATGGAATTAGTGGGATTTCTGTTTCTAGACTGTGTCTGTGTTGGGACCATAAATTCTTTAGGTACCACTGTAGTTTTCTCATATGTAGTCTGGCAAATGGAACCAAGATTATGCATGATGCTATGAAGCCCAAGGCCTGCAGTACTTTTCTTGCTGTTAACTTGTTCAGTTTTGTTAGTGCCAAGAAGTAAAGAGGAAGTTCTTTTTGTTTTTCTGTAGTCAGGAATGCCATTTGTTTTACTGTGTCCAATTCACCAAGAATGTCCTTGTTTGGGATGGTATCAGCCTTGACTTTTGTAAATTGACTGTGTATCCCAGTGCTTGTAGCAAGTAAATGACCCTTTGTAAATCTGTTGTCAGCTTGCTTTTGTTGTCCCCTTGTAGCAGGCAGTCGTCCAGGTATGGGTAAATTTGAATTCCTGTAGTCTGCAATGGGCGATTACTGATGCCAGGCATTTTGTGAATACTCTGGGCGCAGTAGATAAGCCAAAGGGCAATGCTGAGAATTGATAGTGCTCTGATTCTGCAAGAAATCTGAGGTATCTTCTGCAGATTGGTCGAATGGGGACGTGCAGGTATGCCTCCTTGAGATCTAGAGTTACCAGCCAAGACTCCTTGCCCAGCATGGGAAGAAGTTGCTGTAGGGTCAGCATTTTGAATTTTGGGACAATGATGTATGTATTTAAGGTGGACAGGTCGAGAATTGGTCTCCAACTTTTTCCTTTCTTGGAACTAGGAATAGTCTGGAATAGAAACCCTTTCCTTGCTCTGCTGTTGGCACTCTTTCCACAGCTCTCATGTTTGCTAACTCCATTATCTGGCGTAGAGCCTCTGTTTTATGATTTGGAGGTAGATTTGGCATTCCTCTTTTGACTGGTAAAGTGTGGAAGTGAAACCGGTAACCTTGATCTATGGTTTGTAAAATCCACTTGTCTTTTGTTATGTAGTGCCAGTTCTTTGAAAATAAGGTTAACTTTCCGCCTAGAGGAGCTGCTATTTGTTCCCTGGTAGGCGGATTTAGGTTAAGTCACTGTGGTTGTGCTGATGTAGTGGCAGTGGCTGTGTCTGTGCCTCTGTTGTTACCTTGCCACTGTCGTCCTCTGTAGGCACCTCCTCTGGATTGGTTTCTGCCTCTGGAACGTCTATTCCTGCCCCTTTGAAATTTTGTGGAGTCAGGAAAGGACCAATTTTGGCAGGCCAGTTCCTGCTAAACCTTGGGGTTGAACCTGCAAGAAATCTTTAACAGTTTGAACAGATTTTGCCTTTTCTTCCATTTTCTTCATAACCTGCTGGGCAGGTGTACCAAACAAACTTGTCTTGTCCATAGGAGCATCTAGCAACTTAGCTTTAACATGATCCGGTAAAGCTTGTTCCTTTAGCCATGCATGCCTTCTTATCACTGTGCCTGTCATGGCTGATCTAAATGAAGCCTCCAGTGCATCATAGCCACATTTTAAGGAATGGTTGCTAACCTGTTGTATGTTATTTACCATCTCTAATACATATTTCTTATCAAGAGATTCATCAGTGGTTAGTTTTTTAGTTAATTGATCAAGCATAAACTCTTGGTATTGTATCATGTGAAACTGACAGTTTAAAGCTCTAGCTGAGAGAGTAGCTGAAGTGTAGACCTTTTTACCCCATCTGTCTAATGACCTTGCTTCCCTTTCAGAAGGAATAGGGTTTTTAGCTATGGTCACGGCTACTGCCTTGGGACCCTGGGATATAGTTTCTGGGTCTGCAAGTGGGGCCTTGTAAAGGTGGTGATGAGTACCTGGCACCCTGTAAAATCTGTCTGGTTTGGCAGGGGCTGGGGGTAAAGAATCTGGAGCGGAGCAAATATCATTGAAAGCATCATCCACCACAGAGAGAACAGGAGGTATAGCTAAGGGCCTGTGCTGTGGGAGGTGCAGAAAGGTCCTAAGTCTTTTTCTAGAGTCTGAAAAATCCTGTTGCTGCCATTGGAACTGTTCTCGCATGGCATGCAAGGTTTCCCCAAAGGAGAATTCTTCTGGTGGGGAAGCAGCTGGAATGGATTCTTCAGCATCAGAATCTTCAAAATTGGAGAAGGGAGCCTCTGGCTGGTCAGTTATGTCTGATTCATCAGCAGAATCATCAGAGGACACTGGCTCAGGGGGCTCTGCCCTAGGTCTCTTCTCTGGGGGCTGAGAGGCCCTGTCTGGGTGAGATTGAGATCCTCTAATTAAAGAAATTAAATCTTCTGCCAAAGTAAGCATTTGAGAACTAGAGAGGGCCTGGATGTGGGGGGTTTAACAGGCACTGTTTTAGTAGTCTTGGCTGCTTTAGCCCTGGCGAAGGCATTAATGGACATGGCTGCTGGAGGCCTAGCAGCACCACGTGCTGGGGTAGAGACATCCAAGGGGATGGTGTCTGATAAGTCAACCACCGTAGTGGGTAAAATTTCTGAGGTCGATTCAAGAGTTGTAGCAGGGGCCTCAGTTGTAGGAATAGGTTCAGCTGTACTTTGATCAGTTTTCTCGGTTTTGGCCGAAACCGAGACACTCGCGGTTTGCTTAACCATGGTTTCGGCCGGTCTTTATCTTTGCGTTTTTTGGTAGATTGGGTAGTCGGAGGATCCGACGGCATAATGTACGCAAAATCAGAACCGAAAAACTGTTCTGCAAACTCCGACCGACGCCTAAGCGTTCGTCGGTTGAAAGAAGCACAGGCCGAACAGGCTGCTACGTCGTGGGCTGGGCCTAAACAAGGCAGACAGTAAGAGTGGAAATCTTTATGAGGTATTTGTTTCCCACAGGATAAATTTTTCTGACATCGGCTGAGGCAAGAAAGAGTCCCCAACGGGGTACTTAGCTTTAGAAGTCTTCGAAGTAGTATCCGGTAGAAGTAATCTCTGGATCCGACCGACCGGCACTTGCGAACAGCTTCTGCTTCGGGCGCCACGCGGCAAGAAAGACTGAGGAAAATGGCGTCGGCTGATGCTTTTATACCCGAAGACCAACAGTGATGACGTCGGGTGGAGTGCGACATCAGCCGAAGCCGGACCCGGACTTTGGAATCCGGCCGACTGAAGGGCTGCCTGACGACAGGACAACCCAGTTGTTATGACTGCAGATGCATCCATGAAGGACATCTTGATACCAACCGCTGACAAGCTCTTTCCCCTCCTGCTCACTATGGGTCAACGTGTCCTTGACAGAGGGACCAAAGACAGTAGAATGGGGCATTAGCAAAGGAAGCCTTAAAGCTGTCCACAAACCTGCAAAGGTGAAGCCAGACATGACGCCCAATAGCAATGCCTGTACTCGCTGCTCGTGAGGTGGCCTCGACAGCATTCAAGATCAACCTTATCAAGGCATTAGCTAGGGAGGTGAGTGTGGATAGCTTCGAAGAAACCACCTTGAGGCTCTTCAGAGGCAACAACTCTGAAAGGGAAGAGGAAAGCTCCAAGCTCTATTGCCCAGGAGGCGGACAGACTGGACGAAGCCCCACCCTCCTCCCCACTGACTGCAACTGACTGGGGGGGGGGGGGTGGCACAGTGCCGACGTTTCATCGGACCCGAGCTATCCAAGGCAGAGGCCCCCAAGAAAAGGAAGCAATCTGAAAATGCCAGACCAGAATCAGCCCAGGTGGCCCGCAGGGATTTCTCGGGCCAGAGGCAAAGCCAACCCAGCAGGCAAGTGGACTGAACCAGCCAGGGACCCAGGCGGTGTGCGAGTGGGAGCACTATCCAATGCCAATAGCCTCTCCTTAGGCAATCTCTGACCCTGGGGTGCTGAACTCTCGGGATTCAGGCAGGAGGAGGGGAGATCAGTGGTGGTGAAACGCACCCCTTAGCATGAGGCTAGGGGACGGAAGTAGACCCAGTTCCATTTGGGCTTTGAGAAAGCTCATCATCTGGTCCATATCAGATGGGAGCAAACTCCTAGTGGACCGAGAGGAGACTGATGAATGGCCAGATTGGATAGAATGACTGTGGTCCCTAGATGAGGGCCAAATAGACCTCTTTGGATCCAAGAGCTTGGTGGGGGCTGGAGAGTCAATAATAACAATCGGCACCCCAGGCGCTGTCGGACCTGAAGGCCTGGACAGATTCAAGCTATCAAGATTCCCCACCAACGTATCTGAAGAGGTCAGAGCAAAGGGGGATTTAAAACCAATGATCGGATCAGAGGACCTTCGAACCTTGGAGTCAGATCCGGCCATGGGAGCTGAGGCCTTCTGAGCCAATGGGCCCCAGAGCCGATGCCCCCGAAGCTCAACTCTGATCTGGAGCACATGGATCCGAGAGCCTGGGCCATTTTGCTAGGGAGTCTCAAGAGGAAGACAGCCTCCTCTTAGGATCTGAGTGGACTTTGGAGGGGGAGCCAGAAATCAGAGGACCCCCCTTTAGCCAGTTCCTTTAGCACTTAACTTGTTCTTACTTTCTAGGAGAGTGCTGGGATTAAATCCAGCACAGATCACACACATTCAATCTCCAAATGGGGCTCTCCTAGACAGCAGACGCACTCCTCATCATTATCGGTAGGAGCTAGCTTCCAACCACATGAGGAGCAGCGTCTAAATCCAGAGGGTTTTTCAGCCATCATAAAACCCCCAAAAAACAGTCACACAAACACACAGAAACACTCTCACAGAAAGGGAGAAGAAGAAAGTGGAAAAAAGGGTGGGAAAAATCCTAACGCCAGTGAAAGACTAATGGGGGGGGGGATCTATTGTTAACCCTACAAAACCACTAATACTACTAAAACTTATTAGATAGAGGGGAAAGGGGAGACAAAGTACAGAAATAAACCAAATAAATGCACTTATCCACCAGTAAATGAGCTCGAGCAGCAGGAACACTACCGTTCACAACTGCGGCATACGAGATCTGAGGATTATGGGTAACAGGAAGTAAAGGGAGGGGAGGAGCTCAAGCTCAGGAGCCGTCGCTCGCTTTGCCGGCTCAGATCTGAGGTCGGATCCAAGGACCCATCTGTGATCAATAATGACAAGGATAGCATCAGATCTGGAGCTAGGCACTTTGTAAACAATCTTAGTGCAGTGGATATTCCAAAAGATAAGGCAGAGAACTATGTGATCCAGAGACAGAAAACCTTGAGACACACATGAAATCTGGATGAATATGGACATAAGCATCTATTAATCTAGTGTTACTAGGAAACCTAAATAAGGAAAAAGTGGTAACAGGTTGTGAAGTGATAGCATTTTTAACTTGGGCACTATCACATATAGGTTAATGAAAGAAAGATCTAGAACTGGTTTCCAATCATTTTCCTTCTTTATTTTTTTTTTGGCACCAAAAACATTCTTAAATAAAAACCTTTTCCAAACTGGGAAGAGGAACTGCCTCTACTACTCCCTCAGAACATATGTTGAATGACTAAGGGAAATAGAGGCTTGTTTACTGGATGAGGAATTGCACCATGAAAAGGAGGAATTTCCACCCACTGCCATCTGCAACCTTGACTAATAATTTTCATAACTCATTTGTCTGAACCAATCTGTTGCCAAAGAGAAAAATGGAGATTCAGACTTTCTGGAAGAGAAAAGGGACCAAGGTGGGAGGGGTTCACACAGTCTCTTGAAAAGTCATTCAGTCTTATTGGACTGCACTTGGTTTTGGATGGTTTGAGACTTCTTTTTGGAACCCCCTTGCCATTTCTTCTTAAGTGTCCGTTTACCCATATTTTGGTGAGACTGTTTAGTCTGTACAGAAAAGGAAAGCCGAAGCCAATTGTCAACCCTGGAAAGCCTCGAAGGAGCAGACTTCTCCATGGCAGTAAATTTCTAGTGGGTTTCGCACCCAAACTTGTCCTTTTAGTCAGCTCAGCTGGAGCTGCCTGACAGTTTGGGCTCGGGGAAGGTGTCCTGAAGTTTTTGATGCTGTTATATCCTTGGTAGGATATAACCCATACAAGTAAGGCTACTGCAGAAGTGATCAATATGATGAACATTTATCCAGTAGCAGGGATCATCTCTTCCTACTCGTACAGTAATCTGATTATGTATCACACCCAGATAAATCATAGTCTCTTTGGTATTTGACAGATTGAAGTATTCACTTTGGTTCTACACTGTACTACCTCAAAGGGTTATGTACTTACCATAACTTAGGATCTTTGTTATCCTATGTCACTATTCATCACTCTTGAGTCATAGGATAGGACATCAGACCAAGCCGGAAAATTTGCAGACAGCTTCTAGGCTCGTTCCCTTGCTGCCCTCTAACCCTTCAGACTGAGTTTGCCCAAAGCTAGAAAGTAGCAAAGGAAGAGCTTAACCACCAGACAGGATCTCTCCATTATCTCTAGGTTCTGCAGCACAGGGGAAAATGGGAGAGATACTGATGAATAGTGACAGAGGATAACACAAATGCCAAGTTATGGTAAGTACATAACTCTGTTGGATGTTATCCATGTCACTATTCCTTACTCTTGGGTCAGAGTCCCCAGCTACCCTAAATCCTTTGTGGCCTCATGGAAGGACATGCAAAGAACTGTGTAGCCAAAGGAAGCCCTGTTCCTGGAGACAATGTCAAGCTTACAATGATTAACAAAAGTGTGAGGAGTAGACCAGGTGGTTGCTGCACAAATCTCATCTATGGAATGACTGGCCAGATAGGCAGCTGATATAGCCATTGATCTAGTAGAATGAGCTCTGATTGCACCTGGTAAAGATAAGCCTTTAGAGGAACAGGCAAGGGAAACACACTCGGAAATCCAATGAGAAATAGTAATCTTAGAAACTGCCTGACCCCTTCTGTTAAGAGAAAACGCCACAAACAGTTGGTCAGATCTGCAGAAACTCTTTGTTCTATCAAAGCAGAACCATAACGGTCTATGAACACCAAGCGTATGCAGCAGATACTCCCCTTTATTAGTAAAGTTAGGGAAGAAAACAGGCAATTGAATTGGCTGATTCAAATTCACTTCCGTGGCTATTTTAGGAATGAAGGAAGGATTGGTTCGAAGAGCCACTCTGTCTTTATGAAACACCATGTAAAGTGGTTTGAAAGAAAGAGCCTACAACTCAAACTCTTCTTGCCGAAGTTATGATCACAAGAAAGGTGGTCTTCCATGACAAAAATTTCATATTCCATGTAGCAGCAGGCTCAAAGAGATGTTGTGTAAGACATTGCAGCAGAAAGGAAAGGTTCCAAGGTGAAGAAGGATCCTTGACAGGAGGCCAGAGCAGAAAAAACACCCATCAAAAGTGCCTTACAAAGGTGAGAGGAAAAGGTAGGTTCCTCGCAAGCATGAAAACTGGAAAT
The DNA here is from genome assembly GCF_019279795.1 of Protopterus annectens. Lineage (NCBI taxonomy): Eukaryota > Metazoa > Chordata > Ceratodontiformes > Protopteridae > Protopterus > Protopterus annectens. The sequence goes on from NC_056743.1 coordinate 726,930,355, forward strand.
AGCCGCCAATTGCACTTTGATGATAGAGAAACTACCCCCTTCTTGAAAAAGCAAAGACAAGAACAGGAATGGGACCCGAAAAGGTGTCAAGATTTCACTGCTTGGCCCAAATAGAAAACCTTTTCCATTTACTCAGGTATACCTTTTTGGTGGATGACTTCTGAGAGGCCAGAATAATGCTGCTGACTGGAGAAGCAAGCCTGGACTGATTCACGATTACGGGAAGTGGACAAACCACTCCGTCAGATGAAGAGTCTGAAGGTTGGGGATCGAAAGCTGGGAGGGATGGTAAATCAGATCCGGAAAGGGATCTAGTACCCAAGGGGGGTAATTCACATGAGACCATAGAAGGGGAAACCACACCTGCCAAGGTCAAAAGGGGGAGATGAGGATCAAGGTGGCCTTGAAGCATTGAGCTTTCTGAAGCACTCTTGGAATGAGAGATAGAGGAGGATAGGAGTGATAGAGACCTGGAGGCCAATCGTGGACAAGAGAGTCCCTGGGGGACTCCCTGAGAGGGGGAATCGGAGTGAAATACCGGCTGCATTTGTGGTTGTGAGGGGAAGAAAACAGCTCGCAGCTCGGCCGACCCTAGCGAAGGAAAATCTCTTCTGCCACTAAAGGATTCAGGGACCACTCATGAAGACTCAGGATAGCCCTGCTGAGTCTGTCCGCCAACACACTGGACTCACTGGGAATGTGCACTGCAAGGAGAAAGCATCCCAAGGACATCGCCCACTCCAATACCCCCCATGGCCTTGGAACAAAGCAGATAAAAGTGCATACCCCCTTGCTTGTTGATGTACCACACAACAACTATGTTGCCAGTGTGAACCACAATTGTACCCGGACAGAGGCAGTCATGAAAAACTTGCAATATGAGGAATGCTTTCATCTCCAGTACGTTTATATGCAGTTTGGCCTCTGCAGAGGACCACGTGCCTTGGAATATCTATCCCTGGTAATGCCCCCCCCCCCAAACAGAGAAGCATTAAAGGTCACGGTGGCACTGGGGGGAGGAAGAGAGAATGGTCTGCCTGCATACCAGAGTGAGACGAATGAGAGAGGGAAGACCACTGGACCGCTAGAGTCCACTGCAGAACTCTCGGGTAGAATCTGGCCAACAGCACTAGCTAGAGTGCCACTGCCAACATGGAACCTAAAGGCCCTGCGAATAAGGTGGAGCTGAGGACAAGTCAGATCTAGAAAGCACTGGACATGAGTTCTGATAAGATGCACACATCAGAAAGGGAGCGCTGCAATCTCCAACACAGTGTACAGCTGAATCCCGATGAATTCCAAATGTTGGGATGGAATCAGATTCAATATGGGAAGATTCACTGTAATCCCTAACTGGTTCAACAGTCGGAGCAAGTACTGCATAGCTGCGGCCAATCGATGCTTGGTGGGAGCTGTAAGGATCCAATCGTCGAGGTAAGGAAAGACCTGGAATCCCTGCAGTCTCAGGTGAGATGCAACCACTGCCATGCTCTTGGTGAACACCCAGGGGGCTGTGGCAAGACCAAAGGGCAGGATCCTCAACTGGTAATGACTGGTCCGTACGCAAAAGCGGAGATGTCCCCTGGGCACCTATTTTTATATGATAGTATGCATCCTGGAGATCCACTGAACACATCCAATCATCCTTATGCAAAAGAGGCACGATGGCCTGGACAGTGACCATCCAGAACTTGGAATTCTTACCAGAGAGATTTAGCATGCTGAGGTCCAGAACTGGATGCAGGTCCCCCCCGTCTTCTTTAGCACCAAAAAAAAGCGACAGTAAGTTCCGGATTCTCATTGTCCTGAAAGGACCTCTTGGATGGCTCTCTTCTGAAGAAGTTTGAGCTCTTCTTTCTGAGCTAACACCCAATGATGGGGTGGCACATCAGGAAGGAATTTTCTAATTGGAGGGGGTGACTAAGAAAAGGGAATAAAATAGCCCCTGTAAATAATGTTTAGCACCCAGCAATCTTTTGTAATATTTGCTTAGGCCAACAGGTGCAGCGATAAACAACCCCCGACTGCCTCTATGGCAGGACAGTTGGGCAGAGCCTCAGGAGAGCTGGGGGAGGGGGGCTTCTCAGAGAAGGGTTCCCTAGAGCCCCGATTTTGCAGACCCCGCTCAACATCTAGGGCAGAGCCAGCTGGTGAACCCTCTTCCCCGACCTCTAGAAGAGGGTTCATCCTGAGCTTCTTGAGTGGAAGATTGCGCTTGTGAAACCATAATTTCCTGGTTCTTCGCTGCATCTTGCAAAAGGAGCACTGAGGTGCAGAAAATTTGATTCCCACAGCCAACAAAGTCTTGCCTTCCTGCACACTGCGGGTGAGTGTTTCGTTGACCAAAGGGCTAAAGAGGGTAGAACCATCAAAGGGGAGTACTGGTGAAGGATGCCTTAAAGGACTCTGCAAAGGTGCAGCCAGACACGGCACCAAATGGTGATGCCTGTGCCAGCTGCTCGGGAGGCAACTTCTGCAGCGTTAGCGATCAGCCTCATTGACGAATTAGCCAGGGAAGTGAGTGTAGACAGCTTGAGAGACACCTTAATTAGCTCCCTGGCAGGCAGGAGCTCAGAAAGGGACGTGGTAAGCTCCTTAACCAAGTCCCTCTGAAGTCAGGTAAAATGTGCCAAACAGTTAAGCGCCTACAGACTGAAGGCAGCTAAGACGAAGACCCACTTTCTATGTCCATCAATCACCCGGGACTCTCGGTTAGGGGGATGAACAGACCAGATATACTGAGCTGAGCCAACTCTTTCTTGGTGGCGTCCGCTACCACAATAGCATTAACAGGTACACCCTTGGACCAGAAAGTACAGTTGTGTACACTTACCATAAATGTAGATGTTTGAGTGTATTCACTGTTGCAGTCATTGCATTTGGGTAATCTCTTGCAGGATGCCCTCAGTCGGCCTGATTAACAAAGTCTTGGGTCCTGCATCGGTTGCGGGCCCTTCTTCCATGACGTCAGCTCGACAGGGGTATAAAACATGCAGCCGACGCCATTACATCAGTTTTTCTTGCACTAGATGTCAGGTGCCCCCCTAATGGGGAGCAATTAAACATAAAAACACAAAGGTATACCTTCAACAAAAAAGCAAATACACCAAAAAGGCTTTTAAACATAGTAAAGGAAAGTAGTGGTATAGCCAAAAGAAGTTAGGGGGAAGGAGGGTATCCAAGACTGCAACAGTGAATACACTTGAACATCTAAATTTATGTTAAGTGTACACAACTGTACTATGTTCTTCGTGTTTCACTGTTGCAGTCATTACATTTGGGTAGATTCCCAAAGCTATGGTTGGGAGGAGGAGTTTAGATAGCATTAGGAGCAGCTATAAGACCCTGCAAGATTGCAGTGGCAAAGCCAGCTCTAGATTTAGAGAAAATTGGCAAATGGTAATACTTGGTAAAGTATGTACAGAACTCCAGGTACCAGCTTCTAGGATGTCCCTCGTAGGAACGCCTCTGAGAAAGGCTGTAGAAGTAGATGCAGCCCTGGTGGAGTGAGGTCTGATCCCCCTGGGGGATATAGGTTTCCCATGGTGCTGACAGCAGAAATTAATACAATGGCTTATCCATTTAGAAATGGTTTGTTTTGAAATAGCCTTCCCCTCTGCCCCTGCAGCAAATGCTAAAAGCAGTTGTTCAGATTTTCTTTGAGGTTTAGTCCTGTCCAAGTAGAATCTAAGTTGTCTGTGCACATCCAAGGAATGCAGAATCCATTCCCCTTTGTTCTATGGATTGGGAAAGAAGGTTGGCAAATGAATTGACTGATTAAGAGCCACACTGGATACCACCTTGGGAATGAAGGATGGATTGGTCCTGAGTGATACCTTGTCCGCATGAAAGATGATGAAAGGCTCCACTGCCATAAGGGCCTGTAATTCAGATATCCTTCTAGCTGAAGTGATTGCTAAAAGGAAAGCTGTTTTCCAAGAAAGAAATTTTAAGTCTGCAGTAGCAGCTGGCTCGAAAGGAGGGAGAGTGAGTTTCTCCAATACAAAGTGAAGGTCTCAGGCTGGGGTTGGAGATCTCCTGGGTGGTCTCAAATTTTTGGCCCCTCTGAGGTACTGCTTGAGCAGTGGATGAGAGAAGAGGGGAGGTTCTGTGTTATAATGAGCTGAAATGGCTGAGGCATGGATTTTAATGGAGGAAAAAGACAGGCCCTTGTGAAGCATCTCAGTTAAGTATTGTAAAATCTGTGGTAAATTGGGCGCTGCTCTGCTCATCCCTTGAGATTGGTTCCAGGCACAGTATCTTTTCCATTTTTCAGCACAAGATTTTCTAGTACTCGGCCTCCTTGCCTCTAAGATGACATCCATCACAGGTTTGCTGAGGAATAGTAAGGGAGAATTTAAGTAATTAGCCAGGCTGCAAGGTTCAGTGTTGGAAGCTGAGGATGCCGAATCTGGTTCTCCTGCTGACACAGCAGGGAAGGAGTCTGAGGCAGGTGCCATGGAGATAACCGTGACACACTGCGCAGGAGGGGGTACCAGTGGTGGCGCGGCCAGTCTGGAGCAATAAAAATCATCCTTGGTTTGTCCTGTTTGACTTTTAGTAGTATTTTGGAGAGCAGAGGCAGTGGGGGGAAGGCATAGACTGATAGTTTTTAGTTTTTTTTCCCAGCTGAAGGACAGAGCATCCACTTTCCAGGCTTGTTTGTGGGGAGTCCTTGTGCAAAATTTGTCCAATTGGTAGTTCTGGGGAGAGGCAAACAGGTCTATATCCGGGCTCCCCCATTCGCTTGTCAACATGTTGAAAATCTTTGGCTCCATTTCCACTCGTGTGGGTCCATAAGGTTTCTGCTTAGTCTGTCTGCCAGTGTATTTAACTTTTCTGGCAGGAATTGAACTTGTAGGTGCACTTGGTAGCTCAAGGCTGTGTTCCACAATGCCATGGCTAGTCTGCAGAGGGGGTAAGAGTGTGTACCCCCCCTGCTTGTTTATGTACCACATAACCATGGTGCTGTCCGTCTTTACCATTAGATGTCCTGGAAGAATGTAGTCCTTGAAGGCTGTCAGAGCATTCTGTACAGCTAACATTTCTTTTTGATTAATATGCAGGTGCATTTGACTTGGGTTCCATTTGCCCTGAATGCATTCCCCTGCCAGGTGAGCCCCCCCCCCCCATGCATAGTCTGATGCATCTGTTGTTAGGGTTTGGGTGCCAGGGGGTGGTGTGAAAGGTAGTCCCTTGTTTTGATGGCAGGCCTCTGCCCACCAAAGGAACTGTAGGCGTAGGCAAGGTATGACAGGAATCATTGTTTATAGGCTGTGAGAATGTTGACTCCATAGGCTTTTTAGATACCACTGCAGTTTCCTCATATGCAGCCTTGCATGTGGAATTAGAAGAATGCAGGAGGCCATGAACCCCAAAGCTTGCAGTATTTGTCTTGCAGATAGCAGGGATTTTGTGGCCACTTGTTTGAAGTAGGTTGTCAAATGAGTTTGCTTTTCTGGAATGAGGTAAGCCATCTGGGAAGTTGTATTCAAGCTTGCTCCCAGGAACGTAATCTGTTGACAGGGTACCAGTTGTGATTTCTTTTCGTTTATGGTGTACCCCAGACAAGTTAGAACCCTTTTTACAAACGCCAAATGATTCAAAAGTATGTCCTGGATTTCTGCCTGAATTAGACAACCATCCAGATATGGGTATATTTGAATACTTCTTTGCCTGCAAAATGCAATCACTGGACTAGGCACTTTGTGAATACCCTGGGCGCAGTAGATAAGCCAAAGGGCAGTGCAGAGAACTAATAGTGCGTGTAGCCTGCTTTGAAGCGGAGGTATTTTCTGCAAGATTCCCTGATTGGGTATGCTTCTTTTAGATCTAGTGTTGCCAACCAGGCGTCTTTGCCTAGCATATGAAGTAATTGGGGAAGAGTCAGCATCCTGAAATTTTGGAATCTCCAGAAAGGTGTTTAGAGTAGACAGGTCCAGGATAGGACGCCATGAACTGTGTTTTCTGGGTACCAGGAAAAGTCTCGAGTAGAAACCTTGTCCCTTTTCCTCTTCTGGTACCAGTTGAATAGCCCCCATGCTTAAGAGAGAAAGGATTTGTTTTTGGGCCTCTGCCCACTGATTTGGGGGTAGGTCCGGTCACCCGCTTGGAGTTGGCAACGTGTGGAAGTGAAATCTGTATCCCTGAGACACTATATTTAAAACCCATTTGTCCTGGGTATGAGTTCCAAATTCTTTGCATGAAGAGCAATCTTTCCCCCCCAAAGGGGCAGTCAGTTGACAAGTGCTTGGAAATTTTTAAAAGGAAGTCATTGAGACAGTTTACCATAGGGGGGACGGTGGAGTCTTATTCCCAGATATGGAAGTGGAGGCCCCCCCCACTGTTTAGTTATTTGTGTCCCCTGGGACTGAAACCTGGGTTTTTTGCTGTGTCTGGGTTTGGCTTGAGAAGACCTGCAAGGGGCTGGAAAGGACCAATTCTTAGAAGGCCAGTGTCTGCTAAACCTATGAGGTTGAACTTGTAAAAAATATTTAACAGTTTGCATAGATTTAGCTTTATCTTCCATCTTTTTAAGAACTTCTTAAGCCTTGTTGCCAAACAGGGGGGTCCTGATTTAAAGGAGCATCCAACAATTTAGCTTTAACATGATCAGGCAGGGATTGCTCCTTAAGCCAAGCATGCCTTCTAAGCACAGACCCAGTAACAGCAGCCCTGCAAGAGGCCTCTAAAGAATCGAAACCACATTGCAAAGTATGTTTTCCAACTTGTTCAACAGAATGCATTAAATCCTGTAAGTCTTTATTTTCCACACAGTCAGGAATCAACATCATTTTCTGTTTTAGTAGTCCAATAACATGTTGCTTATATTTTAACATATGAAATTGGCAGTTTAAAGTTCTAATCGCCAAGGTTGCTGGAGTATAAACTTTTTTACCCCATCTATCCAGCGCCCTGGAGTCTCTATCAGAAGGGGTAGGATTTTTAGCAGTAGAAGCCTTAATGCCCTTGGGCCCCTGTGAAATAGTCTCTGGATCAGCAATAGGATTTTTGAAAAGGAACTTATGGGACTCAGGGACCCTGTAGTATCTGTCAGGCTTACTGGGAGCAGGAGGCAGGGAATCAAGGGCCAAATTGGATTCTGAGAAAGCATCATCAACAATGTCTAATACAGGAGGAATAGCCAAAGGCCTATGCTGAGGTAGGAGAAGGAAATCCCTAAGCCTCTTTTTTTGAATCTGAAAATTCCTGGCTTTCCCAGTAAAAATGCTCCCGCAAGAGTATGTAAGGTTTCCCCAAAAGAAAAATCCTCAGGAGGGGAAGCAGAGGGAATACAGTCCTCTGCATCAGAATCCTCATAAGTAGGTATGGACAAATCCAGGTCATCAGAAGAATGAGAAAAAACAGAATCCTGATCAGAAGATTCATAATCGAGCTTAGTCCTTGGCCTCTTGGGGGGGGGGGGGGGGTTGACTACCCCTGATTAGAGTTATTAGATCTTCAGCCATTTTTATCATTTTTTGTTTAGGCATAGAGGCCTGAGCATGTGGCCTGGGTGTAGGTTTTTTAGACATGGATTGAAATTTAGGCCTTATTAATGAAGGAGACGTTGATTTAATATGCAAGCCCGTAGGCCTGAATACACCCTCAGAAGCCGGTGCCGTCACAGCGCCTCCGGACCCATCCAAGGTAGAGACATCCGCGGGTTCCACAGTTGAAGAATCTCACGGCATACCGGACTCCAAATGGGTCTTAGTAGAGGCCTGCGAATCAGAAGTAGCGGGTATCAGGGGCTGCGAAAGCACCTCACTGAGTACCGGCGACTGGCACAGGAGAAGCATAATCGGCAGTTTTGGACCTCGGCGGCCTGTCTCTGTCTTTATATTTGCATTTTTTCGGAATTTCGGTAGTCAGATGGCTAACCAATGACATTTCTGGATAATTAAATTGAGAACCGAAATATTTAAGACGACGGATAGTGCGCTGATTAAATAAAGCGCAAAACCGACAACAAGGTACATTGTGGTCAGGGCCTACGCAAGGAATACAGTACGAATGAAAATCATCATGAGGTATTTGCTTTCCACAAGTAATGCAATTATTAACTTTTACTAACATCGGGAAGGAGGAAGAAAAAGTTTCCCCAACGCGGTACTTAGCTTTAGTTGAAGACTTCGGTTCTGAAACTCGAAAATGAAAATTTCAGGAGTCGGCCGACCGGCACTTGCGAACTGCTTCTGCTTAGGGCACCGTAAGAAAAGAAAGACTGATGTAATGGCGTCGGCTGCATGTTTTATACCCCTGATGACCTGGCGTCATGGAAGAAGGGACAGCAACCGATGCAGGACCCAAGACTTTGTTTATCAGGCCAACTGAGGGCAACCTGCAAGCCGATTACTCAAATGTAATGACTGCAACAGTGAAACACAAAAAACATCTTGTAGGATGGAGAGCTGAAAAATTTAGCAGCACGCTTGGGAACAGGCTTCACAGTGTCCGGCTCCTTCCACACCCGGCAGGCAATAAGGTTTATAAGTTTGTGGGGATCAAGGAGGTAGATGGTCCCATCCTGAAAGCCTTCAGGAACACGGACTCCTCTTGAGAACAGGGTGAGGGAAAACCACCCGCTGTTGAGCTTGAGGATTTCTAAGATGTCTCCAAAGGAGACATCCTCGGGCAGAGATCTAGGGAGACCCATCCCCTTCATAGAGATCCGTATCTGCAAGAGACTCTGAAGGGGAGTCTAGGTGCTCCTCTTGCATGATCTCTTCCAAGGCACCTCCTCCATGGGGAGAGGGGGGCTCAGGGGAGGAATCAAAAGAGAGGTGGACCCCAAGGGGGATCACTCCCACCTGAAGGCTAGTTCAGAGGGCTGACCGGGGTCAGGATGAGAAGAGTCCACCCTAGGGTGCCAGGATGGTCCCTGGGAAGCTGGGGAGGAAATTAGTGGAGGAAAAAGTCCGCTCTACCAACTCAGAAAACCAAAGGGCTGGATGACGCCCCATCTGCACTTCCAGCAGGCAAGCCCACTTGAGCAGAGGGATCAGAGCATGCCAGCTCCTCCTGGCCACTGGCAGTACCGGCCCTGAGCTGTCGTGGGCCGAAGCATGAATAGGAAGGGACTGGTCCAAAAACACAGGACCAGAATCCCTACCCAAGGACTCCAGGGCGACAAGATGGGCCCGAGACTCTGTCTGCCCAGGGGGAGGCCAAACAGAAGCAGTCAGAGACTCCGACAGGTTTAGAGACAGAAAGGCCTCTATGGATCCCTGTCCTCTCCCTGATGCATTCCAGGGGGCCTGAAAATCCGAAGATCCCAATGGGGAGTCCTGTATAGTAATAGTGGTATCCGACACTGATCTCAGAACTACCACCTCGGATCCAAAGGCAAATGAGGCTCCGAAAGCTTGGATCCCACATGACTCAGATCTGAGGGAGACGGATCTGAAGGCCTCGATCTGGAGGCCTTGAATCTGGGAGTAGATTCCAGCGACCTCAGATCTGACTGCCTTGGAGCGAAGTCCTGAATCTGGAGGGGGAGTTGTGGGACCTAGAATCCAAGGACATCAGATGTGACGGAGCCAAGGTTGGTGTTGGATCTAAGGAGCTGGGATCAGACAGCCTGGCCTTTTTTTGAAGACAAAGGCAACCAAGGGAGAGGGGGGGCTTCTTAAGAACAGAGGATCCCGACTTGGCAGAGGACTGGGACAACGGAACCCCTTGGCCCATACCTTTTAGCAAAAATGTATTCCGACACTTGGCCAGGGCAAAAATGTCACATTCAACCTCCAGGTGGTCAGTGTCCATTATCGCCCAGACAAAGGCACTCCTCATGCGACCTGGACATAAGCATCTTCTGACCGCAAGAGCAGCACCTTTTAAACCCCACAGGCTTGCCTGCATACTGGGGTGAGAAAATGCCAAAGCCTAAGGGACACCCCAAATTGTTAACCTGGTTAGGAAAGGCAAAGGTCAATAAACCAGGAGAAAAGTCAGCAATACTAAATAACAAAAACTATAATACTAAGAGGACAAAGGCCCGAAAATAAAAAGGGGGCCAAAACACACTACTAGCAACGCAACCACAGACAAAACACTGAAATGGGAGGGAAGGACTAAACACTACCTACAAAATAACTAACCAACCCTAAAGACTAAACACAATAAGGAGAGAAATTAAGAGAAAAGTCTGAAAGAATTAGAAAGTTAGGCTACTAACCCCCTACTAGAGCCAAAGAATCTGTGTCTGATGCTGAGTGCGGTAAACGAGATCTGAGGGGTTACACGGCAGCATGGGATCATGGAACTGGGACGAGCCTAGAAGCTGTCTGCAAAGTTGCCATCTCAGATCCTATGA